>NC_141141.1:127698736-128047236 GCF_053477565.2 Lygodium microphyllum | reverse complement strand
AAGGTAGGGGCAGGATCATTTGGCAAAATCCAACACACTAACACCAAGATGGCTACAGTGTATAGCCTATTGAATGACACAAGCACATTATTATTGTTTAGTTTCACCAATGTCTAGCATGGTGCCAGCTCTCTCTCTCTCTCTCTCTCGATGACTAACAACTTAGAGAGGGAGGAAGGGACACATAGAAGATGTCCCCTACTTTGGGGGGTTGTGGCCATGACAAGGGCCAAAATCGCATACTTGAGCAGAGAGATGTCTACTCCTTGCCTTCTCATTGAGTTATTTAGAGATTGCCCCAATCGATTCGATAAGGCAATTAATTGGGGATGGGAAGAGTAATATGCATATTGGCCCAAGGAGCACTTTGAGATGCATGGATTTGCAACAAGAAAGAAGCATTCAATTTGAATTAATCGATGTGGACTGATGAAGCATGCCTCTTCTCTATGTTTACTCTTAGTAAAGGGAAATGTGGTGGCCTAGCTAGAATTCTTGAGTGCCAAATTTCACACTAAAATAAGAAGAATCAGAACTTACTGGCTCTGTGAATGTGATTCATCCATGACTCTACTAGCTTTGTACTTGTGCTTCATCCATGGACTCTATTCTGAAAATGTTTTAGATGCTTCACCCCATGACTATTTCTGAACATAGATTCCTTTGTTGTGGTCATGGCCATAACTATGCATGCCAACTGGGGATTTATCACATTTTGGAAAGGTCCATCTACAATAATCAACAAAGCTTTCCAATTGGACGGAATTGCATGGGGATGGTGCTTTAGCATGCTAGCACTTGCAACTCTACATCAATCGAATTGTTGTTGATGTGATCCATGGTGGACCATGGTGGAGAAGCGGGCCAGTAGAGAATCTGCAAATTGACTGGAAAAGGGGCAAAAGAAAAGCAAAGACAAGTGTGTAGCACATACGATTGGAACACATATGCAAATGTAAAACCGGTACAAATGTATCTATATTTATGTGCTGCATATATTTGTGCAAACAACTGCTAGCATCTCAAGCTACAACCTTGAGTAATGTAAGCCTCCTTGACACCCCTCACACATGAGAGACCAAAGTGCAAAAAATAGAAACTTGGTTATTCCTTTTCTTACATGTCACAGGAGTCCCAATTTAACTAGGGTCTCCTTGATAACCATGGGGACATCTTGTATTAAAATGGGACTCAGTTAAACTGTGCATTGTGTATTTCACTATAGGTCCATGTGTTGATTAAGGACTATATAAAGTGAATTTGCAACTCTCTCATAAATAACATGGGCTCGTCATGTGTGCCAAAAGATGGTATAAGTACATCCATTTCTTTTGCAAGTTCTTACTTGGTGAAGACTCATGGTATATCATCTGCCAAGGAGATGAGTAGGGTGCATATGGAGCCACAAAGAGAGAGAGAGAGAGAGATCTCACAACAAACATTAAGACTTTTCCTCAAGATAGAGTTGCACCCGCACTTAGGTTTTATGAATTTAGTAGGTGTGGTAAAGGCTTGTATGCCACTAAGGCCACACATGAAGAAGAAGAAGAAGAAGAAGAAGAAGAAGAAGAAAAGGAAGAAGAGAGAGAAGAAGAAGAAGAAGAGAGGTGAGAAGAGAGAGAATAATAATAATAATAATAAGAGAGAGAGGGAGAGAGAGAGAGAGAGAGAGAGAGAGAGAGAGAGAGAGAGAGAGAGAGAGAGAGAGAGAGAGAGAGAGAGAGAGAGAGAGAGAGAGAGAGAGAGAGAGAGAGAGAGAGAGAGAGAGAGAGAGAGAGAGAGAGAGAGAGAGAGAGAGAGAGAGAGAGAGAGAGAGAGAGAGAGAGAGAGAGAGAGAGAGAGAAAGAAAGTTATATTAACGTCTTCTAAAGACCAAAACTGGCCTATGAGACAAACTGTGATACAACTGATGAGGGAGAGAGAGAGAGAGAGAGAGAGAGACTCTAAGAATCTCCTTCTCTTCCCCTCTTAAGAGGGTGGCCACATGCATCTTTCTTCCCGCTTGGCCGCAAATCTATTCCCCGTATCTCTCACGAGATTGTCCTCCATCCCACAAGCTGAACTTTTCCCCACAATTGGCCCTCTTCTCAAGCAAGTGGCTACTAAAGTCTTGTGCAAGTCGCATCTAAAAGAGGAGAAGACCAGGGATGGCCCCCAATCGGAAAGTGTCACGCACAGATGGCGACCCCACAACGAGCAACAAAGCCTCAGGCGAGGGCATCACCACCTATCCAATTGGGGTACCGATCATAAGTAACATATTTTCAAATTGATGAATTCTTGCTTTGATTTTTGCATGAGAAGCATTAGACCCGTATTATGCCACACAAGAACAGGACATTGGAAAGGATATATTGCATCGCAAGTATTCGAAGGATTGAATTCCCCAAATGTGTGTATCAAGAGAAGTTATTTGTATTTAGTTGCTATGCGATGAATTCATAAACAATGTATAAGGCGTCAAGCATTGTCAACTTCTCATCCTTGCAATAGTAGATGTGTTTTTGTCACTTTGAAGGTATATGTTGCAACTTGCATGCCTAAAGGGTTGCTTGGCAAGCAACTTAGCCTAGAAGAGAATCATTTTCGAAGCTCTAGACCTTTTCCCAAGCTCATGCTAATAGCTCACGTTTGATAGATTGGGAATCTTGATGTTGTACCTAGCTAGTATAGACAATGATCATAAGGATTAAAGACTAAGATGTCTTGGGATCTGTCCAATAACCACTACATTTATCAATCCAAATTTGGGGTTGGGCTAGATGCAACAACAACACCAAGGCAAGCAAAGAGCTCAAGGATTAGGAAACCCTAAGTAGAAGGAAAGACTGATGCTTTCATACTTGTTGGGAAGAAGGTTGGGTTATCAATCTATGCAAGTGATTAATAGAACATATGTCTTGTACAGTGTTTGAAACCGTAACATATGCCTTAGCCGAAAGAAGGGTGTGTTAAGTAAATTTTTCATAGAACCACTCCCGATCCCAGGGGGGAGGGAAAATACGTGATAGAAAGGATATCGTGACTATTCTTGCAATGTTGAAAAAGGATACCACTGTCTTTGTTGATTGATCAAACAACGTCCTAAATGCTTTTGCATTAAACTGATTGTTGGGATGTGATTTGGATGGTTATTTCAAATGCTTGTGTTTGATGGTAAATGCATAGTAGGGGTCAGTTTCGACAAGTAAGTGGAACTATGCCCCATGGGTAGAGAGGTTGAGCGTCACATTCCTCTCATTTCCCATTCTCTTTGAACCATGTGCGGCATGGTTTTACTTTGGTTTGGGTATCTTTGCGTAAAGTAGGATGTCCAGGACTCAACGCTAGAATGCTATCAGGAGATCTTGACCAATAGGAACCCATGTTTCAGGTCGATTCTAGTGGGTTCGACCACAAATGTTCCGTTGCAAGGTGGACTCGAGAAACCCTAGGCGACAAACCCCATGACATTCCATGGGAGTGCCGGGCGACGTCGCTTAGACTCGTCTCTCAATGGAATGCTAAAAATGTGCTTGTAGGCAGCACGTTACACTCTCAAATCTAAAAACAAGTCTCTTTCAAATTTACGTTTCTTTCTCTATATAAATACGGAGAAAATATCACATGCAAGTTGTTAGTGATCCCCTATATACCACTTTCCAAATATAGAATATTGCATGCATGTGCACACACACACACACACACACACACACACTCTCTCTCTCTCTCTCTCTCTCTCTCTCTCTCTCTCTCTCTCTCTCTCTCATATATGGCTGATACCCCACTCACACTGGGGTGTATTGAAGTACCCAAAGCTATATTTAACAGCTTGGGGAAGGAAAGGGAAATGCTTTTAGTATGGTGGTTGAAATAGCTACAATAAGCACTAATTTTGTGTTGCACAGAGAGCACAATTGAATGGTATGCCATTGTAATGAATGAAGCTGAGAGGAGAGAGGAGAAGAGCTGAAGAAAAAGAAAGAGAACAAGAAGGAGAGAAAAGAAGACTAAAAGAGGAGAGAGAAAGACAAAAAAGAGGAGAGAAGGGAAGGAGGAAGCCATGGAAGTTGAAGATGAAGGTGAAGAATATGTTATTGATAATATCTAGTTCCCTAATTTGGGACTTTTATACCTTATATACCTCGGTCAGTGTGACTAGGTGTCTAACCCCTAGTTTTTATGTATCCCACTTGTTACAATCCATCCCCATCTTGAAGTTTTTTTCCCTAAAAAAAAAAGACAACTAGAGGGGAGTGATGAGTGAACTTAGGGAGGGGTGCAGAGTACTACTTTGAGCCATATTACAATGACAATGGGTAGGTAAAGACTAGGGACAACATGCTATCTTGACTAGCATGTTGAGGTAAAATTGTCATAACTTTTGGTAGGCTCCTCCAAATGGGGCGCGCCTCATGTTGAAACAAAGCTTATGATGAGTACGTTCACCCTAGTTAGGATGCACATTCCTGGGATTTGGGTAAGTACAAAACTGCTCTAAAATAATGTGCAATCTACATGCAGGGGGTTGTCAAACGGGGGCATAACCACCTAATCTTCAGTCCATTGGGCCTCTCTTGGAGGTGGGGAAGTTCATTGACAATGGTGGCTAGGTGACAAGAGGCTCATTCCAGCGTTAGGCCTTGCCATTTGATGAGGTATTCCTTGATGGATCGAGACCTTAAGTGCTTATCTCATTACCC
The DNA here is from genome assembly GCF_053477565.2 of Lygodium microphyllum. Taxonomy (NCBI): domain Eukaryota; kingdom Viridiplantae; phylum Streptophyta; class Polypodiopsida; order Schizaeales; family Lygodiaceae; genus Lygodium; species Lygodium microphyllum. Next base: position 128,042,554 of record NC_141141.1, on the reverse strand, counting down.
AATGATTGCCTTAGGGATATACTGAATGATGCCTTCTTCATCTATGGGGGGAAGTTCTTCCACATAGTCTATTGAGGTGCCCATGAAGGGTTTTAACTAGCTAACATGAAACACATTGTGGATTTTGGTGGGAGGGGGAAGCTCTAATCGATAAGCCAAGTCACCAACTCTCCCCAGGACATCCGATATGGGCCATAGAAGCAGTGGGCTAGCTTGTTACTATTGCCCTCTTTGAGAGTGGAGTAGCGGGACTTATACACTTTCAAGAGGACTGATTCCCCTTCCTGGAATTCCTAATGCTTTCTTTTCTCATTAGCATAGAGTTTCATGTACTTTTGTGCCTTTTGAAGATTCACTTTTCATCAGTAAAGTAGGACTGCATGCGATCAAACTCAACCTAACTCTGAGGGTTTATCTTATAATTGAGTAAGATTATAGGGAGGAGAACCTTATACTTGTATAAGGTCTCAAAAGGGGAAAACCCAATGCTAGAGTGGGGAAGTTATTGTAGGAAAACTCAGCCAAGTGGAGCCACGTGTCCCAATTGTGTGGTACATCATGGCAAAAGAGCCTCAAATATGTCTCAAGACATTTGTTCTCTCTTTTAGTCTGGCCATCAATCTGAGGGTGGTATGTAGTAGATGGGGCAAGCTTGGTACCCATGGAGAATTTTGACTGGTGTTTTCAGCTTTTACCCCTCTTTTGGAGCCAACGGAACCATTAGATATACTGTTTAAACAACAGAGAAGAAGCTAGTGTTTGGTGCACATTTTTGGTCTACTAGGGTGCTCCAGGAGATCTAATGCTTGGAGATTTCTTCCAAGTAGTCCTAAATAAGGATTTCTTTATCTTCTTAGGTTCTATCAATACATAATGCGTTGAATCATTGAGCTTTATTTTTATATTGTGTAAAGGCTTTGGCATATTTGAATTCCTTGCCTATTTTTTTCTTCTCTTCTCTCTCCTATTCTCTACTTCCTTCTCTCTCTCATCCCCAATGGATAAGACCTTTTGACTAAAACCCCTTTGACAATGTAGTGAATGCTAGCTTATGTAGAGCTCGACATCTCAACACATTATAGAGGACTCAATGTGAGGGAACCCTTGAGAATGCATAAGAAAATTGTGGATATCATTTAGTCAAAGAATCATGCAATGATGGGTGAGGCAATGAGCATTGTCATTTGATGCAGGGCAAGGTGAGAACCAAGTTTTCTAGGTGTCTCAAGAGTAGATAATGATGAAGACACCATATTAGATTTTTGTAGGGATAATAAACTAGCAAAATTCAAAACGACCAAAACACGCATGCCAATGTTGTGAATCTAAAACTTCTAATGAATTTGTAATTGCACATACCATGTCTTCCATTGCTATTCTATAGGTATTAAGCTTATATTGCCCATGGCATAACAAATTAGATTGAGTAATGGTATCACCATAAGAGAGATCATGAATTGTACATCTATCATTAATAAACTTCACAATCAAGCCAATCTTGGCAAATGTAAAACTTAAACTCTTCTTTATCTCTAGTACATAGAAAACATCCATAAGTGTGAAAGTATTACCATTAATACTAGTCATTTAGCACAATATTCCAACTCCTTTGATAGGACAAGGAGAGTTATTGGCATATGTTACAATGTCTTACATGAGTGAATATATGGGGTCATGGTATATTTAATAGACAATGCAATCAAAGCATGAGCTTCTATATCTTTGACATCACAAGAAATATGCTTTGAAGTAGGTGGTAGTGGTGCTCTAATATTTATTGGAGTAGAACTAGAACCTGTTGTATCTTCAAGAATACTTTTTTCTCTTGATTTTATTGCACTTGCAACTTTTCAATTACATGTACAAGTTCTAAAGCCCCATTTGCTGTGAGAAATTAGAGTTGTAGCATTGGAATGTGTGCACAAGAGGAAGGAGAGAGCTTAAAGTACAAGAATAACATCTTTTTTACTAAGTTTCTTACAAGTACAATTCGGGTACACTCTCCCACTTTTGATAGTGATCCACAGGCTGTTTATATAGCCTCTACCAAGCTAGGGTTAGGGTTTCCCCTGCCCTAAAGGTTGTTCACACCCATTTGCCCTTATGCACCCTTGCTTATAGTGGGTTCCTATGCCTATCTTCTAAGACTCTCCCTCAATGCCAGGGTGGCATTGGATTACAAGGCATGTAAGATGTCCCCCCCCCCCTTTTAAACAACCAGGATGCCTTTATAAATCAGGCTACAAGAGTGTTTTTAGGTAGATGGTTTAAAGACTCAAAAAAGTCGATCTTTAGATGAATTGGAGGCATAATTGGCCACCAGTTCTTTGGGTACATCAAGACTTTTGGGGCATTTACTAGTGATATGTCTTGTCTTCTTACATTTGTTACATTTCATTTTCTCGGGACACTTATTCCAACAATTGTTTACAAGATGTCCTTTTTATTTACAAAAAGAACATCTAGTGAGAGCTATATGTACCAATACTTGATAACGAGAAGTTGAATATGCTTGAATGTTGTTGCTTCCTTTGTGGTTCCTCTTTTCTTCATCCAAATAGGATTGGATGGTACTTGCCAATGTAAGATCTGGAATGTTGGTAAGAGTGGTTACAAGAGTAGGAAACACCTGTTTTATAGCTTTTAGGAGAATAGCTATAGCATCTTCTTCATGTACTGGAGCTTGTACTGAGGCAAGCTATGCCATAAGTCCCTTCATGTGAGAGATGAATTTTCCCAAATCTTCTCCTAATTGATATTCCAAGCTAAAGAATTCAATTTCAAGGAAGATTTTAGTATTTTTACCAGTGGCTCCATAGAGCTTTTCAAGCTCATCCCATTTTTCTTTAGCAGTATTTAGTTGATCAGCATGATGAATCAATGACTCATCTAAGTGTAACATAATGATTGCCTGGGCACGTTGGTCATCCTCTATATCAACTAGATTTGCAGAGTTGACGGCTCTAGTGCCTTGAATGAGAGGCCAATACCCTCTCTCCATCATTTTATACTTGATATTGACTTGCCATGGGTGGAAATCTTTGCCATCAAATTTTTGAATTTGAGGACGGACACCAGCATATGTTGTGGCCATTGGGAAGGTCTTACCACTTGTTAGAACAAGGGCAGTGTCTAGTCCCTTACAAGTTTGCCACTAAATGCGGAAGCAATTCAAAGTTGTAATGAGGAGAAGGGCTGAAAATCGTATATATGTAATATTTCAAAATATGACTTTGGTGGTCCTTTCTTAGGGGCAAGCTTCTTCCGAGGTTTAATGGTCTTTTTAGGCTTTAATGAGTTGAACCTAAACTGGACTTTGGGCTCCTCTTTGTGGTATGGTTCAGTGGATGACCCTTGTGTAGGACAAGGACAGTCTATGATTTCAATGCTTGCTACTGATGATTCTGAGGAGAGTACAATGACACTCATCCCTCTAATTTCATTGACCAATATACTGAAGAAGAAATCACTCAAGATATGAAATACACTTCTAGTGTATGATGGTCTATGTGTTTATAGTTGTACACATAGCCTTACAACTTGATGCAAGGTACTTAGTTGTTTTATTTTCCAAATGAAAAACATTTAGATTATATAAGTATTAGCATCAATGATGATTAGGCAATGTGCCTTAGTGCTTACAAGCACTCATCTGTAGCTCATGTTGCTAGAGATGATAAATGTTGGTCTTGATGATTACCTTTCAAGTAGAGAAACCACTAAAATGAAGTTCCCATGTTCATAACTCACTCTGGAAGAGTTAAATCGATGTTTAAAATCATTCTTGATGACCAAACATTGAAAATTTTTGAAAATGGGTGAAGCTTGAAGCTCCTGGCTATGGCTGCTAGAGTCTCACAGTTAGGGTTTTGATCATTACATGCTATAGGAGATGAATCAATACAAACCCTCTTAGGTGAGTATAGTCCTCTATAAGGGCTACAATAGCCCTAAGGTAGCCAACATTATTGCACCCTATACCAAACGAACTTCAGCTCGAATAAGGTCACCTATGAAAATTGCACCAGATCTGGGATTCTGCAATGTTGTCCACCACATTGACTAATCTCAGCCTTTGATGTGCTAGGCTGAGTCGCCCTAAGTTGCTAAAGAGTTCCTTAGAAGGAACCATGAGCTGAAACCTCTTCCTTCATTCTCCCCGAGCCCTCCATCAAAGGCGGTTCTAGTTTGGCTATGGAGGCAAGAGGTAAAAGATGAAGATGATGGAGAATCTTGTGCATTTAGTGAGGGTGAGGGCATAGGAAGCTGAAGGATCAGAGGAGACTTTGATAACATGTGAGAAATCAGAGTTGTAGCATTGGAATGTGTACACAAGGGGAAGGAGAGAGCTCAAAGTACAAGAACAACATCTTGTTTACTAAGTTGCTTACAAGTACAACTTGGGTACACTCTCCCACTTTTGATAGTGACCCATAGGCTGTTTATATAGCCTCTACCAAGCTAGGGTTAGGGTTTCCCTTGTCCCTAAGGCTGTTCACACCCATCTGCCCTTATGCACCCTTGCTTACAGTGGGTTCCTATGCCTATCTTCTAACATTTGCAACCAATGCATGATGCATCATATAAGCCTACAATAAATAATTGGTTCCATCCAACCTATTCTCAACAACTAACATACAAAATTTAGCATTGTTGCTAGCCATGGTTGGGGGATCTACTTGATGGAAACGTTGCATATCGAGAGAAAAATATACATAAAATCAATTCGTGCTTGTAGCACAATATAAAGGAGAAGGTAAAGGCTCTTACCTTTAGAATTTACTAATGTTGAGAATTTTGTACAAAAGGACAAAATAGCTTGTATAGTATTGGTAGTAGTGCAAATCGAGGCCAAAATAAACCCAAATAAAAAATATGACAATGTCAAGCCCTAGCAATCCTGTAGCATTTTCCAACCTATGAATGCTCATCAAGTCTTGTTCCACTTTGAGGAAATCAAGTGAAGGGTGTTGACGACTTTGCCTAGGAGGTCAAAGTCCACTCTCATACAAATTGTTGGATTTAGGATTGTAGGAAAGCAAGTATACAACTTGGAGAAGAAGAAGCTTGAGAGAGTACAACACAAAGCAATAAAGAAGATTTTGCAAGACTAAGTATGCTCTAAAATTGAATAAGTATATATACAAGCCAGGGGAAAAAAACCTCCTAAAAGAGAGGGAAATAAGTTCATCGACAATCCTAAGTGTTACACACATCACTACCAAAATATGGTAACAGTCATTTTTGAATAACACCTATGACATGATACAAACATAAATATATAATGAAAGGTTCTATGTGTTCTTGTACATAGGTTCTATTCATGCATGGTTGCAATGTTTTTCTAACACATTGAGTGCTTTCTAGACATCTTGATGTATGTGATGCATTCTTATATTTGTATTCATGCATTGCATGCATTATTGGTCACCTAATTCAGTTCTTTATACTATTGTGTTGTCCATCTTCATACAATATCCATAAGATTATGTTAGCTTCACTATGTTGCAAAATGTTCAATATATTATCATACAAACACTCAATATGTTGTTACCTTGTTCAATTCATCTCCTCAACTTCATTCTTACATGATTGGTTCTAATTTAATATTGCGATAATGTGATGAAATCCATAACTTAATTTGTCATATAAAGTATCTTGCATGGAAACTTGGTTCCAACATTGTTAGCAAAGCATAATTGTAATAATACCATTTTCCAAGGGTCTTATGTCTATGGATAATGGTAATGCTCTCCCTTTGTCATACAACAAAAAAAAAAGATTTTACATATTGACAATATGTTATTATTACACGTTTAAATTTCTTTGCCCTTCGACTTGAATGCATCCACCACCCTCAACTAAGAACAAATAAATTAATCCCAATTATCCCAAGTTCTGTCCTCTCAACCATCATTTAACACTGCATCCATCCCCTCCTTACTTTCTTTGTTGCACCTAGGACAACTAGCATCCACCTCTCTTTTGTCAGCCTTTTTTCTCCTGCCTTCTCCAACTCCCATTATGACCCCATATATTGTACAATGCCCCTCTTGTACACCTTTGTTCCTTGCATTATCTATACCAATACCTTTTCCTTTGCAACAACTTATGCTTTCTTTGGTTGGCATCAACTTAGATCAACATTACCAATTTTTCTCCATTCGTGCCTCCTCCTCATTCCCCTCTCCATCATCGACCATGGTTAATTCATCCTTCATCACTGTCCCATTACCTCACTCATCACCCAATCTAGTTGATCCATGCCCTATCCTTATGGACACATTTGTCAATGTGCTGGATAACTCCTAATTAAAGTCTTTTCAATGTAAACTAGTCTTGCCTTTGAGCTTTTATGAATGTTATTTTAATATGATGTGGATGCTCATGTTTGTGTATTTTTAAAGAGGACCTCAACTCTTCTACTAGAGGTACCCAAGTATCTACTTCGACTTCCAATGTAGCCAATACTAGCATTATCATAGTTTCCACGAGTCCTACTCCTCTTGTGTTAACCCCAGTGCAAAAAAAAATAAAAAGACATAGGAAAAAATGGAAAAAGGTGGCCCAACTGAAGAAATAGGAGGAGAAAAGGCCAAAAGAACAAGGACAACCTTAAAAGTTTAGGGCAAGTGCAAAAGAGAAAAGGCACAATTTAAATGCAAAGGCACACCTTAAATTTTTGTAAGAGAGAGGCAAGCTCCCTCTTGTGCAATTTGTAAATATAGATGGGCATGGATGAAGGCACAATGTAAATATAAAGGGAATAGGAAAAGAGGACCTAAGCTAAAATTTCCAGTCATGTAAAAAGGGGATGGGTGCCCAAAGGGGATTAGAACTTGTATAAAATGCGAAAAGTGAATGAAGAAGCTCATTCTTACGTGTGGCCAAAACTAGCTCTCCTCCTCCTCCTCTTCTTCTTCTTGTTCTTGCTTGCTTGTGCTTGTGCATGAGAGAGGGAGTGTGAGGGAGTGAGTGTGTGAGGGTGAGGGACCGTTAGGTAAGAAAAGAGTAAGGAAAATAGAGAAACATGTAGTAGGATTTCTGCAATAATACCAGGACCAAAATAGGAAAAAAATATTAAAAAGAGAGCTTCAAGGCATTAAGACGGCAAAGAGAGAGAAGGGGGAGGTAAAAGACTAAGCAAAGAGGGGTTTAAGAAGTCAACAGGGTAGGGGGATCTCATTTTTTATTTCTGAGTTGAGAGAGAGAGAGAGAGAGAGAGAGAGAGAGAGAGAGAGAGAGAGAGAGAGAGAGAGAGAGAGAGAGAGAGAGAGAGAGAGAGAGAGAGAGAGAGAGAGAGAGAGAGAGAGAGAGAGAGAGAGAGAGAGAGAGAGAGAGAGAGAGAGAGAGAGAGAGCTAAAGGGCCGAAAACCATTTCGTGCATGGCGATCTTCACCACCATGCCTTTGAGCCCCGTAGGTAAGCTCTAAGTGTGCCTTCATGTTGGATAATTGCTTTTAGGATCATAGTTGAGAGATTAATCAAGGCGTGTGTAGGATTTGTTATGATTTTTTTCATTCTGAAACCTTCAGTGCCATGCTCGAATGGATTCACAGTTGCTCCAGTCCCGAAAATCCGAGTCCTTAGTCCACTCAAACAAACCATACCAGTCTGAGTCCTAGACTCAGAATCAGACAACAATATTTGGCCTTGGCCTCAAATGCGGGTGGCTTGGATGGCTAACCTTGGATGGCCAAATTCAAACTTCAAAAATAGTCCACTCAGACGTGCAAACATTCAGGGCCTTGGATGATCAAGCACTCATTCACCTGGACTCGGACGGTTTGAGTCAAACACTCGGTCACTGTCACTCGAACATTGTCATAGGACACGGTCATTAAGAAAAAATATACAGAAACTAGATTTTGGAAATTGGACCCACCCCAATAGAGCCTAAGCCCAAGTATAAAACACCCTTGTAGGCCTCCAAACACATAGAATGGATCATAAGGCTACCTGACTCACGAATCATGACTTAATGATCTAGAAAATGACTGTGGTCTCACTGACCCTCAGTCGTGTGTCCCTATAGAGACTTAGACTAACTGATCAAACTTGTTATCCCTCAGACCACATGTCTAGGACATTGTAGAGCTCGAAACAAACTAGCTATAGTCATCACATGCATGAAAGGATCAGGAAAAGTTTGTGTTGCACTGTATTTTTTTCATTGAATTTGTGCACTACATCGATTTAACATTTGACGTGCACTAGAAAAGCTAAATGCTTGATTTTGCAAAATGCACATTGAGGAGCACCCCACTAGGATCTAAGTGCATGTAGCATTGAGGATTGTTTTAAATAACAAGGAATTCACTCAAGGTAAGATAAGTTGAATGCTAGGAGGAGACCTCTAGATATCGAATAGTGGCCAATGACACCAATCACTGAATTGTTGAGCCACTTAGGGAGAAACAACAACAGGCATGATTGGGAATGCAGCTCTACCCAATTTGATTAATTTGATTAACATCCTAGTTGCTCAAGAAATTGGCAACGTGTTAGGAGCCAGCATCAACCCTGAAAATGATGAGTTGATTTGGGAGAATTCCCAGTATACATCTAGTAAATGATAACCTGGTATGACCTGCAAACCAAAATGGAGCATCACTGTAGACCAACCAAGGATATTATAGTGGATCTCGAGGAAGAGTGAAAGTTGGAAAGGAAAGTGTTGTAGGGCATAGCTAACTACAACCAAGAGCAGTGAGCCCAAAAGTTGAGGCAAGTCATAGAAATGTGCGAAGTCCAACGCATATTAACACTCACCAAACTGAAATAGGATAGGCCCAAATGCTGAGAGAGAGAGAGCACTAGAGGTGGATCTTACACTAAGTGAGCTTCTCATGAAGAAACTCTTAGAGAACATGGGTGCAGAGTAGAGTGGAGCAGCCCTAGCAACTTTGGTTGCTAATAGGACTAGGAATCACCCCGAATTCTAAGAGTTAGACTAAGGTACTTGTGATTGCTAAGAAGCTCGACAAGTATCAGCCCAATAGTGACCCATATAGCTTTGTGGAGAATTTTGAGCAAGTATGCAAGGAAAATAGCCTCACGGACCTTGCTCAATACACACAAGCTTTTGAACTTTACCTAGGAGACAAAGGATGTGGTACACTAATCTAGACAATGATAAATGCAATAACTTCAATAACCTCAAGAGTCTCTTCATCAATAGATTCTCTAAGGTGGGATACTTTGACAACCTTATCATTAGCCTGATGAATGTTAGTCAAAAGGACAAGGAGGATATTTGAGACTATGTTACCCATGTGTGTAGTCTCATTATTTAAGAGAATCCTAGTCATAGAGCAATGTAATGAATGAGTGGTCTCCACTATGTTCATAAGAAAAATCCAAAGTGAAGAGCTTTACAAGGCCTTGGTGAGCAACTCAAACCTGCAAAGGGATGTGCTAGCTAGGATCTTCAAAGAATCCATACGAGTGGATGATCTGCTCAAGGAGAGAAGCTCAAGACCCACGAACAGAGACAACACTATCTCTAGAACCTTAGAAAGTGCTATGACTGTTAGTAAAAGATCTAACCAAAGCACCCAAGACAAGGGAAAGAGTGTCAACCAGAGCCAAGAATTGGTAAACATGAAGCTAGAGTTGGTTAGGATTTAAGAGACAATGAGAAGGCCTTCAAGAACAATGTGAAGCTGGGGTTCATGATCTTCTTCCTGTTTGGAGTAGACTAGGATATCGTCAAAGAAGATGATGCATGACCTTACATGCAATAGGTGCATTGCGAAGGAAACCACCATTTGATCGGGTGAATGGATCCTAGATCCAGACCCTATGCCAATTGCTATAGGTTTAGCCATGATGCAATGCATTTCCAATTAGTGAGGTGATTGCCATACTCATAGGCATACTACCTAGGGAATAGAGTACCACATTTTGGAAGGGGAGCTCCACTAGCTCTTCCAACTCCCAATGATTTAAAGCCATCTGTCGCTAGGATAGATATCAACCCCACAGTGAGACCTAGACCACCTAGACCCATTGTGACCCATCCACCATAGAGAAATGCTTTGATACATTACATAGAGGAGCCAAATGAGGATGAAGCATATGTGGAACCCTTACGTCTCTTACGATGAAGAGGGTAATCCCATCTTGATGGATTTTAAACCAATGCCAATGATGGCATTGGGCAGGGGAATAGGTAGAGAGAGGCCTATGAGGACAAAACCAACTTGATTCCCTGAAAGAGAGCATGCCAATTGAGACAAGGCCGACGTGAGATGCCTTGAGTGTGGGATAACACACTTGTACCACTAAGTGCCCTAGGTGGAAACCTTCCACTAGTTTGGCTATTGTGTCATGTGTACCATTGGTGTTGTTCAAAGTTGAGACTCTTGATGGCAAAGCTACACCAATTCCACTAAATGTCATGACTCCAAACCAAGCTAATATTACATTAATCAGACCTAGGAACCTTCATGCAACTTCAATAGGGAAGAACAACCATAGAAGAAGGAGAAAATGGTTGAGATGATGATTACGCTTAAGATAGATGATGCCACCATGTTACTAAAGGGGAAGAAATCCACTAATGTAGAAGCAAAGACATCTCCTCCTAAGACTGCAGAAAAGGGAAGTGCCAAGATTGGAGAATATCTTGATTCGAGGCACCAATTAGAAGTGGTTGATAAGGCGATGGAGTGGGTGAGAGAAGCCCAAGTGCATCTAAAGGATATAGAACCCATTATCAAAGACGTGATCAATGAGCTCCTATTGTAAGCATACCAGTTTCATCTAGTTGATTAAGGTCAAGAGACACATGTGCACCTCACATAGCACCACATAGACAGAGCCTAGATGCCATAGGTAGGCAGGTTGCCCAAGATCATTGGCAAAAGAGTGTAGAGCCTAACGAAAAGCAAGCAATTGGAAACTTGCTCACAATAATGATATCGGCCCCTATGACTCTGCCTTTGGGAGAATTGCTTATAGGCAAAATCCAACCTTATGGCAAGTGCTGAAGCAGTGGGTAGAAAGACCAAATGAGCTTGGAGTGACCTACTTGCTTGACCACGACGCAACCACGTAGATACCTAGCTTGAACCTAGACTTAGTGCTTAAGTCCTTACACACGAATGCTTTCTAGGAAGGCATGGAAATGCACGCGATCCTACTATCTTATAGTAGTAGGGGACACCACAAGAAAGGGGATTGTAGACATAGGAGAAGGAGTCAGTGTACTCAACCATGTGGTCCTATGGCTTGGGGTAACCCACATGTGGTGACCACAAGGTTTAATGTCATGCTAGCATATGGAATGAAAGTTAGTCTATTTGGAGTACCGAAAGGCTAGCCCTTGAAGATAGTGGGAGTCCAATTCTTAGTGAACTTGATAGTCATGAAGGGAGTGGACTGTGACATCCTGCTAGGTCGGACAACCCTGGATGCAAAACACATGAGTGATAGAAGATTGGGACAATGGTCTCATATTCTTAGGCAACAGATCGAAGGCTATAAGAGTCAAGATGGATACTTGGAAGACCACACCAATCCACCTAGATGCTATCTCTACTATCTTGAAAGGACTCACACATTAGGAATTCTTATGGGCCACTAACGAAGTATATACCTTGCCTTGAGGATGAGCGGGATTGGATGCATGTTCTAGTCACCATCGACTTTCGATTCTTAGATGAGAAAGAGGATTATAAGAAGACTGTAAGGAAAACTAGCGAGTTCCATAAAGCCATAATATCTCAGCCTTGTCGAAGGGTAAGATCCCATCATCAGTACCACTTTGCATGATGGCCAGGAGCTCTAGTAGACAACCAACACCTATCCCTTTCCACATTCCATCTAACAAACTCGAGTTCTAGGGGATCCTTGAATACTTTACAAGAGGACTAGCAGATAACCTAGTTGCCAATCTCAACCCCCTCAAGGATCTCATGGACCAAGTCGAAGTAGCAGTGGACCAAAGTGCACAACTTGAACCTAATGTACAATTGGGCATTGATCATGGATGAGAAGAGGGCTAAGAATAGAAACCTAGGAGTTGGTGAGTAGTTAGAAGGTAACGATTCGAATGGCAAGTATGAAGACTAATACTCTACAAATGAGAAAAGTGAGAAAGAGACTGAGACAATAGAATATGACATGGATGGCCGAGTGATTGAACAGATATGAGTAGACTCCAAGCCATGAAAAGCCAATGTCTTTAGGATTGAAAGAGGAGTTTTCAAAATGGAATGTGATGACCATCTAGGAGTGATAGACTATGAGCAAGAAGAATTAGTTCAACAAGTACTGTACCACTCCTTAGAATAGAAATGGCCTTAGAGTTGCGACCACTAGGGGAAACTCCTTCTTCTAGTGAAGATTGTGAGTTTAACTCTGAGTTGAAAGTGAGCTATGAGAGTGGCCCAAAAATACCCCCACCACCCAAGACCAAACCCACCACAGGGGACCTACCAATCCACCTAAGGAGTAGGCAGTTAAAGAAGGAAAAGGAAAAGTAGCCAAAGGGAAGAACAGTGGAAGCTCCAAGACCTACCTAAGTGCTTCATGAAGATAAAAAAGGGCAACAAGGTAGTTACCTTGTTAGGACCTAAGAGACAAGGACAAGCAAATGAACCAATAGAAGCGCCTGCTAAGGTCAAGGAAGTCAACTTGGTAGGGGAAGGGGAAAAGCCTTAACTTGTGTTTATAGTTAACGACCTAACTAAGCAAGAGGAGGTTGATCTTGTTGTTCTCATGCCAGAGTACATAGATGTATTCTCTTGGTCCTTAGATGAACTCAAAGGAGCCGATCCAAGGGTCATGACCCATAACATCTCGATGACTCTTGATGTAACACCAGTTAAATGGCAGCCATATCTGATGAATCCAAAGCATGCACACACCATAGAGGAGATAAATAAGGTGTTGAAGGACAGATTCATTAACGAAATTGAGCACACATACTGGGTATCACCCATAGTGATTGTCCTCTCAAGAAGAACGGAAAAATTCAAGTGTGTGTAAACTATAAAAAAGTCAATGTTGTGACAAAGAGAGATAACTATCTACTACTCTACATGGAGCACATGCTTGAAAGAATAGTGGGAAAAGAGGGCTACAATTTCCTGGATGGCTTCTCAGGTTTATATTAGGTGTAGGTACACCTCGACAATAAGCATAAGACAATGTTTGCAAAGAAATGGGGTGTGTTTGGCTACATAGTTATGCCATTTGGGTTGACAAATGTGAAACCTACCTTTCAGTGTCTCATGTGTGCCATCTTCAAAGACATGCTTGGGTGAGAGTTAGAGGTGTTTGTTGACAATCTATGTGTTCACTCCAGTTGGAGGGAACACCTAGATAAACTTCATGTAGTCTTTGAGTGGTGTAAGCTGTATAATCTCTCCTTGAACACCTTGAAGTGCTAGTTTTGGATAAAATACAGATGTATCTGAGGGCACGTGGTGTCTAACAAGAATGGCATTGCCACTAACTTCTCCAAAGTTAGAGTCATTGTCGATTTACCACCACCCACAAACTATAAGGGAGTTCAGTGCTTCTTGGGACACATTGAGTACTATCAACGATTCATTTTGAACTATGCATTGATCCTAGACCCCTTTATGAATTGCCAGTTGTATTCGAGTGGACCAAGGAATGCCAATGCACCTACAAGGAACTAAAAAAGGCTCTTAGGATTGCACTGGTCCTATGAGCCCCAGATTGGAACATAACATTCTATGTGCACATTGATGCCTCAAAATTTGCTATGGGAGCTATTTTATGTCACCTTGGTGAACAAAATCTTGATTATCTTGTGAGCTTTACTAGTAGACAACTCAGAGATATGGAGATGAATTACTCCAAAATGGATAGGGAATTCCTAGCCATGGTATTCACTATAAAGAAGTTTCTTCATTTTTCTTTTGGCTAGGCTCTTTATCTTCTTTGTTGATCATCAAGCCTTGCTTTATCTAGTAAACAAACCTTGTGCTATAGGATGCATAGCTAGATGGTTTTTGCTTCTAGAATTTGACTTCTATGTGGTTGTACGGAAGGGTAAGCAGCATTACATGACAAACCATATATCCCGCATACCAATAAGAGAAGCTATTGGATAGGGCATCGTAGATGACTTTCTTGATGCGCACCTGTTTAGCATGACCATTGAGAGAGACCTATTCAGGGCCGATCTAACGTTGTATTAGGCATATGACATAGTCCAAGACCTAGAGCATGAATTACCTAAGAGACCTATAGTGAAGGCTAGGCTAAAGTGCCTTATCCTTGAGATTCAACCCTATCTGCCGGCCAGCTCTATAGACTAGGATAGGATGGCTTATTGCGAAGATGTGTGTGTGAGCACGAAATGCATGATGTGCTTGTTGAAGCATATGGTGGAATAGCATGCAAGGTACTGCAATCTTAGCTATGGTGTCCCACCCCATTCCACGATGCTCCTAAGTTTGTAAAGCATTGCAATAAATGTTAAAAGACTAAAGCACCCATCTATAAGGACAAGACGGAGTTGACCCTAGTAAGTAATAGCATGACGGTCCCTTGAAAAGTGGAAAATTGACTTTATTGGGCCAATTGACCTTGTAACATAGCTCTCACAAGCGAAGTACATCATTGTAGTGATGGATTATCTCATGAAATGGGCCAAAGCTCAGGCCATCACGAAGAATCACACTAGGACGATGGCTAAGTTCTTTTGGGAGCAGGTGATCTTGTGATTCAACTGCCCCATTGAGCTAGTTAATGCTCAAGGCACGCACTTCGTTAATGAAGTGATTGCCTATTTACTATCCATGTTCTTGATGAAAATCATCACCATAATACCCTCAAGCTAATGGTCAAGCGAAATCCATGAATAAGATCCTGGTGAGCATCCTAATGACTAAGGTAGTCTTTGCCTCACATAGTGACTAGTACAATAAACTCATGGCAATGCTATGGGCCTACAAGACAGCCTATATGATGGCCATAGGGCAAATACCATTCAAGCTGACCTATGGGACTGAAGCAATCCTGCCAGTGGAGTTTTTCATTCCAAGCTTGAGAGTGGCAGTGCAAGAGAGGTGGGATGGAAAGGAGGCATGGATGGAACAATTGGTAGAGCTTGAACACCTTTCTGAGAATTGAGTCTTAGTTATCCATATGCTAATCTATGAAAAGGTAAGACACAAGAGCTGGTTTGACAAACATGTCAAACAACGTAACTTTGAGCAAGGTGACCTAGTACCACTATAGTCTATAAAGGGCCATAAGCAAAAGATCAAGTTCAAATAATTGGGGCCTTTCAAAGTCCACAACAATAGTTGAATTGGCAATGTAGAGCTTGAGACCCTAGAAGGAGGGGGAGTAGGCTTCTTCAATGGCAATCACTCAAAAAGTTCTACCCTCTAACACATCCACTGCATGAGCCTCCAATGCTAGAACCACATGTGAATGTAAGAGTAGACACCATCACCGAGATAGAGGTCAAGGATGAGGAAGTAGTAGCACCTACCTACCTATACATATCAGTGACTGTCTAGAAGACACATACCTTTGACGTACTTATTGAGGAGGGAGCTGACTTTAATATCCTTACACACAATCATTGGACCCTCATTGATAAGCTCCAATTGCAGCCTATATGCTAAACTGATTGTAACCCGAAGGAGACACAATTAAGATCACTGAGTAGTAGCTCAAATGGGTGCCCAAATGACAACCACAACTACCCAGAAGCCAAATTGCATGAACTCGTAACCATAGAATCTCATGCCCTAGGCCTAGGAAATAAAGTTGGTGCTATAGAAGCAGACGAAGGTCAAGCCACGATGGGTGCCCAAAGATTGATTGCACACTCAAGGCTAGTACAAAGGCAACAACTAGATTTGGTCACCCAAGACTATGAGCGGCATGCGTGCCCCGCAATCCAATCCCTCTAGCCCAACTCCACAAAACAATAAGCCAGCTAGGAATGAGAAACCAATTGACTCAGAAAGCACCAAACCTATAGAACCTCAACGAGTCTATCGGCCAAAACCACAACCAGCTGTCCCTAGACCACAACTCAACCTAACACTCCTAGTATCCCAACTACTCCATAAGCAAAAAGTGATGCGTCACCTGAGCCCCAAGACCAACCCATCGTACAAGTAGCTGCTAAACACCCTACTAACCAATCCACGAAGTAAGCATTGGTTCCTAACTTATCCAGTCTTAGCAAAACTCCCATAGGCCTCAAACCCTCTTATAAGCATAGATGTATCTTACCTTGGTCTTGGACCTAGCCACAAATATGGGGGACAACTTAGTCACCTGCGGCATTAGAGATTGGATGTCACCTTTACCATGCTAGCTAGGAGCTATGAATAGCTGGACTTAGGCCTCTTAGACGAGTAGTTAGAAGGAGATGTATGCTCCTTGCCATGCACCTGGGAAGAATGCAAATTCGTGTTTGTCAAAATTCCCATATGGTAGGCAAGGAATTGGTTGTCAACAAGATCTCTCGAGAGTAAGCTCACAAACAATGGCTAATCACATCGTATAATAGGAGCAAAGTCTCTGCACAACAAGCCAAGAGTTGAAAAAGCTAGCCAACTCTTACTCTTCTTTTTTGTATAAATGGTATACTCTTCATCTCCAATGGGAACAAGAGGGCTGCCAAATTATGACCAATGTTGAGTAGAGATGGGCAATCAAAATCTCTGAGTACAATCCAACCTATGTGGCTCCTACCTCGTTTAGAGTATTGGCTATCATTCACAATCGATCGTTTTAGAGAAACACATTATGGCCCACCCCTATTTCGATCAAATCTTGACCGAGGAAGAATTGCACATCGCTAGTAGCATGAGCTCTAGTGACTTTCTAATCGATGTCTTGACCTACATTACACACGTAGACATTAGACCTCATGACATGGACTATCACACCCACTTGGAGTATAACCCAAACTTCTACGATTAGCTTATGATGAAGTGAAGCACAACAGGCAAGGGCTTTATGTCCTTAACCCTTCATCCTCCAATCCTATGAAGGAATTTCATCACTCCTAGGGGTGAGGGGGTAAGGTGGAAAGGAAGACAAGACTTGAACCTTTGGTGTCATTATGGAGAACTATTAAGGTTGGCATGGTGTCATTATGGAGAAAGAATAACTCTATAAGGCCAACAAAGAGTTCATTGTGGTTAGATACTCTCAAGTCAATATCCATGCTTGCATGCACCTCATATCATGCTATAGAGTGGATTGTTGGCACACTCTGAAGGGAGGACCCCTTAGAAGGTCCCTTTGCCTCAATAATACTAGTGGTCACCATTGATGAGCTTTCAAGGGGGACAAGGACATGGCAAACTCTTTTCTAGTAGCCTCTTTTTATTATGCTTTATTGAGCAGCTATGGCTTGGGGTCAGGGAGATCTTTGAGTATGCCACTAATTTCACCCTCTATGTTGATTCGTAGAGGGGGGTTTGGGGGGTCACCAAGCTTGTTCATGAGGAAGATAAAAGTGGTTGTACACAAGAGGTATTAACAATCAAACATGCCATATCTAGGACCCCTGGGTTCTTGCTTGGTAATTTTCTTATAAATGGCAAGAAATAGGTTTTTCACAAACCTTGCAAGCTACTTTTTCAAAGGCTTTATCCTAGTTAATGTATGCTAGGAAGTCACAAGGGATCCAATCCTCATTTGATTCCCAAAGCATTGACATGTACTCCCTAAGATGGTTGTTCATATAATCATTGGGCCCTTTGAGGTTGGACCCATGCCAAAGAGTCATATCATAGTATGGAATTTGAGGGTTTACAATATAAAAGAGATCATATCAACCTCTAAATTCTATCTTCTCCAGAAAGGCCATAAATCTAGTGAATGGGAGGCCTCCATGCTTGCAAATCGGATACAAAAGAGACCAGGGGTCACAAGAGATCAAAAGGAGGCACAAAGAAAATTAATGAGAGACACGTGGCATAGAGAGTTGAAGAAAAGAATACATCCACAAATGACCATTAACATAATAATTATAAAAAATAGCAATCAAAATATCTACAAAGTAAACAAAAACTAGCTACTCAAAGGAACATGATATATTATTCTTTGATTGCAAATCCATAAAAAAATTGGATATATATCTCAACTCCATGCAAATCTATAGTTAGCATAAGGGCCTTCTATATTCTTCTTCTCTATTGCAAAAAAAAAGAAAACTAAATCATTATGCAAAAATGAAAACATAGTAGATTATAGAAAACATAAAAAAATGCACATTTCAGTCTTCAATTCAAAAGAACGAACACACACACACACACACACACACACACACACACACACACACACACACACACACACACACACACACACACACACACACACACACACACACACACACACACACACACACACACACACACACACACACACACACACACACACACACACACACACACACACACACACACACACACACACACACACACACACACACACACACACACACACACACACACACACACACACACACACACACACACACACACACACACACACACACACACACACACACACACACACACACACACACACACACCCACACACACACCCACACACATGCAAGCACTCACTCACTCACTCACTCACTCACTCACTCACTCACTCACTCACTCACTCACTCACAATTAGAGTTAGGTGTTCACACACATTGTCGTTAGTAGAGGGTTTCAATGATTCTTAATTTTCCTCTTGATTTATCTTCTTAGTTTGGTTATATATGGGAGATCAAAGTGAGATGGGCAAAGAGGGAATGAAGGAGAGGGAAATAGATAAATCTATATAAGAGGTTGATTAGTTGTAGAGGGAAATAACCTCTTGAAAGAAGAAGGTGTCCATTGAGTCATTTTTGTTGAGCAAGTTTTCCTCATCATTTCTCACATGTATATAAAGCAGAAGAGGAAGACTGAGTTTCTTTTTTCACATAAATGTAAGCAATTTCATGTTTACCACATATTTTGGCTTAATAATTCAAGTTTCACATTTCTTAAGAATAATTTTATATGTAGAAACAGGTGGATTTGTTGTTCAATCTTCTCTAATGGTAGAAATGGAAAGAGGAACTACATCATCTATTGTATGGTGTTGTAGAATGAAGAATACAAATTTAGAGTTAATATAATACATGTACAACATTCTACCTTTGGTCCATACAAAGTAAAGATTGAGTTAACTTGAAGCAACATTGCAATAGATGAGTCATTGCATTTGTCAAAATAGACCAAGTGTTCTATGCGTAGGTTCTCTCATGACTACTCTACATTGAGGTTATAAATTGGTGCTCCATATCGGCTAGCGCTTCACATGGTTATTAAAGTATATCAATGCATAAGAAATAAAATTTTGAATCTCAAAGAAAGAAAGCAAGAAAGTTTCTTAATGCCTATTGAAGACCAAATTGGCCTATGAGACATATCCATGTGCAAGAGAATATCCTCATGGTATCATGATAATATATTGTAATATATAATTTATACAAACATTAATTATATATTATAATATTTCTTATAATGTCATATTAAAACACATATATAATGTATATAGTAATATTACATTTGATATAATTGTAATATAATGTTAATTATACTAACATTAATATAGCATAATCTATAATATTATAAGTAATGTAATAAAATAAAATATATAATTAATTATGAACTTATATTAATGCTAATAATTATCATGTATAATATATTTACATTAATATAATAATGTAATATATTATTAATTATATAATATAATAATTAAGTAATGTTATACTAATGTGAGTATAATTAACATTTATAATATACCATAACATTATATTGAATGTTATATCAAATGTATAAATATTACTTTAAAATATTATGTTAATTATATGTGCCTAGGAGAGGGGGAGAGAGAGAGAGAGAGAGAGAGAGAGAGAGAGAGAGAGAGAGAGAGAGAGAGAGAGAGAGAGAGAGAGAGAGAGAGAGAGAGAGAGAGAGAGAGAGAGAGAGAGAGAGAGAGAGAGAGAGAGAGAGAGAGAGAGAGAGAGAGAGAGAGAGAGAGAGAGAGAGAGAGAGAGAGAGAGAGAGAGTGTGTGTGTGTGTGTGTGTGTGTGAGATTTTGGGGGGAGTTAGTTCTCTCTTTTTTGTAGCAAAAAATAGATGACACTCTCTTTTGACCCTCTTGACCCCACACTCTCTCTCTTTTGTAGCCACAAGTGGTGAGAACATGAGGCTTTCCTTAATATGTAGTATAAACTCCTCTAAGCATCAAATTAACTTAAACTAGCTTTATAGTTAGACACTTGAGGACACTCAAGTTTTCATGAAAACTTATTTCTATTAGATATATAAGTTGTCAATATCCACCCAAAATTTTCCATGATTTATCAAGCATCTAAATAGACCATGGATAACAAAAAATGTCATATAATTTTTTCTCCTATACTTAGACTTATGCAAACAGATGATAGTTATATGTCTTACAATCTACCAATTAGCCTTGATGCTATTTATTAGAATGTTTTAAGATGTCTTTTTGTAGAACATTTTTCCATACCCACATGTTTTGTCTATGAATTATATTGCCTTAATCATATGTAACATCAACCTTGCAAATAAGAATTCGAAAATACATTCTTAATGAAAGTTCAAGTGATATCCTTGTTTGTTCACATCATTCTTTAGGTTGAAAGTAGTATTTCTTTTGTTTTAGATATATCTCCTTCTAATGTACGGTCAAGCAACCACTTTATTACTTACTTGGAGTATACAACCCCTTTAGGAAATCACTATATACAACCTTGTATTTTAAGTGTTGTATGCATACAATTTATAAAATATGTGTCTTGTGAGTCCAATAGTGAGGTGGATACCAAATATTGAAATTTAAAACCACCTTGTGGACAAGTGGAAGTATAAATAAGAGTTCTCTTTGAAGACTACATAATGTGGGAGATCCTATGAAAACAGTTTAGGATTTGGTGATAGCTAGTTTTGAAAAGGAACATTCTAGTTCAAGATGAGTGGTCAAAAGATGTACTAAGGTTGAGGACATTGGAGTGTACTATAAAACACTTTGGTCTTTGACCACCCTCAATAATGTACTTCATTTAGTTTGGCCAATGTGAATAAATTTCATTGTTGTTGACATTGGAGTGTATTACAAGAAACTTTGGCATTTGGCCATTCATAGACAATAATGTAAGCATTTACCTTTCATATTTTATGTACATTGTTGATTTCCAAATCATGCTCCGAAATCATGTATTTAACGTTATATCTAAAAAGATTATATAGACGAAACACATGGTGCCATATCATTGTGTCCTTGCTCATGTAGTGATGGAGATTTGATGTCTGTACTCATGCAATGATAGAGATAGATTGTTGGATACGTTATGGTGTCCTTTAGTAGTAAACTATCATGTCCAAGTTATATATAAAGTTAATCATTGATCATGAAGCATGCTTGCATAAGAAGTGACCGTGCTTGTCTGGGTTATTTTTCCATTCAAAAAGCTGGTGATACAATACCTTTAGAAAGGATATGTTCCTTACCTATATTTTGACAAATGTACTTATTGTGTTCCAATTAGAACTTTCTCCATGCCGCCATAGATGACATTATGAACTAGTTAATGAAATTATGGCAATGTATAATAGAAAGACCCTCTGAAGTATGAATTATTAATGTTTGGTTCTTCATGAGGTAACATGGGATTTTTGGTGGGAACAACAAGGATGTTGGTGAAGTCTAATAGTTGCCCTAGCTATAAAAGAGCATTGAGCATATAGTTTGCAATTATATAGATTCTCCTTTTTTTTGTTTTAAATAATGGAAAATCATAAACTCAATAAATAAAATTTTTAAAAAACTTTCATTTGATGGTGGATGTCATCATTTGTAAATGATCTTCTTATACATAATATAAACTAGTTTTAAATATTGGGTCTAGGATGCTTATCTCTTATAGCTGAAATAACCAAAAACGTGATAAATAGCTACAAAATTCTTTGAGTATTTATTTAGAATGGTCATAATATTCCAATGTGAGATTGCTAGATGGAAATCATATTTCATTTAAGCCAAAAGTTCTTTGGATGGGATGATGTTACCATCTAGTTTGACAATTGTGTACTTGTCTTTACAAGGATTAATAGCTAATGTAGTGGGTACATGTTTAGTTTAAGTTGCAAGATACTCTTACTAACTAGCTCTCATCTTTTGATCATAGGAGTATTAGCTGGTTGAATAAGAAATTAGAGTTGAAGGGTAGATGGTTGGGTGCAAAACTTGTAAGAGTAGGACCTTTGCAAGGGTATATGAATACAAAGTTTAATGTTCATGCAAGTTCTTAGTCATGTAAATTTTTTGTTTGAAGCTAGTTTCATACATCAAAATAAACAAAAGTGGTTTTGAACAAAACCAACAACTTGAATCGATAAGTGGTATGAATTCCTTAGCTAAGAATTGGGATACCCTAACTCAAAGAGATACTCAAAGTGTAGAAATACACTATTACGATGATACTCCTTTGGTGGCATAAGCTAATAATTTAAAAATACACTTATTTGATTTCAAAATTTTATGTGATACTCATGATAGCCCATGATGAACTGACCATGCTTACAAATACCCAAGAGTAGTGTTCCCAAAATATCATTATCAAAGTAGACCACCTAAAGGTTGGTGGATTATTAGATCTTTAAAAATTCCATCGGGAAACCGAAGCATATACCTTTTGTAAGATAACTTTTAAGCATGTGGTGGGAAACCTTTTACTAGTTGATTGAATTTGTAAGACCAACCATCTATAATTGTAACCCATCTTGGATTAACTCTATGATTGAAGGTTGGAGTGAGTCTAGCTCTACTTTGTAGGGGAAGCATGATCATAACTTAAAGTAGTCTTGCTAGATCTGCATTGTACCCTTGGGGATAGATAGCATGCTATCCTAACAAATTAACCCTGCACTTGGTCCATAGAGAGTATGAAATGAGGGGGAGTAAGTGTCAAATCATGTATTGTAGCATAGTCACATCATCATACCCCAAAAATAAGATTAGCTTGAGTTTGAAAAGCTGTTAGACATTGTGCAAGTTTAAGTGAAATAACCACTTGACTAATCAATTCCAGCTATCCATAGGATGGGTTTTTGGGATCTCCATCCTCCCACTTTCCATCCACTCATCAAATAATATTTATTTTTTAATTTACTATCACATTATGTTTAATATACAAGTTCCTTCATTGCATCCTTAACACTTCTCCTTACAGTAGTGCCCTCCTTTGATCAACAAAGATGCACATCCACTCCTTCCCTAACAATTAACCTTATCATTATCATAGTCATAGTTTTGCAAATTTGCCAATTTGATTAGCCAAAACCAAACTACTGGCGTTAACTAGGACCCAACATTCTAGTATTTGACTAGGTATGCCCTAAGGGACCACACACATTTTCCTAGGTAGCTAGAGAGAGCATTGAGATCTTGGTAACCCTCCCCAAACCTAATACTAAAAACTTCTCTTTTGACGGTGTCATATACTAGGGTTGGTATTCACTACCTATTTCATGGCAACAATATTAGGTGGCCTTTAGTTAATGCACTAACTCGTAATGACTACATAGTCCATCCTTGTTGGCTATCCTACTCCAAGGCTAGAGAGTTGTCATGAATGTATCATAATCAAATTACTAGCAACCACACCTAGCTATACAAGCACAACAACGGGGTTCAATAGGAGTTTTATTGACCCCCTCTATCATTTGAACCATCCATTTTGAATTTACACATTCTATAATTTGAAATCATCTCAATTTAAGCATTCTACCTAGAGTTTAGTGATGCATTTCCCTATCATTTTGAAGCCATACATTTTGAAATAACACATATATTCTTAATTAATTACACATATATCAATCAAGGAATTTGGACCTAACTATGACAATTTGGTATTATAATATGGAGGTTTGGTCACTTGATGAAACATATTGAAAAGCTTTGACTTGGATCTATATCCACCTCATTACTTGTGAGTTGGGTGAGATGATGGAAGTGATGAAAATGATGTCATAAGAGTTTGGAGATCATGAGCCTTCACTGTCCCATTAGTAGAAGCTGTGACGTGGTCTCCTTCTTTTACTTCATGGCTCCTATCACTCTTTATCTCTCTTTTTAAATTAATGTGATGTGTTTTGTAGGGATCCTGGGTGGGATTTTACCCATATTTTGAAGAGAGGGGAGAGGTTGTAGGCATCACACACACACACACAAGCACGCACGCACGCACGCGCGCGCACGCACGCGCACACACGCACGCGCACGCACGCGCACGCACATGCACACACGCACACACGCACACGCACGCACGCACGCATGCACACATGCACGCATGCATGTACGCACACACACATGCATGCACATGCACACGCACGCACACATGCATGCACTGTGTGTGTGTGTGTGTGTGTGTGTGTGTGTGTGTGTGTGTGTGTGTGTGTGTGTGTGTGTGTGTGTGTGTGTGTGTGTATGTGTGTGTGTGTGTGCACGTGAGCACGCGCGTGCACACACACACATTTTGGGGGGGGAGGGGGGCTCTAATGCAAAAGTGTAAGTGTTAGCCTATCAATGTTTTGATATTTGATCTCCTATTTTCCTACTAGAGCTTTTAGGAGTCAAATAGATTTTTTGTGATGCCCATGGATTTGATCATGAGAGGTGCGGTTGTCAAAAACCACATCAAATCATGGCCTTTCCTTTGTTCTTCATAATCCATGGTCTGAAGAAATTGTTGGTATCATTATTATGATCATGCAAAATGCCTTTTCAAAAAATGTAATGGTAGATTGTTGATTAAGTCATGTCTATTATTATCTCCAATTCATTTTTTCAAGAACAAAGCTTATGTGATTTTTATTTATCAATTTATTTTTCAAAAAACTATTTTTTCTAATATTCCTTTTACTAATTAAGATTACTCCTAAGAGATAGTTTATATAAGTGCTAGAATACTTAGACCAAATCTAGACTATAAGTGGGAAACTTAATCTATTCAAGAGTCACATTGTCCATATCTATCCTTCAAGAAATACTTGTAAGAAAACAAAGATGCTATCATTGGAATGAAAGCGATCAATAAGAGGTGTCCTCAAAATAATCGATGTTTGATAAGACACGGTACTGAAGAAGATTGACTTAGGAAAGGTAGACATGGAGTATTGTCGAAGGGATTACACAATGTTGAGAAAGAAGAGGGATCAATAAATGCAGAGTAAAATAGGCTTGCAACCTATAAAGGTAGCCAATCCTGATTGGTAGTGTACTAAGAATTATTGGAAATGGTGTCCCTATAATAAACACAAATCTACCTAATTGCAAGCCCGAAAAAGTGGCAGACTTTCATGAAATTCTTTCACGATCTGTACACCTGTGATGCTCTATCACAGACAACTCTCAATAGTTGTCCTCCTTGCTTTCGTGGATGCTTCCAAAGTAGCCCACTTTGCACAAAGAAACCATAAGCTTTTCTCCTGATCTTCTTGAAGTCTGTATCAATCCATCCATCTTGTCTAGAAATGGTACTCAAATAACAAACAATCTGTAAATACTCTCATGTATACAAAGACTCATCAAAGCTTTCCAAAGTAGACACATGACAAATATGATAAGCATGCATGGCTGAAAGTTCAGCCCCATCATCAACATCATCAATGCAAGAAAAATCCATGTCATCATACCTTGCTTGTGAAAGCATATTGGCTACTGGGTTATCTTTACCTGCTATGTGTCTGAACTCAAGATTCATGGATTTTATGTACCCAATCCACCTAAGCATGGCAATATCTAGAGTAGAGCAACTCGTGTTCATACCTAGAAGAGGCAAACAATTAGTCTCGACCACCACAGTAGCACTAATGAAGTACTCTTTATCATTCTTGAGAGCCGTGACAACTCCCAAGAGCTCTCTCTTAATCAATGGATACCTGCACTGCCACTCGTTTAGGACTATCGCCCCAAACTGAATAGCATACCTATTCCCACCTGCATCATCTTGGCCAACAGCCCATCCAATGTCAATAGGACTAGTATCAACAGTAAGAACAATAGGTCTCCCACACTCATAATTTGCTTTTCAAAGAGTCGGAGCATCTCTCAATAATTTCTTCAATTTTTGCATAGCTTTAGTATGTCTGATCTCCCAAGAAAAACATTGCCCTTTCCTCAAGAGCTGGTAGAGATCATTTGAAATATGAGCAAAATGAGAAATCCAAATAAGATAAAACACACAAGCTCCAAGAAACCTGCGAACCTCCGAAGTAGAAGAGCAAGTCTCTACAATCTTCTCTATGGCATCAACCTTTGCAGGAGAAGGGTTCCTGCCATAATATCCACACATACGTCCAACAATCAAAACTTCTCTGGCTCCAAAAATAGACTTCAACCCTAACAAGGTCAAATTCACATCCTCTAGCCTGCAAAGAATCCTCTTAACATCTCTGATATGTGCAGCCACAAAGAACCTGCATCCATGATCATCTAAAGTCTCATCCTTCTCTTTTTCCAAACAACCTTTAATAGGAAGATCATCAATGAAAGGCATGATAAGCTCTAGAATAAAGTATCGTAAGACCTTGTTCATCCCATTCATCATATGGGCAACCGAATTAGTGGCTCCTTGTGGAAGCATACACATTCAGACAAGGCCTAAAGGTGTCTTCATCATAGTTAAATCTCTACTCTCAAGGGCAAGCTAGAACTGGTCATATCCGAAATAAAGATCACAAAGTGAATAGATAGCACGACTAACAAAAGCTTCTATAAACTCATCCACAATAGGTCCTGCACCAACATTTCGAATAGTGACCTTGTTTACTGGCTGTAATTCCTATATGAATATGAGTGTTCCATTCTTCTTAGGAACTGTGAACCATCTATTAGAATATGGAGCTGAAGATGGCTCTAGAATCCCCATCCTAATCCGCTCATTCAAAAGCTCCACCAATTTGGGCAAGTGAGCCCTAGACACAAGAATAGGCCATAGATTCCAAGGGACATGCGGAATGGTAAAAATAACCATATGCGTCACAACCCTAGGATCAACGCATCCAATCTCATGTGAGAAAAAAGCAAAAGATTTTCCATGTCTGCACACCATCTCTTCAAAACATCTCACCTCTTCTGGAAGCAGACAACCTTCAGTCCCAATCTTCATCTCTTTTAGTGTATCAACTAAAAACTTGTGACCAATACTGATAGGATCTTGTAAAGGAGATTGCATAGCAGCTCTCCTAATCATCTCATCACTATCCAAAGGTAGCGGTCTTGCAATTGGTCTAACCTTCTTGTCAATTGTCTTATATTTTGTTTGTACTCTAGCTTCTTTGCTACAGCCTACAAATTTCAACCCTTGTTGTAAATACCCTGGTAAACACAAATTTTTCTATGTATAAACAACAACATCCAACTCTTTTTGCTAAAATATTTCAGTAAAGAATACTTTTTGTTGAGAATCCTCAGCACCCAAATTCTTTTGGAGCATAAAATCAGCAATTTCGCAATACATCACCAGAGAATGGACCTCTAAGACATATGACAACTCTTGATTATCAGTTTTTAGCATTGGTAAAAGATATTCCATAGTATCTGAGCATGAAAGCTCATCATAGAGACCATCTATGTTGTCATCTTCCTGCAAAACACCTACAAGATTTAATTCTTTCTCTTTTCTCTTCACATACTACCTGGTAACTCTAGGCATATAAAAAATATGCTAAAAACACAAAGTACTTTCAATGGATACACCATAAACACATGCCACTGCCAGAAGGTGAGAGCTTACCTTGTCTCGTATCACCATCGTCTTATAAGACAATGGTACCTAAAAAAAATCTAGCTCTTCTGCTAGAAGAGGGGAATCCCTCAAGGAATCCTTATTCTGCTGATGGTTGATACAAACGATTATGAACTGGACAACCCTCTTTCCATCTTTACTTCGAATTCGTGCATAGGCAGGCCCATCATCCAAAACCGTAGTCTCCATTCAAGACTCAGCAATAAATGGCTACCCCAAAATAATAGGATAGAAACAAGAATTCTGTACAAAGCAATGATAAGACTCATCCACATCTCCAATAGAAATCTTCAAGTTTGAACAAGTAGCATACAAATCTCCTGCAGTGTTGTTGGCCACACACATGCGCCAACCATGATCCACATCAAGTGGCCATCTACTAGTATCATATAAATCTCGCATTATGACATTGATCTTGGAGCCATGATCCAAAATAGCAACACAAGGAGTATCTGTCTCACCAAGCTTGACTAGAGTCTCCATAGTTGCATAAGCCCAGTGACTACGAGAAAAATGGCTATGAGGCACCAATCTAGGCACATCTTCACTCTCAGCATACTGTACAGGCTGAAGTAAAGGATAAAGAGTCTTCTTGGATTGCATACATAAAGCTCCGTCCATAGAATCCTCAATAGTCTCTTCATCAAAATCAATTTCCTCAATCTACAACCCATAGAGAATAGCCTTGACAACAACTAAAGCTCTCGATGGATCATATCCTGCGTCGGATCTTCAATAACCTGTCGTTTTCTTTTAATCTAAAGGGTATAATTCTGTAAATACAAGACAAGCTATTACATAGATATCATGGAATTTTTCATTCTCAATGAGTTACAAATACGTACTGTTTGCAATGTTTCGCTGAAAGGGCACAGTGGTGGGCGCAATATGTATTTATTTTTGCATGAATACATGTTGTAAAAACACCTCTATTACAAGGTGAGAATCAACATTGCTTTGTTTGAGCGCTAAAATTTTGCCCTTCTAGTGCTTTGATACATCTGCAATTGCAGATGCTTTCACCTTGAAAGCTCCCTTCATACTTGGACACATATGTACCCAAGACGAGCAATGATATGTATCAGTGACCCAATTTCCTCCATCTTTTCTATTATGTACTTCTATCGAGAGAATGCTTGTTCTTCTCTTAGGCATTATAACCTATGCATTAGATGTAAAGAAGTATGTATTAACCCCTAAATAATAAGCATTTTAAGTTTGTCTAGTGATCACCAATATGCCATACAAATCAACATGGCATTAAGAGATGTTCACACTTTTGTAAACAGACATAAACATTGATATTGAAACGCATATAAATATTTACATTGACACAAAGTATAGATTCAATTTCAAGGCATCACTTTAATCATACCATTTACATGAAATATTATGAAAATAATAGCACAAGAATACTCAAAGAATTTTGCCAAAAGAAATTTTATTATAATGAATAGGAATTTGATTTGACTCAATACATTGTATGAAAGGTGGGTATTTTGGAGTAGTTGTTACAAGGACAGCAAACACATGGCATGCAAGTCTTAATAGGCACATTGGATTGACACCTTAGATATTCTAAGACTCAACTCATTGTGTGTTAAATGGATGATATGATACAAGAGTTTCATGGATCATTGCCAATTGGCATGGAGATCCAAATGGACACATAGGACCAATAAAGCAGAGGATTTTTGAACCATTGACTTCCAACAGATCCATATTATCTAGCACAAAGGAATCACTCACCACATCAAAATAGTCGATTGAGAATTATATGCTTCACCTAAACCTTGTACAATACATGAATGTACAAAAAATACGTGCATGAATCCCTTTTAACAAAAATACTTGCATGAATCCCTTTTAGTAAAAAATATCTAGATAATTGCATGAATAGAAGCAATACAAAACATGGACAATTTACCTATAAGTTGATTTAGTGAAGATAATATTTAATCGTTGTGCTGATCAAAACCCATTGCAAATGATGAACATAAGAAAACATCAATCCCATCAAACATAAAAGTCACATTAAATAAATAAATTTTGGCACCATAAAATATGGTAGATTTACCTGTAAATTGAGCTACAGAATCTCTGCTCTACCTTGTGTTAAGTGCTGCAACAACAATTGATCCCTAAGTTAGAACTAGTATCAAACCCTATTGTAAAGATAGTAGAAAAGGGATAATGCAGAGAGGAAGAAAGAGAGTGTGTGTGAGTATGTAAGAGAGAGCAAGAAATGAGCACCTATGCAGTCTTGCCTAAATTGATCTCTACAAAAGACAATAGCAAGAGTTAGTATTTACATGAAGGTATACTGAAAAAATAGTAGAAAAGAGGAAACACAGAGAAAGAAAGAGAGAGGGAGAGAGAGATGAGCACTTATGCAATGTCACCCAAAATGATCTCTACAATAAAACAACAACAAGGGTTAAAACTAACATTATGTTTATTGAAAAGATATCAGCAAAAAAAAAAACCAAACAGAGAGAGAGATTAACACCTTTGCCTCTTGCTCCAAATAAACTCTGCAAGAAAACAACAATTAGAACCGACATCAAATTCTATTGAAAACACAACATAAAAGAAACACACACACACACACACACACACACACACACACACACACACACACACACACACACACACACACACACACATAGAGAGAGAGAGATGAGCACCTCTGTCACCTACCCCAAACAACCTCTACAATAAAACAACAATAACAGTAAGAAACGACATCAAACCCTACTGAAAAAATAGCAAACAAGAGAAAATGCAAAGAGAGATGGGCACCTGTGTTTTGCCCAAAATCTAGATGTGCATGGAGAAGAAAATGCAGAGGTAAGTAGAACACTCAAAACCCTAATTACTGTCAGCAAGGAGCTTCCATGGAGATGAAAATTCACGACTATAGAGAAGAGAGGGAAAGTGGTCTATTGCTCAACTTTTGGGTCAAACTGATTTTGTGAGAGGAAAAAAATTAAAGTTGAAAATTCTTTAAAAAAAGGGGGGGAAATACGAGGTGAGAGAAACTCAAATTTTGAGTACTATTCATTCTCTCTTTTTTTAAAATCCCCAGGGAAAAAATTGAAGTTGAAAATTCTTTAAAAAAAGGGGGGGAAATACGAGGTGAGAGAAACTCAAATTTTGAGTTCTATTCATTCTCCCTTTTTTTAAAATCCCCCACTAACCCTTTTTTTAATAGAAAACCCAAGATTTGGAGAGAGATGATTCACCCTCCATGGATGTCAACATCTAGCCTTCCTATTGGACAATCCAAAAGGCCCATATCTTAAACTATATTATTTTTAAGGGCCCATTTTGTGAGTTCATTTTTTTCCTAATGCTAGTTTATTTCAACATCTATTTATGCTTCTATTGTTGCAGCCACTTCTGACATGGTATCAAATTTCAATATCTATGCTCTTGGTGCCGTGTTTTTCTTATTACAGGTCCTTCATTGCCCTCTGCTAATTAGTTGATCCTTTGTTGCTCTATCAATCATGTTGTTTACACTACTAGCCTCTGTTGTGTACTTCCATAACTGTGTTTTCAGCCTACTTTTTCCATGCTGTCCCAAGTAGCTTTTGAACTACTGGTGACTGCTATTTTTTGCTTAGCATACCTACGTTTTCAGCCTCTATTGTTGGTATAATGTTGGGTGACCCCTTTTGACTAATTTTTTGTAAATTATTATAATTTTAATAATGTGTTTTGTGAACATCTTATGTATATTACATGTGAACTCTGTTTAGTGCAATTTGTGTTGTCAATTTGGTTGAACTCTCTAGCTCTCTCTTCTTTTTTCCTCTATTTTATCTTCCTCTCCTCTCTAGATAGATCCCCCTTCTTATTCTACTAATGAAAAATTACATGGCCCTGATTAATTAACATGGAGTATTGTTTTGAAAGCATAGTTTGTGCTGAAGTAATTATATGGTAATTGTGTTTGCTATTTTTGAGCGTCCTAAGCATCCTACTTCTCTTCCAGCTGATTTTAACGGCGACAACTATGAAGAACATATGCTTACCTAGGATAACGATGATGCCCATGTATATTCTACTCTTCTTTGCCACATTTCCAAAAAATTCCTTTTGACAGTCACCTCCTACAGGACTACTCTAGAGATTTGGGTGAAGTTTTAGATGTTGTATGAGGCTCGTTCACATATGCGTGCAGTTACCCTTTATGGACTCAGACATCCTCAACACCTATAAGTTTTCTATAGATGTCCTCAATGCTGCTTGAGCATGAGACATCTTTTCGATTATAGGGGAGGCTTCCATCACAATTTGGTGGCTCAAGTAAGGCCTTTACAACTTTAGAGAGGGGTGACAAGAAGAAGTAGTCAAATGCCCAATGTTACCATTGTGGTAAGAAGGGACATTTGAACAAGGATTGTGTCAAGAAGTGGACTAGAGAGAGTGAAAGAGGAGAGAGAATATTGCAGAAGAGAGAGGAGTTCAAGAGAGAGGGAAAGAGAGTGTCGAGGAGAGAGAAAAACTAGAAATGGAGATAAAGACAAAAAGAGGTGAGAAGCCATAGAAGCTATGAGCAAGGTAATGAGGAAAGAGAGAGTAATGTATTAATGTTTTAAAAGATGAGAAAAAATACATGTCTCTCCCTTTTATACCTATGTTAGTGTGACATGGTATTACTATTATTTCCACATTAAACAACTATTCTTCCCAGTTTCTTACAATCCATCCCATCCCAAAGGTTTTTGCTCTAAAAAAAAAACTTGCAAAAGTTGGAAAAGGATGGATGGAACAGAGTACTACTCTGTTTTTAGCTATACAGATATAGAAATGAATGAAAGATTAAAGATATATGGACTGAAATGAAGGAATGAGAGTAAGTATCAACTATATACATGATCAGGAGTGCTTCAAAAGTACTTGAAGCCTTCAAATGATGGACTCAAAATGAAGTAGACAGCTTGCTATAAGAATAGACCTTGCTGAACCAAATCTGCCATAACTTCTGGTAGAAGTATTCAAACAAAGTGTGCCACATATCAAAATGTAGCTCTTGAAGAGTACTTTAACCCTATGTCGGTGGCATAATTCTAAAAATTAGACACAATAAAAACTCTTCTAAAATAGTTTGATGTCAGGTCCCTATCTACATCATAACTGGCTCCATAGTTAGTATGCTTCAACCACCACCAATGTGTCTCGTAGGTAAGGAAACTCATCTAGTATAGAATCAAGTCGGCAACAAACCTCTCCATTTGATCAAATATTCAATGATAGAACAAGAGTGAAGCTTCTTCTCACAATGACCTATGACAACCTTCTAGGGATGTACTTAACAAAACCTTCTTTATCATTAGGTTGGAAATCATAAGTGTATCAACATGATCACCATAGAAAGGCTTGAGCTAACTAACATGGAATACATTATGAATATTAGTGGAAGAGGGTAGCTTCTATATTCCAAGTCTTCAATGCACTTCAAGATTTTGCAGGGTCCATAAAATCTGTGAGCAAGATTGGACCCATCCTTCAAAGTAGAATACCAAGACTTGGGCACCTTCAACAAAACTAATTTCCCTCTTGGAACTCTAAGGGTCACCTCTTCTCATCTGCATACATCTTCATCCGTTCTTGGGCTCTCCTAAGATTCATCTTACACTACTGAAGAAGGGTTTTCATTCTTTCCAATTCTTATTTCCCATGAGGGCTGATTCTTTCATTGAAGATGATTGTGGGTAAGGGCACCTTATAACCATACATAGCCTCAAAGGGTGAAACTCCAATGCTAGCATGAGTGGAGTTATTGTAGGTAATCTTAGCCAAGTGTAACCAATAATCCCATGAATTTTGCACATAATAATAGAAATGGAGAAGATAAGTCTCCAACCACTTATTTACCCTTTCTGTCTATCCATCAGTTTGTGGATGGTAAGCTATAGAGGGAGCCAACTTAGTGCCCATGGATGTGAATACCTTCTACCAAAAGTTACTCATGAAATTTGAATCTCTATCATGAACAATCACATGTGGTAATCCATGTAATCTAAAAATTTGCCCCATAAACTGATTGGCCACTTGAGAAGTAGTAAATGGGTCTTGGTTGGAATGAAATGGGCTGACTTGGTGAGTCTATCTACTACCACATATATACTATTCCATCCCTTTTTGGTAGTAGGAAAGTCAATAATGAAGTCCATAGGAATAGGTAATGGCTGCAATAAACCATCTGGCTTATGGGTGATGTTTGTATTCTGTTGATAAGGCATGCACTTCATGGCAAAATCTTTGATATATTTCCACAGTTCTTTCCAATAAAAGCTTTTACTAACCCTATCATAGGTTTTGAAAACTCCAAGATGTCCAACTAAAGGTGAAGAA
Organism: Lygodium microphyllum; assembly: GCF_053477565.2. Taxonomy (NCBI): domain Eukaryota; kingdom Viridiplantae; phylum Streptophyta; class Polypodiopsida; order Schizaeales; family Lygodiaceae; genus Lygodium; species Lygodium microphyllum. The sequence goes on along the minus strand of NC_141141.1, from coordinate 128,008,347 downwards.
TGCAACTCCTCCATAATTTTCGTGTAAAAGAAGAAGTAGAGGGAGTGATAATCTTGCCATTTAACTAGATTAGGCTATTTTTAAGCTAATAATGTGAGTTATCTTCCATGAGACCTTGCTATAATTTCTAAAAAACATGGTTGAGCTCTTCATCCAAAAGATAGGCTTTCTGTAATTCTTCAATTAAGTCACTATGTAGCTTAGTCATAGCTGAAAGTTTACATGTCCACATACAAGAAAGAGAATAAGCCACTACATTGTCTTTACCCCTCGTATAAGTGATGTCAAAATCATATTTTTGAAGTGTAGCTACCCACCTACACTACTTAGAAGTAAAATTAGATAGTGAGAAAATACTTAATGACACTGTGATCACTTTGAACTCTAAACTGACTACCAAATAAATAATGATGTCATTTCTTTATCACATGTAAGATAGCCAACATCTCTTGGTCATAGACATTCATAGACATTCATAGCCATTTTCTTATCTATAAGCTTGTGACTTTCAAAGGAAATCACTCCATGCTCCTGTAACAAAATAGCCCCTATGCCTTGACCATTGGCATCACACTAAATGGTAAACTCCTTCGAAAAATCTAGGCATACTAGAATAGGAGCAAAAGTAAGGAGTTCCTTTAACTGGTTGAAGCTACTATTTGCAAGTGCATCCCAAAAGAACGCTTCCTTCTTCAACTTGCTAGTCAAAGGAGGAGCTAGAATAGCTGCATAATGCTTGATGAATCAACGATAAAATGAAGATAGACCAAAAAACCCTCTAAGTGAAGTAGTGATAGTAGGTGTTGGCCAATCTTTAACACACTACACCTTCTTGGGGTCAACCTAGATCCCTTTTTCACTAACAATATGTCCCAAGTACTCCACTTCAGTCTGAATGAAAGAGCATTTCTTCTCCTTAACAAAGAGTCTGTGATGCCTCAATACATCAAAAACCTTCCTCACGTGTGAAAAATGGTCCTAAAGGGTCTTACTGTAAATCAAAATGTCATCAAACAAGACCAGGACAAACTGAAAGAGGAAAGCTTGTAAAATCTTGTTCATAAGACTATGGAAGGTAGCTAGAGCATTAGTAAGCCCAAAATGGTAAAGCCCTCAATCAGTCCTAAAGGAAGTCTTGATTTCATCGCCCTCTCACATACGGATCTGATGATACCCTGACCTAAAGTCAATCTTCATAAAGAATCTAGTCCCCTTGAGTTCATCAAGCAAATAATCAATTCTAGATATTGGCTACTTGTTCTTCACTATGATTAACCACCAAAATGCCTGGAAACACTTAAGTCTTTTTAACTAACAAGATTGGAGATGCATAAGAAGGTGACAATTTGGATTTAATGAGTCCCATTTCAAGAAGCTCCTTGATTTTCTTAGCTACTTCTTCATGCTCACACTTGGACAATCTGTAAGGTGGCTATTAATTGTCTTTGAGTTGGGCTCCAAATCAATTGGGTGATCTATTACTCTCTTGGGAGGTAATGAAGTAGGCACTTCAAACAAATCCTTGTACTCCTCAAGAAGAGCTTTCAAAGCTGGATGATTTGTTGATTTTGTGGATTGATCTTCATTAACTTCTTTATTCAGGTGCAAAACAAAGATCTGTGAGTGCCTCCTATACTCCTTTTTGAGTTGTTGAATGGTGATAAGTTGAAAATCTAATTTACTAGGAATTCCTTGTAAATAGATGAGCTATCCATCAAGGGTAAACTCCATATATAGTTGTGAGAAATCCATAGCAATTTTTCCCAATGTTATCAACCAATCACACCCAAGTACAATATCTATGGGCCCCATTTCCAAGGTTATCAGGTTTATGTTTGCTTCATAATTTTCAGATAGATGTGTAAAGAAACCTGTGGGCATAGGGTCGATTTCTTCTTCACCATTGGGTAACTCAACTCTTATGGGCTACTGTAAGTTAGTGGGAAGACAATTCAGCTTATCCATAATGGACTTACTCACAAAACTGTGTGTATTACCATTTTTTATCATGATAAACACATCCTTCCCATGAATATTACTCTTCATATGAAGTGTATTAGGGCTTTTAGAACATGTCCACTCATCCATGGAAATGGAACAACTAGTGGCAGCAAGTGGCTCATCAAGAGTTCCTTTCGGATTGAAAGGAACACTACCACACCCAAATCAAAAGGAAAATTGTTAGGCAGGGTCATATAAACATTTGAAGCATAAGTCTTTTTCCTTTCTTTCTTTGTAGAGGTCCATAGGAATAGACTTTGAATTCATATTGGCTGAAATAGATTTAGGCTTGATGTCCCCTTGTTTAAAATATACTCTTGGACTATTTGCTATCTTGAAATTTCTTTGAGGACTTGAAGCATTGAATGATGGATAAGTTGGCACTCTTAAGCTCCCACTTGGTGCATGCTTGCTACCATAAACATTGCCAACTTGTCCATGTTTTAAAATAGTCCTTGTGGTTATCCATAACTAGGCTAAAATGGAGACTCCCTTCTATATTTTCCTTTTAGCGCTTTGCAAGTTCAATAGCTTTGAAGAGATTAGTAGGGTTTTGCGCCATAACGTCAACTGATAAAGAAGGTTCTAAACTATACATATACTTGTGGAGTTTAGCTTCATCACTCAACTGATGCTCTCTACATATATGGTAAGATTGAGGATTTGGTTTGTATACTCCCATACACTTGGGCCTCTTTGCTCTAATCCATACTGTCTTTGTTCTAATTTTGTCTTTTTCAAGAGGAGAGACAAAGACCTCAGCCATAAGTGTCTTGAATGAATCCCAATTCACTACAAGTATGTTCTCTTTCTTGATGTATCTCTAGCAAGGATGCATAAATCCCTCCAAATGCAAAGATGCAAAATGAATCTTCATATCATCAATTCTAGAAAATATATCAAAGTAAGATTCCAATTTTGAAATCCATTTCTCTAGATCAGATGGTGAAGATGATTGCCCATTGTACTTTGCTAGAATGGTCTTATCTTTCAGCTCTCTTTCATGAAAGGGTTGCTATCCCAAAATAGACTGCTCATTGGTATTAGGCAATGAACCTCCAAAATAAGATGGTACTCTCCCAATAGGTGGCTGAGAACTAGTATGAAACCTTTATGTTGATAAAGGACCTTTAGGAAGTTGGATATTCAACCCAAAAGCTTGGGAATTAGTACCATTCAAACTACCCAAATAGTTATCATGCCTTTGTGAAGTCTCACCTACTTCATATTGACTATTGGGAATACCCCTTCATCCAATGATACCATGACCTTGACCATTTTGGCTATGTGGCTAAAGTGGACTGAAGGTTCACTGTTTGAATGAGCTTTCTCCTTAGCTTCCTTGGTTCCCATTTGCATTTGCATCCATTGGGAGAATTGAGCCACTATTTGAGCATTAGATTCTATTAATTTATTAATTGAAGCCTTCATTTGGGTAGTGGAATCTACCAACTTCTCAATGGAAGACTTCATTTGATTAGTAGACAATAGCATCTACTCCACTCTAGATAACAGCTCCATATGCCTTTGAGCATATCTATTCTCATGTTCACACATAGTATTATTGAGTGCGCTGATTTCACCTTGCATTTGAGGCTCTTCAGGTCCCTCTTGAGGTGTATATCCAATATGAAATCTATGATTTGCTATGCATACTCATCCTGGGCCTTACTCTTTCCCTTATGACTTGCCATAGTAGTGTAGTCTTGCAATACCCCCTGTTAGAAAATTGGCTATAATTTAAGCTAAGAGGCTTTGATTTCCAAGATTTTTGATTCAAATAAAAGCCAACAATGCCCTATCCAATATGAGTTATAGCACATCATAACAAGTTTAGGAGAGAAAATTCTACAATTCAATCTCTAAGGCTAAATTGTCTAGGTGGCATGCACCTTGCTTTAACTTGTAAGTACCATATTTCCATCTGTAAGAGTAAAATGGTAGTTCCTAATGGCTACCAAACCCTGTAGGAAGCTGGGTAAGACTTATGGGCACCCTATAGTACCTACATGTGTACTTCAATAATGAAGATGGTACCTATAATGATTCGTATATATCCTGGAGTGTCTTGTAAATCCCCTGTAGGAAGCTGAGTAGGACCTGTGGACACCCTATAGTACTTGCACTTGTATTTAGTAATAAAGATGGTACATGTAATGACTTGTATATACCCTGTAGTAATGTCTTGTAAATCCCCTGTTTTACCTTGTTCTAATCTTGAAGGTACTTGAGTCTTTGAAAGTGCTTCAATCTTCAATTCTCCACTTGTTGTACCTATGTGAGGGATAAAATGGCAGGATAGGCTCCCTACACGGGCTTTGAATCATCGGGAGGTGGGCAAAGTTCCCCTTGGGTCAGTTGGTTGCACCCCTTTGGGATCTTTAATAGTGAGGGAGGGTCACCTCTCTTTTGTCTCACTATCTCCCCCAGCATCCACCTTTTTCCTCGGTGGGAATATCAACATGGCAATGGCATACTACTCTAATCAATCAACATGATATGCATTACTAAAATTTTCATTCATATCTTTTCATGAAATGGAAGAGAATTGAAATTTGGTAAAATGGATAGGAAGAGTATCTTACCAAGCAGTGACTCACTGCTGACTTACCCTTTTACAATGGGGTTATGATATATATTTTTCCATGAATGAACAATCATCAACAAATCAATGGATTAGAGTAAGCAATCTTATTAATCAATGGGCCTTAATCAATTGGATTGAATGCAATGTTGGAATTCCCAGTTAAAAGCTTCTAATTCATCGATTGGATCCAATATGCCTCAAGTAAACATTATATTACATGAATGGCCTGATTTAAGCAATGATTGGCTAAGATTTGATGGAAATTATAGAATTCTTTAATTTCTCAATCAATTGGATAAATCTCAGCAATTGGATGAATGAGAGAGATTCAAAATTAAAGAGGAATACCTTTTATATGTTTGATAAAGACTTGATTGATCCCCAAATGCTTGATGAAGCCTTTGGTTGCCCAATGTTGTTGAAATAACCTTCTTCAATCATTATGTATTTAATGCTTGGAAGCAACCTTGAAGCTTCAAATGCTTAAGATTGAAGCATTAAACCCATTTCCCCCAAATTTTGACTTCATAGAAGCTCTCGAGCTTCAATCTTTGGCCATTTGTGCTCAATCCTTACAATTTATTCAAGAATCCTTACTAAAATGATATCACAGACTGAAGTGATGAAGAATATTCAAGAAATTGAAGAGAAATGGAAGCTTGAGATGAAGCTGTCATGGTTGTTCTCCATGGACTGCACAATTAGGGTTTTCAGGAAAGCTTGAGGATGAAGAATGGAGTGCAATCTTAATGATTATAGAAGGATTCCACTTGTTGAAGATTGGAGCAGCCAAGACTTGATGTAGATTAGTCAAGGAGGAGAAATATTAAGCAAGAATCAACCCAAAATTTGAGCCACACTATTTTGACAACACTGATCCTTCACAATGATTATAAGCTTGAAGCTTGAGAGCTGAAGCAATAGATTCTCAACTTGGATAAAGTCTCTAGGTTCAAATTTCTATGTGGTAGGAAGAGATCTTGGCTGGAAACTCCATAGAACCTTTTGGAAGCTCCAAAAAGGGGAAAGAGAACCCTCTTTTTGAAAAGTAACCACATATGTTTTTCCTTCTAAGTCCCATTCGACCAAGTTACCTTCTGTAACATCTCTCCCATGAGAATCCCCCCTCTCCTATTAAAAATTTTAAATTTAATTCATTTTTTTAAACTCTCCCTCTCTCTCCTTGCCGACAGCATGTTGGGGAGAGAGAGAGAGAGAGGGAGTAAAGAGAGGGAAAGGGGGCCATGCAACCCCCCAGGTGGAGGGTTGGCGGCCGTTAAATGGCCATCTCCCCCCCTCATATACCACCCCCTCCCCACTATAAAGGGGAGTCCCCCCCCCTTGTCGTGTCAGACAGTGCCCCCCCTCCCCCCCCCATGATCTGTAGTGCCGTCCTTCCCTCTTGCTCGGCCTGAATGCCGCCCGGCTGCCAAAGCCATCGCCGCCATCATCATCATCATCTCATTTTCATTTGCACGACACTGTCCCCACAAACCCCCCCTCCCCTTCTCAGAAAAAAAAAAAGAAGCTTCTTGAAAAGCTTCCTAGAAGCTTCCAAAAAAAGGCTTCCTAGGGGGTGTTTCACCCGTAGAACACGGGAGAATGCAATTCGTCCGCGAAGGGAGTTCCCTTGCAGGAGGGAAGGTCTACTAGTTCGTAGAGAACTTCAGCACACCCTCCACATGCCCAAGCCCCAATCGCAATGGCCCCAAAGCACCACACAAGAGGAGCACACGCGGGAGTAAGAGGAACACATGTAGGAGTCCCCACCCGAAGCGCGAGAGTTGATAATACCCCTCCTACGGATGTTTAGGCTCCATCAAATTCACCCTTTCATTTTCACATGATATGGATGCATTAAGTACAAACTCGCATATGGAAAAATTAAATTGCATTATTAGAACACTTTGTTTTAAAAAGATCATAGGAATTTCATGACAAGGTACTTATATGACTCGCACCATCATGATGAAAGGTTGTTGGATTCTTGAATATATGGTTCATGTGTTAAAAGATGCACTCATGCAATAATGTCCTAGTCACATTGTGTACATAAGTTAAATATATATTGCAATGCTCTTGTGCATTGGAAGGTTTGCATTGGGTAACTTACGTGGCAAGAATGGGTTATGTTGTACACAATGCATTTGTGCAATTAAAAAAACCCCTTGTGACGACTGTAAATATGTTGATTCATAGGAGGCTATTTAATTAAAGAATTAGGTAGTTGCTATGGAGAGGAATAAAAGGGTTATATTTTCGCATAAGCAACTGCATTCTATTTCGCATGACTTGCGTGGGAAAGGAAAAGATTATGTTTTTATTTCAATTTCATTGTAATTGTACATAGCATAACCTGCATGCATAAGTAAATGTATGAAAAGGAAAAGGGTTATATTTCATTTGATGAAGAGCATATTGGATGCAATACGCATGTAATGATAGTTACATTTGATATGAAAGATAGGTTAAGTTAAGTTAAAATGTTGCTTAGTAATGCACTTGTAGAGTTAATTCAACGTTCTCGTCCTATGTTGCAAGTAAGAGAGGGTACCACGCCTTAGGACATGAATACTAGTAATATCGACAAACAAAGGGATGTAATTCCTCAAGATAGCCACTGCTACCTATCTCGTGCAACTAGTCTACAGGGTCAGATGCTATTGCAACTAAATCGTAAGATGCTACTAATACATCTTAGGCCAAGAGAGGCGAGATCTAATTACAAGTTAGATTCGTTAAAGTCGAGTAGCTGCCCTACTACAACTCTCTCTCTCCATTTGGTCAAACTTAGGTAAATTGTGGATTGTCAGAAGCAAATTGCCTAGCCGAGGATGATGGGGTTGTCCAAGATCTAATTGACTATAGTACAAGGAGACCTAAGGTAAGGATACTTGGGGTCGGTAGGGTACAAACCCTAACCCAAAGAAAAAGGGGGAACAAGCCACCTAGCTTGCCAAGCCCTTGGAATCTCGCTAAGTCGTGAACGATCCAGGACCAAATGCTAGGAGTATTCGGGAAAAAGGAATCACACCTTAGCAATTGGTCGTACGAACGACCACAGAAATGATCATGATTGTACACTTAGGTACATTGTTTGAACTTCTTTGCTCAAGGAACTAATTCAAGGCCAAACACTTAATGCTTTTGGTTGATAGCATGGAGGGAGAGGCAAGTTTAGTTACCTCTGACTGTCTGCCTGGCCCTATCCAAGGGGGTTGTTAGCCGCACTAGGTACATGGACCGAACGCGCTGTGAGAGGTCTCTCCATGGGTGTTGCTTGGAGCGGGAGGATGCTTAGGTGCCAGGGGAGGCTCTGGTTATAAATTCCTTACTTTCGGACCCTGCACAAGAGGCCGACGTGGCTCAAGATGGGATCTCGAGGCCCGTGTACTAGTCTATGGGTGAAACTTGGAGCAGCAATCCTGTTGATTGCTGGGATAGCCTTTAGGTAAGGTACTTGATGTATTCCAAGACTATGATAACAGATATTTGAAAAAGGAACTTGCTTGACATTATTTTTTTATGTCAGTGCCTAAATTACATGAAGGAACCTGTGTTTAAATTGATTAATTAAGGAAGCTGCTTTTGCATGTCAAATATAATGTGGTAGGTAATTAGATAACCAAGCAACCTGAGGAAAGTGCGGTGGACGTGACTTGGGTCCATCCTATGGAAGGATGGTCTCAGTTAGCTGGGAACTTTTCTCAAAAGACGTAATAATGAAACTGTGAAGACCTAGAGTCAGTAGAGTTAGAATCCTGATTTATGTTGTTTTAGGGGAGCGGAATGGGACTATGCCTTATGGGCAGAGAGGTTGAGCTTCGCATCCCTCTCATTTTCCATTCTCCATGAACCAAGTGCAGCATAAATCCTCTTTGACTTTGTTGTTCCTACGCAAAGTGGTTCATCTGGAGCTTGACGCTAGCTACTGCCTAGAGACTTGGCTGATAGGAAAGAAGCCCTGACTTCAGGTCGGTCCTAAGTGGGAATGACCGGATACTTCCGCTTCGAGGCAGACTCGGGAAGACCTAGATCGCAATCCCTGTGACATTCCTTGCGAGTGCCAGGTGGCGCTTTCTAGACTCCCCTCCCGATGGGCTGCTAAGATGTGTCCCACAAGTGGTGAAGCGGACATGTTAAACCTTCGGGGCAGACTCGGGAAGACCTAGATCGCAATCCCTGTGACATTCCTTGCGAGTGCCAGGTGGCGCTTTCTAGACTCCCCTCCCGATGGGCTGCTAAGACGTGTCCCACAAGTGGTGAAGCGGACACATTAAACCTTCAAAATTACATGAAATTTTGATGACGACCTCCTATTTTGTCATTCCATTGCCATATATGTCACAAAGATCTCTAGATACAGTCTTCTTCCAACAGTGGATGTCGTGCAATCCACTGCTAGTCATTGTCCATGTCTTGTACCTGTAGTGCTAGTGTAAATTTGGTTTTTATGATGAAAAATTGGACTGAAAGAGAATAAAAAATGGATAAAATACCAATGCTCTAATACCACTTATCAAGAAGTGGATTGGAGAGAGAGAAAGAGGAGAGATAATACTACAAAAGAGAGAGGAGTGTAAGAGAGAGAGAAAGAGAGTAAGGAGGAGAGAGAAAGGCTAGAAATCGAGAGAGAAAGAGGTGAGAAGCCATAGAAGTTGTGAGCAAGGTAATGATGAAAGAGACAGTAATATATTAATGTTTCAAAATATGAGAAAAATTGAAAGGTGAGAAGGATCTAAGCTTGCACGGGAGGGCTACGGCGGGAGAGCAAGAGCAAAAGAGAGAGAGGCTCAGAATGTGGGAACTCCAACAGTCACAATGTGTGATCGGCCTTCCCTTTATTCATTTGTCACCAAAAGAATAAATAATAAAGTGATGGTGATGGGGGCACCCATCGTCTGTAGTGTGTAGGTGCGGGTACTGTCAATGTAGTAATACATGGGTGGCTAGGTGGAGACGCCTTTACCCCCAACAACCTCCCACTTAAAGGCGAATTCGCTCCAATGAGGAGTGAAAATGAAAAATAAAAGACAATACAATATGTACACATGTACAATAGGATGAGGAAAGATGTCATCTCATCCCACTCCCATCAATCTCTTGAGAAAGGCAAAGCGCTCCATAGAGACGCTTTTGGTGGGTAGATTTGCATGATTCTGGTCAGTCGAGATCTTGACAAACAAGGTCAACAGACTTGTCCTCAATGACCCCATGTATGAAATGATACCTCAATGACCACATGCATGAAGTAATACCTCACCTCAATGTGTTTTGTCTTCGCATGGAAGACCGGATTCTTGGCTAGCTAAATAGCACTCATAGAATCCGAATGCAGTGCATGGATAGCATCAATACCAAGGTCATGAACCAAACAGCCTAACCATATGGCCTCCTTGCAAGCCTCAGTGGCTACAACATACTCGGCCTTAGTGGTGGAAAGAGTCGTACACTTTTGCACCCTGGACATCCAAAGAGATAGCACCTCCAGCATAGGTGAACACATAGCCAGAAGTGGACTTCCTACTATCTGTATGTCTTGCATAATCAGAGTTAGTGTACCCCACGACTCTTGTATCTTGGCTGCCATAGCATATGCACATATCTGTAGTGCCCTTCAGGCACCTCATGATACCTTTTATGGCATCCCAATGCTTCTTGCTAGGTGTAGCCATATAGCGTGCCACAACACCAACTGCAAAGGCAATATCTGGAAAAGTGACTATCATGACATACATAAGACTGCCCACTGTGGATGCATAGGGAATCTTGGTCATCTCGGCCCTCTGCTCTGCTGACAATCAGCATGTGACACCTTCACATAATAAGGTAATGGATAGCCAATAGGCTTCATGTCCTGCATGCGGAAGCGCTTAAGGACTTTATCAATGTACTCCCTCTATGACAAGTAGAGGAGTCCCTGATGCCTATTGCGTCTAATGCTCATACCAAGTATGTGAGAGACCTATCTCAGATCCTTCATCTCAAAGATCTTCTTGAGCTAAGCCTTAAGAGCATCTAGCTCATCATGAGCTTTCACTGCTAATAGCATGTCATCCACATAGAGTACCAAAATAAGTAAAGATCTATCACGGGATTTCTTCGTGTACAAGCACAGATCTATACCACTACGACTATAGCCCTGTGACTGCATAAAAGCATCAAAATTATGGTACCATTCCCTAAGTACAGGCTTCAAGCCATAAATATTTTTCTTCAACCTGCACACTAGGTGCTCCCTACCAAGCTCTACAAAGCCCTTAGGGTGCTCCATGTAAATCTCATCATGCAAATCCCCATGTAAAAATACCGTCTTGACATCCATCTAATACAAGTCCAAGTCAAGCTACACCACTAAGGCCAAAACCAAGTGGAGAGTGGTCATCTTAACCATAGGAGAAAAAAATTCATCAAAGTCAACTCCATGCTCCTGTTTAAAACCCTTAGCAACAAGTCTTGCCTTATAAGCTGGCTTGGGGTGTCCAGGGGTACTCTTCAACTTGTACACCCATTTGTATGGCAGAGCCTTCTTGCCACCAGGCAAGTAAACCAAATCCCAAGTCTCATTCTTATGCAAGGAGTCTATCTTAGACTGCATAGCCCTCTCCCAGGAGTGGTTGTCACCCCTGTGCATAGCCTCATCATAGGTGGGAGACTCTCCTACATCTGTGACCAAGACGTAGTGCATGGAGGGCTCAAATCTATCAGGTGGGTGTCTATCTCTAGTAGAACGCTGCACTGCAAGCTCTGTTGCTTGCCCAACATTCTGTCCAATACCTTGGCCATGAGTAGCTGCTATTGTTGCAAGCTATCCAACTGGCTGTATGGGAGCTCATGGCTCCTCTTTAAATATAACCTTGCATATCTTCACTATCTTCTCAGGCTGTCTATGCATCTTGTCTTTATGGAAGACTACATCATGGTTGTGGATGACTTTCTATGCTTGCGGATTCCATAAATGGTAACCCATCTCTCCTGCATCTCCATATCCAAGGAATATGCATTTAACACTCTTAGGATCCAACTTGTTACACTTGTCCTTGGGCACATGGCAAAATGTCTCACATCCAAATACATGTAAATGTGCATAAGAGGAAGGATTTCCTGTCCATACCTCCTTTGCAACCTAGAAATCAATGGCACTACAGGGTGATCTATTAATGATATGCACGACAGTCGTATAACTGTCTCAGCCCAAAAGTGTTGGGGTAGGCCTGCATGGCTAAGCATACTACAAACCCTTTCCTAGATGGTCCTATTCATCCGCTCAGCCATACCATTTTGGGTGTTAAGATAAAGTTGTGGATATGGATAAAAATTTGGATAAGATAAGTACAAGTCAAAGGGATCTCATAGATATCCACTTTGTAAATATCTCAAATATTTAGAATGAAGCTCACCTACCTCATTTAATGTACCATGTATATATACAACTACTAGAAATGAAACGTTCAACTATAGTTCACTTCATTTCTATATTTCCTCTATCTCTTTCCCTTATTGTACACAATATTCTCTTATCAATAACTTCCTGGTTTTCACTACAAGGTATCAGAGCACCATGTCCCATCTTTCTAGCTTATCATACTCTCCTCAAATTCACAAACTACTCATCCTGCTTTACTCTCATTCTTCCAATGGCTCTCGTCAATGCCACTACCTCCTACAACCAACACATCAAGATCGACAAACTCAATGGAAGAAACTATCAAGTATGGAAGCTAAGGATGGAAGTCTACCTATATCAAGCAAATCTATGGAATATTATCAATGGCAAAGAAGGCTACAAGAATGGAAATACTTGTCCATTGTGGAGATCGACAAGTACAACTAGTAAGAACAATACCCATTGCAAAAGGTATTTGGGAATTCTTCAACAATAAATATGAACACACAGATATTGTTTATCAAATGACCATGTTTAGAAAACTGTCCACTGCCACTATGCATGAAGAACAGTCTGCCACTAAGTTCTTAGAGCAGTGGCGATCTTTGCTAGATGAAACCATAATATCTGGTTTAGTCATCTCAAAATAATTACAAGCCATGTTTCTACTCTCTTCCTTGCCTCTATCTTGGAGAGCCTTTATTACCACTCAAACCTCCACTCATAAACTCAAGCTTCAGCCACACTAATTAATAGAATCAAGCAAGAGCAAGTCATGAGAGATACTCTTTCTACTTCTTCAAATCAAGAATCCAAGGCTCTAGCTGTAACAGCTTACAACCCAAAACATCTTCACAAAAGAGCTCAACACTTTCAACAAAAGCCCAAGTTTTCTTCTCGGTATAACTTCAAAGGGATTCTTGGTAATCCTCAACATAATCCCAACTCTTACCAGTCTTTTCAATCCCTATCCTCAACAAGAAACCCTCATTATCATCTCATATGTAATGCTTGAAAAATACAAGATCATATTGAAAAGGATTGTCATAAAAAAAATAGATTCAACAAATATCAATCAAAAGATCAAGCTCACTTTGTTAGCATTGTCAATTATGACATAGAAGAGCAACCAGAAACTATCATCAACCTAGCCATAAGTGTTTGGGAACCTTCCTCAAACTCCAAAGAAGAATATACATGATTTCTAGATTCTGGAGTTACTCATCATATGACATTTCATAAGGAATGGTTAGTCGACTTCAAAGAGATCACCACTCCACTCAATGTTGCCATGGGAGACAACAGCATTCAACAAGCTCAAGGCTACGGCACCATTCAAGTGGAGCTTCCCTCCAATCACATAATCAAGGTACATAAAGTCTATTATGTGTAAAATATTACACGGCACAGCGAACAGAATCTGAGAAAGAGATAGAGAGTACACAACAGATAAGAGGAGAATCAGTAAATTCTTTAACTCCAAACAACTGATACAAAGATGGCTCTGTCCACCCGTGTGCTTCCACTGTGTGAAGCTTAGATGGCGATCTAGACAGAAGATAGGTGAAGAGCTTAAGGCTAGCTGGAACAACAACTCTGACTGGGTGAAAGATAAGTGAGAGATGGCTGCGAAGAGGTTTAGCTTTTATAGCCCGCGAAGGTCGTTAGGTCGGCGTGCTGACCGACCTACCATATGAGCCTCCACTAGTCGGCCAGGGAATATTCCAGGGAATATTCCCTTTACCATCGGCCCCCGGACCCCACAATAGGGGCCCCTTTTAACTCCCTTACACCGCAACTCGATGCAATGCGCCTCGAGTTGCTACCAGCATAACCACTCTGTCTAACCCAAAGATTAGACCCACAACAATCACCTTTTTGCCATCCAGTCACATAGACCTCATCTGATATACAAGTCAGGACTCAACCAATGTCCGGGCTCACATTTGGCTTCTCCTCATAATGGGGGCCTTACAACTTTGAGCACCATGGATCATTGGTAACACCTAATGAGGGTGGGGCATTGATCATATCTAACATTATGTTACCACTACATCTTACAGCTATTCTCATCTTCTCTCAAACTTACCTGCCCCAAACTAGGTCGGCTTTATACACTTGGGTATTCACTTCTACAACCTCCTTCAAATGCTTCAGCTAACTCCACTTCACTCACAAGTACACCACATAACACACTCCTATGGCACTCTAGACTTGGTCATGCCTCTCAAAATGTTCTCCAACAACTTATTCATAAGAAACTTGTTCGTGGCATTCCACCTTCTCTATTTCAACTTCCATTTTGTCAAGCTTTTGCTCTTAGTAAAGCCACAAATCTTCCTTATCCCAAATCTTACTCCATTAAGACTCAACCACTTCAATTAGTACACTCCGACATTTGTGGTCCAATAAATCATGTATCTCTCATTGGCACAAAATACTTTATGGTGCTTGTTGAAGATTATTCAATATACAGTGTTGTATATTTTCTCACGAGGAAGTCACAAGTCTTCTCCAAGTTCCAAGAATATAAGGAAGTAGTTGAAAATAAGCACAAGTTACGACTTAAAGCTCTTCATATAGACAATGGAGGAGAATATACTTCAAATGAGTTCAAAGATTATTGCAAGGCTTTTGGCATTCAACATGAGCTTACCATACCACATCGTCCACAACAAAATGGAGTTGCCGCAAATGCAAGAATCCCAAATCTTACTCCATTACGACTCAACCAATTCAGTTAGTACACTCCACCGATATTTGTGGTCCAATAAATCATGTATCTCTCACTGGCACAAAATAATTTATGGTGCTTGTTGATGATTATTCAAGATACACTATTGTATATTTTCTCACGATGAAGTCACAAGTCTTCTCCAAGTTCCAAGAATATAAGGAAGCAATTGAAAATAAGCACGAGTTATAGCTCAAAGCTCTTTGTACAGACAATGGAGGAGAATATACTTCAAATGAGTTCAAAGATTATTACAAGGCTTTTGGCATTCAACATGAGCTTACCATACCACATCATCCATAGCAAAATGGAGTTTCCGAATGCAAGAATCATACACTACTCAATGCTGCAAGACCCATGCTATCACTAGCTCATTTGGGAAAAGAATATTGGGAGGAAGAAATTGCTACAACAACATATCTTCAAAATAGGTTGTTCTCAAACTCTGTAAACAATAATACTCCTTATGGATTGTGGTTTGGTCATCCTCCCGAATTATCAGATCTAAAAATCTTTAGATGCATTGCATTTCTTGTCAATCAAGATCACAAATCCAAATTTTCTCCCAGAGCCACACAACTAATTTTTATAGTATATGGTGAGCCATATGGTCACAAGGCTTATCGATTTTATGATCCCAATGACAAGGTCTTTATTTATGGCCAAAGTGCCATCTTTCATGAAGTTAATCTTCTTCCATCTAACACAATACAATCTCAATCTCTCACACTTTATCCCATCATTCCCTATGACAACAAATCTCCAACATTAGACATGCCTCATACAAGGCCCACCATATCTTCGATAGAATCAACTCATAGTTCTCTCCACCCCATCTCTTCACCATTATCATCATCCTTATCTCATTTTAGAGGTCCAAAGTTGGTTGGCTCATGTGAACAACCCTCATCTCCAAAATCTTCTATCCTTTAATGCATCATATCCAATATTAGCAAAACTTTCAAAAGCTATTAATAAGCCAACTCATTAAAAAATCACACCACCTGACGTCATCAAACCAGTCCAAATGGTGTCGTTTCAGTAGTAACTTGTGCCTCCACTTCACGCAACAAACCGGCAATTGTCACCTCCACTAAATGACACAAACCAGCAGCTGTCTTCACTCAATAACAAGCCGCCAGCTACTCCACTCAACAACAAACAGATGCAAGCATCTTCAATGAGTCACAGGTGGCAGCAACTAGCACAGTAGAGTAGCTCAATTACTTCCTCTCCAAAACAAGAACCTGTCCCCATTAATAGTGAACAATTTCACACTCCAACTTAGCTAAATACTCTCATATCTCCACAACTTGGAAGCTCCCTACATGGTACACAAAATTTATGTAAACAGCAAGTCTCCTATCTCCCACAAGCTCCATTTCATCAAGAGAATTCTAATCCTCTCCATGCCCCTACTCCACAATTACCTCCATCCTCTTCCACTAAAGGACACAAACTTCAAAGGTCTACTCGCATATCAGCAATGTCTTCAACATCAAGCAATATTTCCCCTACTGCTCTCATTGTTACCACTCTACAGCCTCCATCTCCAACTTCTCCATCAATGCCCTTACTCTATTTAGTACTTCCGACTCTGACACTAAAGAGGTACAATCACAATCAACTCCTTACTTCAAAAACTTACATGACCTTCATCTTCAAGCTAGCATTGGCCTTGGCTAAGCTCGAGATTCACCTCCAATTACTATTCCTGAACCCCCAACCTACCATTCTGTCACTCAAGCACTTCAAAGTCCTGAAGCCTCTCAATGGCAAGCTATAATGCTCGATGAATACAAAGCTCTTCTTTACAATAACACCTAGAAATTGGTACCCCTTCCTCCTGAAGAGCCTACAAAGTACTTTGCAAAAAACTCAAACCAGATGGCTCCATCGAAAAGTACAAAGCTAGACTTGTAGCTCGTGGTTTCGAAGAAATTGAAGGTCTCCATTACAGAAGTACATTCTCTTCCGTGCTTTCTTTATCCTCCTTACGGGCATTACTCTCCATAGCAACTCATTTTAAATTGATTCTTCACCATATAGATGTCAAATTTTCCTTTTTGCATGGTCACTTAGAAGAAAAAATCTATGTCTCAACCACCAAACTTTGTTGATCCAAAATTTCCTACACATGTTTGTCTACTGCATAAAGCTCTTTATGGCCTAAAACAAGCACCAAGGTAGTGGTACACTCCTATTCATTCTCACTTACTACACCATGGCTTTCAAAGGCTAAAAATAGACCACAACATTTATACTCTTCTTCAGGGCAACACTGTCATTATCTTAGGTCTCTATGTTGATGACATTCCTATTCTTGCCAACTCTCCTCACGCAATGTCCAAAGCCAAATGTATCATATCTTCACAATTTGCTATAACAGACTATGGTCCTATGCATTACTGTCTTGGCATTGAAATTGAACAGTTACCCACATCCATCAAAATGCATCAACATACCTAGATTATGTCTATTCTCTCCCGTTATTCCATGCTAAAATGTAATCCCATGGTCACTCCACTTGCCCAAAATCTCAAATTGAATCCATCCTCATCCCATTCTCTTTCAACTGACCAGGCTTGTGAAATGGAGACTATATCTTCGATATCTAATTACTTGTACCCGTCCAGATTTATCTTATGCAAGACACATTCTCTCCAAATCCATGTATCAACCCACTTATAAACATTGGAAGTAGCTCAAATGGGTCTTACAATATGTAAAGGCAACATCAAATGTGGGGATTTGTTTTACAAAAGACATCAATGATTTTCTTTTACGAGCATATTCCGATGCAGATTGGGGTGGTGACCTTCCTACCCGAAGATCTCTCACTAGTTTTATCATTACTCTAGTAGGAGGTCCCATCTCTTGGAGCACCAAACACTCTGTAGCACTTTCTACTACTAAAGCCCAATATGTGGCATGCAACATGTTTTTCCACGAAATAATTTATTCAAAGAAACTCTTGGAAGACATCAGTTTTGGGTATCAGCCTCAGCAAATTCCAATCTTCACCAACAATAAAGCATCAATCTCTATCATTCAAGGCCCAAAATTAAGTATTAAACTCTGCCATATTGATATGAGATATCATTTTGTACATGAATTAGTTGAAAATTCCCATATCATCCTTCAATATGTACCATCATGTGATAATGCTGCTGATTTCCTCACCAAATCAGTTCCTCACTTGAAACACAAAATTGTCATGCAAATCCTTTACATGATCTAATGGAAAACATTCTAGCTAAATTGATGAATTGAATGTAATCTTTTATTTCTCTATAGATACCTATGAAATCCTTTTGAGGGGGGGTGTTAAGATAAAGTTGTCGATAAGGATAATAGTTTGGATAAGATAGGGACAAGTCAGTATGTGGATAAAAGGATCTCGTAGATATCCACTTTGTAAATATCTTAGATATTTAGAGATGAAGCTCACCTACCTCATTTAATGTACCATGTATATATACAACTACTAGCAATGAAATGTTCAACTACAATTCACTCTATTTCTATATTGCCTCTATCTCTTTCCCTTATTGTGCACGATATTCTCTTATCAACAACTTCATGGTTTTCACTACACTGGGGAGGGGTATAAGGGGTGGCCAACTGATGCTTAATACCCCTCTCATCACATAACTGCTCAAAAGAACATGATACATATTCACTCCCATTATTTGTCCTAAGGCATTTCAGCCTATACCCAAACTGGAAGCAAGCGATCTTTGAAAAACTACGAAGACATCGGACTTCTGCTTTATGGGATATGCCCATACTTTACGTGAAAAATCATCTACAAAGGTAAAAAAATACTTTGCACCACCCAAAGACTGACAGGGCATGGGCCCACAGACATGAGAATGTACCAAAGCCAAGGGCTTACTCATGTGTGATATACCATACTTCTTATGCATAGACCTAGTCTGTGTGCCATAAAGACAAAGATCACAAGAATCAAAATGAGAATAGTCAAGGGGTGGTAAGTACTGCAAACCAAAAAGCATTTTCATTCCCTTAATGGACATGTGCCCCAAATGGGCATGCCAAAGAGATACATGAGGTAAAGACTCCACAGACAAAGTATGATCAACTGTAGATCCAAAAACAACTAAGGGGTAGAGGCTGCCAGCCTTGGCACCTCTCGCAAGCACAAGCCTACCCCATGAGTAATCTTCCATGTAGAGTCTCCAAAAGATACATGATATTCTATGTCATCAATCTCTCTAGTGGACATGAGACTACGTGTCAATGCAGGCATATGATGTATATCCTACATAACAAAACTACTACCAGAAGGAAATTGCAGCCTAGCATCACCAATGCCGACAATATCAAAAGACCTGTCATCACCCAAGCGCACAGAACCCGAAATAGAACTGTATAAATGGAACCACTCTCAACAAAGCGTCACATGAAGGGACACACTTGAGTCTAAGAGCCAACACTGTGCATACATGGAGTGTATCTCTATCATATGCGAAGCACTAGATGAAGCTACTACAAGGATATAATCCCCATCACTATCCTTGGGCTGTATAACATTGATCTCTTCAATTTTAACACTTGACTTAGCAGGTACTATGCTGTGGATCAGAAGACTTTTCTTGCATTTTCTGTTTCCCCTTTTATTTTTGCCTTTCATTGCACAGTTCATGACACTGTGGACTTATGTGGCCTCTCTTCCCAAAATGATGACAATTCAAATTTGCATTTCTCTCACGAGACTTACTGCGCGACTTGCCACACAACTTGGAATGAAATTTGTGTGAATCCCATCCACGGCCATTACCATGGTCATTCTTTTGCATTTCCATCATGTTGGTCTCTAATTGTCAAGCATGAGACACACAAGAGTCATCCAAATTCTTACCGTTTATCTCTTCTTGTAGAAGAGAGCTCTCAACATCAGATAGCTTCATAATAATGGCAAAAGCACATAAGGTAGTGTGGAATACATCCCAAGACTCATTAAGAATTCCAAGCAAGAACAATGGAGTGACATCCTCTTTGAAATCAATGCCCTGCAAAACCAAGTTCTTAAGAATAGTATGAAATTGACTCAAATGAGTTGACATGGTCACATTCTCTTTCATGCAAAGATCCATAAGTTGGTTTAGCCAATACATTTGACTTACATACTTTGCTTGTCATAGAGGTTCTTGATCTTATCCCAAAGTTGCCAAGCACTCTGTGCTTCTTCAACCACATTGTAACGCACCTATTCAATGAGAGACAAGATGAAGGTGGACTTGCATAACTCATCAAGCTCCATCCATCGTCATTAGTCATAGTTTCA
The DNA here is from genome assembly GCF_053477565.2 of Lygodium microphyllum. Lineage (NCBI taxonomy): Eukaryota > Viridiplantae > Streptophyta > Polypodiopsida > Schizaeales > Lygodiaceae > Lygodium > Lygodium microphyllum. Next base: position 127,988,327 of record NC_141141.1, on the reverse strand, counting down.
GGCTGCTCTCCACTTAACCTTAGTGGCTTTATTTGCCATTTCTGCACCAATACCTACAAACTTAGCTCTTCCAATAGGCATAATTCGTACCATCAAGCTTAGTGATGTTGTAGATAGCACTATTAGTGAAAGATGATGCCATACTACAAGCTAAAACAGTGCAGACAATTCAAAACTGCTTATTGTAAATTGCAGAAAATGACCAAAAAAGCACCAAAACCAAGGCAAAATGGTGAGAAATGAGTACTTAATGATGTTGCCCACCAAGTACCATCAAAATTACATCAAACCAATATGTTTCAGCATGAAAAGTACATGACATTCCAGAGATATATGCTTGCTGTAATTTATGATAGTAGTGTACAATGAGAGCTGACAATAGGCAAAACCCAATATTCAAAGTCAATCACTGATTATTAATGCAAAAACAACATTAAGCGAGCATAAAAAATAAAGTAACAGTCAAACTGACATGAGCCAACACCCAAGCATGTCAGACGAAGTCCGTCAGTAAAGTTGGTACACCCCTCAATCAATAGGGCAAAATGTACATACCACTGCCAAGACCTGACACAAGTCGGTGTCTACTCAGTGAATACAAAGTTGAATCAACCTAAGTACATCCACAGGGACCAGGTATATCAACCATACATCATCCACGAGAAGATCCTGATCTCAAAGATCCAAAAGCTCAATATGCATAACCCGCACTGCTCAATGTCTGATAAGTGTACAAAGACGCTTCCACTGGCACAAAAGTCGTAAGTGTCAAGAAAATAAGCTCAAACAAAGCATGTAAGAGCACCAGTGATGGAGTATCCAAGATCATATATCAATAAGACATCCAGAGCATATAAGCGATCAAGTATCCAATGATAGCATCCAATGTCATGAAGACAATCCCAATCAATCTCTGACGAGCCAAAGCAAGACCAAAATAAGCTCTAGAATATCCAAAGTCAAGCTTAAACGAAGCTTCAGTAGCATTCAAGTCCAAACAATGTAACTACAATGTGTAGGTAACATAAACATCAAGCATGTACCAATGGGTCATACATAGACCATAGGTATAACCTCTGTAACAAAGCATGCCAGTGTAGACCAATGTCAAGTAAATGCCAACCAATACAGAGATCAAACAAGGCTCAAAAAACACATTATGGAACCATCCAAAGCATTTTCCAACCTTTATTTGCATCCCAATAGTCATATGAAACACCCGAGAAGCACCGATCAATAGACAAAGCATAAAGTGACTAAATAAGCTTTAGCCCTAGAGTGTACAATAGTGATTTATTGTGTAAAACTAAGTATTTTAGGCCATTAAATCAGCTCCAAATGATGGCCAATCAATAGGCATACATTCCCTTAACGTTCGGGAATCATTCGGGACCATTCGGGCATCAAATGTCAATGCCAACCAAGCATAAACATAAAGTGTTGGTGTAACACTATTTGTGGCTGCCTGTGGATTGTGAAAAATAGTCTTGGACTGAGGTAAATCAGTTCACAAATCAATGCCAATGATAAGCCACCAATGTCGAGCATCAAGGGGGTATTTCCAAGTACCAAATGAGTGTTTTCAAGCTGCCAATGAGTGCCAAGGGAAGGCTAAAGTAAAAAATGATTTTTTTGCAAGTCTTCAAGCTGGCCCAAATAGGGCTAATGTTGCTAGGTATGCTTCTGGTCCATGTGGCATTAATGGGGTGGAAGGGGGGCTCAAGTAGGGCCTAAAGAAGGCCTACACAAAGCCTTGTCAAGCCTAATCAAGTAGGAGCCAAGATATGAAATGGGGGAGCTCCAATGGTTGGAGCTATGGCTACCCCTTCCTGTTATACCTTGCAAATTGAAATAAACACTCAAAAGAATGCTTCAATATCTCTAAAGGAATGCCTTGAGGGTGCCCAAATGGACTGGGTAGGTGCTTGGGAAGCTAAGATCTCAAAGGAGTCAGATATGGCTGCCAAGAGTGAGAACCAATGGTGTAGGGATTTGAATGAATGCTGAAAGAGTCATAGACCAAGCTCGAATGCTCAAGCAACCATGCTTTGATACCAGTTGAAAGGTGAGAAGGATCAAAGCTTGCACGAGAGAGCTATGGCAATAAAGTAAGAGCAAGAGAGAGAGAGACTCACAATGTGGGAACTCCAACAATCACAATGCGTGACCGGCCTTCCCTTTATTTATATGTCATTAAAAGAATAAATAATAAAGTGACAGTGATGGGCACCCGCCGTCTGCAGTGTGCAAGCGTGAGTACTATTAGTGTAGTAATACATGGGCAGCTAGGTGGAGACACCTTTACCCCCAACAAAAATTACATGTTACTCTCTTTTATACCTATGTCAATGTGACATGTAATTACTATTATTTCCACACTAAAAAACTATTATTCCCAGCTCCTTACAAATTGCAAAGAGTTAGTGGGGCTTCAAGGATGGAACCCTAAGAGAAACACCAAGAAAATGGGGAATCTATTGCAAGAAAATCTATCTTGTATCATCAACAAGCACGTTCTTCATATTTTATGTGTCCACAACAAGGAAAAGAACACCATGAACAAGAAATCTTCACGCAACTTCATAGAAACAATTCTTCACGGATTTAACTTGAACCAAATTGATTATGTTCTTCATAGAATTCATAGAATTCATCAAGAGACCACAAAGATATAGGAGAATAAACCACTTTGAATGGAAATTATCACATAGCATTCTTTTTCAAAGGTTCCATAGCTTTCTCTCTCAATCTCTCAATCATAGATACCTTCCTTTGCATAAATTTGGCTATCACACACACACACACATACACACACACACACACACACACACACACACACTCTCTCTCTCTCTCTCTCTCTCTCTCTCTCTCTCTCTCTCTCTCTCATGCATGCTCTCTCTTAATAATACAATGGCATAATCAAGAATAATCCTCTATAAACCCTCTTTAGTTGTGGATACCCCTCTCAAGAGATATGTCTGGTATGAAAGGTCACCAGAGCCACTATTGTATCTCTTTGTAGCTCAACAATGTCACTATCACTTTAGTCTTTGCTTAAGTCTTCAGCAACTACTTCTTCCACTTCTTTGAGCTATTTTGAACTTATATTCATCTCTTCCCAAGATCAGAAAACTCCCCCAAGCTACATATTTATCCATCATCACACTTACAAAGGCATATAGAACAGAACAAAGGCTTTATAGAAGCTCAACAGAGGGGTCTATATAATAGAAGCTCAACAGAGGGTCTACAGAACCATATAGAAGGTCATCAGAAAGCCTTGAGCTCAACTTAAATCATTCAAAACCATCAATAATCAACCAATAAGATTCGAACACTCTCAAAATCCATCAATCTCTATTCCAACCTCTCATATAGAAGAAAACATAGCAAAACATAAGCTCAATAGACTCAAACAGAACCAATCAGACACTATCAAGACATTGAATATAACATGTCAAAACATCATATCTCTACTATAAAACATCATGAGCTTCTCAAACCTATTCAACCTCATCCAAAACACTTCCAAAACAACTAATCATCACACAAAATCCATAAAAAATCAACCATTCAATCCATAAAAATACTAATTTAAATTAAAACATTAAAAAAACCAAAACAAAAACAACCCAACAACCCTTTTCCCCTATCCCCGTTTCTTTCATTTTTTTTGTGCGTGACTACCCCCTTTTCCACTGTCTCTTACATGTTGCTATTTTCTAAGGTCTTGTTCACATGCAGGGTTTTGGACCTCATTGCACACATTTGTGATTACAATCGTTCATGCTTGAGGACGTGTGTGTGGCTTTTTCTAGGGGGTGGAGAGCTTGTTATTGTTCACACGCCACTATCACACAACCCATTTATGGGTACATATTCATTTCCTTATTTTTCTTCTTATTTCTCATTTTGCACCAAACATCACAAATAATTATTAAAACAAAAACAAACTAGTTGATCACATTTTCCATGCGCATTTGCACTAAACACACATTTTAATTAATTAAAAAGGACCAACTGTTCACGAAGCACGTACTTCATGCACCAAATACACTTATTCATTTATAATAAAATAAACCCATCATCACAAGTGCACGCACTAAAGAAAAACTGCTACATACATTAATTTGTAAAAATGAACTTTCATTTAGAGACCCAAAGTCTAGACGTAGTCTAAGAACGTAAAAAAGCACCGTTAAACTTAATAAGTTTTTAATGGATAAAATATTTTTTCATTTTCTTATTAATATTTATCACCTAATGAAAATTCACATTTTGATAATTAATTTGTAAAATAAACCTACAATTAAATCCTCCTTTCCCTCACATTGCACATTCCCCTTTTCATTGAAGTGTTACATGGGGTGGGTGACATGGCAGTCAATTGAAGTCCTTATTGGTCATCTTGGTCAGTTAAAGTTTGGTCCATTGTCAATTTTGGATTTCAGTTTGGTATTTTTATTGGTTATTTGATTGGAGTTGGGATATAGTGCATATTCTTTTTCTTTTCTGCCTGATATGGGGATATTGGGGTCTTGTATATATGCATCCCATGAAGCTTTCGGTCGCATAAGTGCAGAGGTCATGCCGAAAAATTTCTAGGATGTGGATTGCTTAGGGTGGTCAGTCAATTTATCAAGTCTATGTAAATTTTTGTGGGTGATATATTATCTCTTGTTATTTTGGTTGTTTTGCAAATATTCTTTTTGATTGTTTGTGTGTGAGTGTGGTGTGTGTAAACCATTTGAATGGCACCTCGTACTCCTCCCCTGGTCTAGTATGTTCCTTTGGTGTCTCATGACTACTCATTGTTGCTGGATTCGGATATTATCAGTAAGTCGAGATTATCCAAGTTTGTGACACTTTCATTGTTGCTTATCCTAGAGGATTCTGATGTATGTGATCAACTTTTAGCCTCTTACAATAAGAGGTCTCGTCCTGTTAGGGGAATAGTTATCCACATGACGCCTACTAAGAGCTTGTGTAAAGCTCTATCCTTATCATATTGAGGAGAACCTTTTCGTACTACTCAACAATTGTTCTCTAATAAGGATATTCTGAAGTTGTAGAAGTAGACCCTAGATGTGTTGGACCCTAAGAGGGTTACTGCTACTTCAGGCATTAGTGTCTCCATGATCTCTGATCCTGTTTGGAAGTAATTGTGCCAATTCTTTTAGGATAGGTTTATGTATGTCAAAACCCCTTCTAACTACCTTCAAAGGAGTTATTTGCAGCTTCACGAATGGTGTTGAAAGGAATTACTATTGATTGGAGTTCCTATCTCCTGACAAAGTTGGATCAGCATTTTGTTAGAGCCACAAGAGGTAATGTGACTAATGTCACATTTGGCTCTTATCTTTTTGTTTTCTTAGCGTATGCTGCCCTACAAAGAAAATTCTTATATTACCAATTGATCCTCTAGAGGTTCTTCCTCTTATTGAAAGCACTGATGTTATCATTGAGGATATTGATCCCCTCCCTCCTGTGGTGATTCAGAGAAAGTGACTTAAATGAGTGACTGAATCAGTCCTAGTTTCTCCTCCTCCAATTTCCATTCCTGTTCAGTCTAGCAATCATTTGCTTTCTTTCCTCACAACTTGAATCTTTTCAGAGCACATCGAGATAATACTCTAGAGATTTCCATTCCCTTTGTGCAATGCTTGGTGATAAGAGATGCAATTCCTTTCTTATGCAAAGATATCTAGAGTTCTATTAAACTCTCAATTACAACCTATATCTAGTAGCTTTATTCTTCTTGTTATGAAGAAGTTTAGCAATCCAAGAAGGAGGAGTTGAATAAAGCAAAAAATAAGCTAGCCTCTGCTCAAGAAAGATTTTCTGACCTTTGTACCCAGATGGAGCAGCAGTCTAAGATTATTGATGCCCAGAAAGTGAAGATTTCTAGTTTGCAAACTCGATTGGCTAAACTAAATCCCAAGTGGTTATTGCTGTGACTAAGCAGAGGGATAGATTGTTGAAGGAGTCTCAAGAGCTTAAAGCTTTGATAATTGCCCAGACAGAAGAGCTTAAGTCAGCTAATATCATCCTAAAATAGAGTAACACTCTGATTCAACAACTTAAGGAACAATTGGCTCAATTCCGTTCTACTTTACAAAGTCCTACTATGTAGCCAGTTCCTTTCTTATCCCCTATGGTTTTAGTGGTCCTTCGAAGGAATGCTACCTTATGCACCTTATTTCAAGCTAAGGTGGAAAGGCTTCAGTCCAGAATGGATTTATTATGGTCTTCATTTGAGCAATTTTAGGGGTTTGTTCCTCCAAACCACTCTTTCTTTGTTCATTATCAGCAACACAAGCTGACATTCTATATCAAGGTTTCAATGATGAAATTGCCTCTTCCAAAAGATGGTTGGAGTGGAGCTTGGTCTGCTAATTTGTTGATTGAAGTGGCTAGAATGGTTTTTTAAGACTCTATGACTACATACACTATGTTGATGTCATATATGTACTTGTGAGGTGATTTATTAATTCCAGATGATGAAGACTTGGCTTGGTATGTAGGAGATGTGATATTACAAGCTACATTGTATGTTAGACATTTGGAGTTACAGATAGATAAGATGTTCCATACATATTCCTCCAAAGTGGTTGATTGCCCTGAAACTTCTTGGCATACCATGATTGACTCTGTGATCCTGAATGAATACCAAAACAAAGCTTCTATTCATGTGCATAACAAAACAATTCCCTTTCGATTCATCTTTCTTTGATGCCTACCATCATAGATCTATCTTAGGTCCATCAGTCATTGGTTTACCTTATTATCAACAACATCAACAAATGGCCCATAGATATGATGCTTATCTTTCCTTTTATAAATCTAACTCACTAGTTATTTTACCTCTTTTATTTAAACCTCAAGGTGCTCCTCAAATATCTATTTTCACTTAGTGTTCTTTTATTGAGGATTGAGTATTTTCCCCTCCTCCGTCTTGTCCATCCCTATCCATAACTATTCCTTCCACTTTTCCAGCGTACTTATCAACATTCTTTTTAACTGATTTTCCTAAGTTCTTAGCTAATCCCTCTTTAGCTCATTCTTTCTTTTATGATTTTGCTTACCCCCATCCCTTCATTCTCTTTCACTTGTTCCTCTTCCCTCTCCTGTTGAGATATCGAGCTCCACTCGTGATACGCCAGGGTGACTGTTGTGTATTTATGTCACCGACTTGTGAGTTGCAGACGTGGTTGGTACACCGCCCATGAATAATAGCTACATGATAGCTATCCTTATATACTCTAGTTCGTGGCTCAGTTAGTATGCCACCTTAGTTAGTTGAGTTTGGTTTGAGACCCATATATAGAGTTCTTCTATTTCTTTGTACTTGAGTTCTTTTTGGCTTACACAACTAAGAAGAGGAAAATTATTTTCAACCTCCACCCTTGTGTGTATTCCCCCATTGTGCAAGCAAGAAAGCTTCAAGTGAGACTCCTTCCTTCTCTCCCACAATCTTGACATGGTATCAGAGCCTTGTTCGTGGTAAGGAGCTCAAGAAAGCAAGCCAAGCTCGCGGTGTTCTGGTAAGAGGAGCAATGTTGCTTTCATTTTCTGTTTTGGGAGCAGATCTCTGCAGGTAGCACAGCCGGAAAGTGCAGGAGTGCATTGTCTCAGGTTGAGACGCCCTTCGCGGTGAAGCAAGAGGGCAGTATGTGCTGCCGGAGAGGGCTTTAGCCCATGGCGACCTTGTTTTTTTTATTTGAGGCCATTTCGGGGCATGTTTTGGAGGCGGAAGTTTTCTGCACGCACTCAGGAAAAGGCCCAGTTTTATGCTGTGCAGCCACTGTTCTACAGGTCGGTGAAAAGTTACTGTAGAAATTGCATCGTATGCTTGTGTGCAGAGACATTGGGAGTTACAGAATCATCCCTGTTGCCTGTTGATGCACAATCGTCACTAGGAAGTGACTGTGTGGTCAAATACCACTTTCATCAGTTTTGCAGATTTGCCTTTGTGAGGTTGAAGCTGTGTTCTTTGCAGTGACAGAATTTTTTGCAGTGTTCTATAATGGCGTCTGATTCTCTCTCACAGATTGTCACTAAAAAGCTTGACAAGAACAACTTCCAAGCATGGAAGTTTAGAATGACGAATTTCCTTATGGGAAAAGGATATTGGGAATTTGTTGCAGGAAATGAAGAAGAACCAGTTCTTCCTGATGTTCCCAATCAACAGCAAATGCAGGCATTTAAAGCATGGCATGAGAGAGCCAGGAAAGTTATGTACTGGCTATCTATCAGCATTTCAAACTCTATGATTGTGCATATTCAAGATGCAAGTACGCCAAAGGAGGCATGGGATACTTTGTCAAAAATGTATAGCACAAATACACAAGCCAGGAAAATGCAGCTCAAGCAAGAGTTGCATAATGTGCAAAGAGAAAATATGAGCATCAATGACTACCACATGAAGGTGAAGAAGATTGCAGATGCACTTGCTTCCATTGGGTCGCCAGTGAAAGATGATGATTTAGTTTCTGTGACCTTGAATGGTCTAGGAAAGGATTATGCACAGTTCCGAACATCCATTTCCGTCCGTGAAAGATTTCCTGATTTTGAGGAGTTGATTGCTCTTCTAATTTTTGAGGAGCAGAGAAATGGTGGTGCATCTTCTTTAGGAGGAACTTCAAAAGAAGCTATCTTCTACTCAAATGCTGGAAGAGGTAGAGGCAGAGGTAGGGGAGGCCGATATGGAGGCCATGGTAGAAATCAGAATATGTAGCAAACTCAAGAAAACCAGTCCTATAGAGGAGGACGTGGTAACTCTAGAGGCAGGGGGAGCCAAAGAGGTCGTGGTGGATGGCAAAGAGGCCAAAATGCAAACAGTAATGTTGAATGCTACTATTGTGGTAAAATGGGTCATATGGCTAAAGACTGCTATAAAAAGCAGAATGACATCATGAATGGAAAACTACAACAAGGGAATTATGCATCTTCTAGTAGACAGGGTGATGACAGAAATGAGCATTTGTTTATGGTGCAGCACATGAACAATTCTATGACAAGTGTAGAAGAAAGCAATGATGTATGGTATGTTGACTCGGGTGCATCAAACCATATGACAGGTCATGCAAAATGGATGGAGGATGCAAGGAAAATGAAAAAACCAGGATTTGTGGAGACTGGTGATGATACTGCACATCCTATTGTGCAGATTGAAAAAATTCATTTGTCTATGCAGGATGGGAAAAAGAAATACATGTCCGATGTATTTCATGTCCCGAATATCAATTCATTTGTCTATGCAGGATGGGAAAAAGAAATACATGTCCGATGTATTTCATGTCCCGAATATCACCAAGAATTTGGTTTCTATTGGTCAAATGGTTGAGCAGGGCTTGCAGGTCAGATTTAATCCTCATAGATGCTTTGTTGAGGATATGAAAAATAAAGGTCGCTTGATAGCAAAAGGAAAGAAGAAGGGCAGAATGTTTACATTGGATGCAGACATGTCTGAATTGAGTGCAGCAATGTTTGCACATGGGACCAGTGTAGTTGCAGATATTGATATCTAGCATAAACGCATTGGTCATGTTAATGTACAGCGACTTAAATCAATGCAGGCCCAAAATATTGTTGCAGGTTTGCCTAAATTCAAGGTTGCAGAAATGCATAAGGTATGTGAAGCCTATCAGTTTGGAAAACAGGCAAGGAAACCATTTCCTAGACATGTTCAAGAGAGTGAAAAGCCATTGGAATTAATCCACTCTGATGTGTGGACTACTAAAGCTGCATCTCTTGGAGGCTGTCATTATTTTGTCACTTTTATTGATGACTATAGCAGAAAAGTTGGGTGTATTTTATGAAAAAGAAAAGTGAAGTTTTTGGGCATTTCAAAACTCTTAAAGCTATGGTTGAAAAAGAAACAGGCCTGCAGATAAAATGCCTAAGGTCAGATGGAGGGGGAGAGTACCTCTCAAATGAGTTTGCAAGGTTCCTGCAGGAGCATGGCATAAAGCAGCAATATTCATGCAGTCATACCCCACAACAAAATGGAATTGCAGAAAGGAAAAACAGGCATATTGGAGAGGTATCTCGTGCCATGCTCAATGAAAAAGACTTGCCAGATTTTTATTGGGCTGAAGCAGTTGCTACAGCAGTGTACATAATGAACAGGACTCCCACTGCAGCAATACATGGAATGACTCCAGAGGAGAGGTATACTGATAGGAAACCAGATATTTCTCATTTGAAAATTTTTGGTTGCATTGCCTATATACATGTGCCAGATGAGTTGAGATCCAAGTTGGATCCAAAAGCTGAGAAGTGCATCTTTATTGGTTACTCTCTGCAGCAAAAAGGGTATAGATGCTATAACCCTTCTACTCGTAAGTTTACAGTGAGCAGAGATGTTGTTTTTGATGAGATGAGTAGCTGGTATAAACTAGTAAATGTGATTGATGATGTAAATGCACAAAATGGTAATGTTGCACAGAATTCACAGCAGCAGTCACAAAATATTAGTGGATCTGGAGCGTCCTCTAGCAGTGGTTCACATTCTTCGCCATGGACAGGCAGATTGAGATCAGGAGAATCTTCTCAAAGTAATGCAGATAGTGGTATGCAGGTATCACGAAAAGGAAAAGAGAAGGTTGATCAGCCCATGTTTGATGTGAATGCAGGTCACTCTTATATGGATGGTGAATCCAGTGGCTCAGAACAGAGCATTGATGATGAGTTGGGTATTCCTTCTATTGTTACACCTGGAGTAAGGAAGACCAGGGATGTTTTGAGAGCACCTGGGAGTGAACCTACTTTGCGCAGGTCTACAAGAGCTAGGTATCCTGTGGATAGGCTGAAATATGATGGATTTACAGCCATTCACTATGCATATATGGTCAAAGTGATACAGGAACCAGAACCCACTTCTTTTGAGCAAGCCATGGAAAAAGAAAAATGGGAGAAAGCCATGGATGAAGAAATGGATGCCTCGGAAGCAAATGCTACATGGGAATTAGTACCTTTGCCTAAAGGTAAAAATGCAATTGGCTGTAAGTGGGTTTATAAGGTGAAGCACAATGCAGATGGTTCTGTGAACAGATACAAGGCAAGATTAGTAATCAAGGGGTATGCACAAACATATGGCATTGACTATGAAGAAACATTCAGTCCGGTTGCAAGGATGGCAACCGTAAGAGCAGTCATTGCTATGGCTGCATCAAAGGGATGGTCTTTACATCAGATGGATGTAAAGAATGCCTTCTTGCATGGCGATTTGCAAGAAGAGGTCTATATGGAGCAGCCACCAGGTTATGTGCATGTTGTTCATCCTGAGTTTGTTTGCAGGTTGAAGAAAGCCTTGTATGGCTTGAAGCAAGCACCTAGAGCATGGTCTGGCAAGATAGGACAGTATCTTGTCACTATTGGCTTTCAAATTTCCAAGGCAGATTTCTCACTTTATGTGAGAAAAACAGAGAAATGTATTATGCTACTTGTCATTTATGTTGACGATTTGATTATGACAGGTGACAGTGATGAAGATATCCTTCATGTGAAAATGCTATTGAAGCAGAAGTTTGAGATGAAGGATTTGGGAGAGCTGCGTTATTTCTTGGGCATTGAGGTGATTAGATCACCAAAGTGGGATACAGCTCTTGCAGAGGCAATATGGATTGGACATGCTGTCCAAATATGGGATGACAGGCTGTAAGCCTATTGCAGTTCCTTTGGAGCAGAATGTGAAGCTGAGCACAGATGCAGGTGAGCTTCTAGAAGACCCTACTATGTACAGACGCATAGTAGGAAGTTTGATTTATATGACTATTACCAGGCCAGATTTGAGCTATGCTGTTGTATTGGTAAGTCAGTTTATGCAGGCTCCAAGGAAACCACATTTGGATGCGGCTAGACGCATACTCAGGTATGTGAAGTCCACATTGCAGTATGGACTATTTTATGAGACTGGGGTTCAGATACAGTTGCATGGATACACTGATGCTGATTGGGTTGGTAGTATTTCTGATAGACAATATACCAGTGGATATGTGTTCTCTTTTGGGAGTGCTGCAGTCACTTGGAGCAGCAAGAAACAGCCTACAGTTGCCTTGTCGAGCACAGAGGTTGAGTACAGGGGTGCAGCAATGGCTGCATGTGAGGTAGCTTGGTTGCATAAGCTACTTTATGATATGCATCAGTCTATAGATGGGCCAGTTGTCATTTATTGTGACAACATGAGTAGTATACACTTGGCAAATAACCCAGTCTATCATGCTAGAACAAAACACATTGAGGTGCATTATCACTATGTGCGAGAGAGGGTTTTACTAGGTCTTATTGATCTAGTTTATGTCAGCACAGAGGATCAGGTAGCTGACATATTCACGAAGGCATTGGGCGGCGCAGAGAAGCTGCGCAAGTTCAGAGACTTGCTTGGTGTGCACGAATTAGGATTGAGCTCGAGGGGGAGTGTTGAGATATCGAGCTCCACTCGTGATACGCCAGGGTAACCGTTGTGTATTTATGTCACCGACTTGTGAGTTGCAGACACGGTTGGTACACCGCCCATGAATAATAGCTACATGATAGCTATCCTTATCTACTCTAGTTCGTGGCTCAATTAGTATGCCACCTTAGTTAGTTGAGTTTGGTTTGAGACCCATATATAGAGTTCTTCTATTTCTTTGTACTTGAGTTCTTTTTGGCTTACACAACTAAGAAGAGGAAAACTGTTTTCAGCCTCCACCCTTGTGTGTATTCCCCCATTGTGCAAGCAAGAAAGCTTCAAGTGAGACTCCTTCCTTCTCTCCCACAATCTTGAGATCTCCTACCACTTCTATCCCTCATCCCCCTTAGTTGGTTAGTGGTGGCTATATAGGTTTTGATCAAAAGGTTCCTAGACAATGAGGATGGAGTTCAACTGATTTTTTTAGTGGACCTTAGATCAATTGGCCGTCGCTGATTCCAAGAGAATGGATGACTGTAAAAATTACACGGCGCAGAGAACAGAATCTAAGAAAGAGATAGAGACAGAGAGTACATAACAGATAAGAGGAGAATTAGAAAAATTCTTTAACTCCAAACAATTGATACTGAGATGGCCCTGTCCACCTATGTGCTTCCACAGTGAAGCCTAGACAAAAGATAGGTGAAGAGCTTAAGGCTAGCTGGAACAACTCTAACTGGGTGAAAGATGGATGATCGATGGCTGTGAAGGGGTTTAGCTTTTATAGCCCGTGAAGGCGGTTAGGTTGGCATGACCGACCTACTATATGAGTCTCCACTAGTCGGCTAGGGAATATTCCACGAAATATTCCCTTTATCGTCGAGCCAAGGGTGCTGCCCTTGAACCCCCGCCAGGGCCCCCCTTTTAACTCCCTTACCCCACAATTCGATGCAATGTGCCTTGAGTTTCTACCAGCTTAACTACTCAGTCCAACCCAAATATTAGACCGTAGCAATGTCGGTGTCACTGACGAAGATGGTAGCTGTGCAACTAGTAAGGCGGCGCTGGCAATCGACAGACGGGTGAGTGATGTCAGGCGGTGCTTCCGTAGGCGACGCGTGCTACACAACGACGTACGGGGGGTGGCTCACTATGCCGATTGGCAAAACGATCCGTCAAGCAGGTGCGATAGGACTCCACATGCGGTGTTTTTGCAACAGCGGCTCCGTGGTGGCAAGGCCACCAAAAAGGAGGCAAAGGGAGGAGGAAGGGAGGAGAGAAGAGGGGAGAAGATGGAGGAAGGAGGGGAAGATGGAAACAGGAGATGGAGGAGGGAAAATAAGGAGGAGAAGAGGGGTACGCGGGGAAGAGAGAGGGAGAGGGGTATCAGGGGGAGGGAGCGGGTTGGTTCGTTTTTTTAATTTTTAAATTTAAATTGTTAAGTTAATGTTTAAAATTTATTTAAGATAGGTTTGTTCTTTTTTTGTTTAAAATTTTTGAAAAATCCCCCCATCTCGCACATGAATGCAAGCGGGGGGTAAAAAATGTTACAACAATGGGATCGGCACAGTTGATGGGGCATACACGTGAGGGTAAAACGACGTCACAGACATGGTGATGTGCAAGAAATCACAAAAATGCAAGTGTTCACATGTAAACACACGAAACGACAAAACGTAGAGTAACGAAACAATTAATAAGAAATAAACCAAGCACTAATGAATAACATCAAACAAGAAAAATAAGTTTGAGGACTAGAGGAAGAGTGCGGAAAAATGAAACGGAATGTCATGGGAAAATTAAGGGTGTTCACATGGGAAAAATACAAATTTTAGCTCTACAAACACACACAAAAATTAATACCAAAAAATCCATCGGCCAAAAAGAAGGGCGACCAAAAGGAAAAATATCTAAGATGAGGTGACAGATTGGCTGGTCACATCAGAATGCCGTTTCGACAAGGATAAGACCCGTTCACATGGAAATAAGTGAAAAAACACACCCAAAATGGAAATAACAATTAATATAGAAAAATCCGACTAGCAAAACAAGGAAGAGTGAAAATGAAAAATGTCTGCAAGGAGGTGACACAGAATGTAGTTTCAGGGGTGATAGGGCGTGTTTGCATGGAAAAACAGTAAATACACAAACAAAAACAGAGTCAGAAATTAATAGGAGAAAATTTGTGCAATGTAACGGAGTGCAACAAAAAGAAAAAATATCACGGGAAACCTTTGGGATAGGGATGTTAGGTTAGAATGCATTGCTAGTGGTGTTAAGGAGTGTTCATGTGGAAAAAATAGAAAAAATGGGCATGAAAACTCACCAAAAAATTGATATCATAAAATCGGTGGATTGGAATAGGATGGGAAAAAAATGAATATTATGCAAGGGAGCAAGTTAACAAGACTATCTAATCAAAATTGAATTATGAGGTGTTTAGAGGAGATTCACATAGAAAAAGAGCCAAAATCGCATACAAAAATACCCAAAAATATGAAAAATTTAATAGCGGAAAACCTGTGCATTGAAATGATGGGTAGTAAAAATAAAAAATATCAATGGGAAAGTATAGGTCAGGGCTGCCATATCAAATCATAGTTCCAAAGTAAGAAGGACACATTCACATAGAAACACGTTAAATTGGCAGAAAATTCTTCAAAAATTAATAACTCATGCTCCGTTGGCTCAAAACTAAGGATTGTAAAAAGGAACAATGGCCAAGTTGAAGGGACAAACAAGGTTTAAGGTCAAATTTTAATTTTGGTGAACATAATATGCATTCTCATGGAAAAATAGCAAAATAAAGAATAAAGCAAAACAGACAACGACCCCAAGGCGAGGTGAAAATAGGATGAGTGGGTGGGGAAGGACCCCAGTAGGGCAAAATTAAGTCATGATATGCTTGAATTGTTTGATAGGGATGTGTCCATGATGGTATGTAAAGTGGATAGGGTGCATTCCCACACTTAAAACCTTAATAGATCGAATGGGCTAATCAACAAGGGCCTAACACTTGATCACAACTCATACACGTACATCCCCACACTTAAAACATGACTCACTCTTGTAATCAAAAGTGGTAGGGTTAGAAAAACTTAGACCAATTTGCTGATGGTCGAGGTGAACCGTCACTGTCTCGTGGTTGAAGAGTTGTAGTCGTCATCAACAGGGGGTACCACAGCTCGCCACATCACATTTATCTAGCACAATAGGGACCACACAACAACACCCAAGGAGGTAGCTTTATTGATGAAGAGGTTGTTGAATTGTCAATGGTGAGGTATACAACACTCAATTTCAACATTTACTCATGTTGTAATGGTAGATTAGTCACGTGCCCCATAACTCACATCACTTGAAGAATAATGTTTGAAATCCATATCTCACATCTGGTTTAGAAATCGTTAAGAGGGATGGTTCAGAAGGAGTATGCCAGCGTGCATAGTTTGATGGTGCATCAATGCATCTCAATCCATTTGGCATAGGTGCTAGAAGGAAGGCCAGGGAGCCTTGTTGTGTAGTGTGCTAAATAGAATGATGTGTGTCATGATGGCAAAGGATGCCCATCTCGTATGTGCAGAGGGAAACGGGAACGTACTTGTCTCTAACAGTCGTAGCATCCCTCAATCCTCACCTCTCAGTTGATGAAAGAGACATCAATTATGCTCAGCCCCCCCTTTGTCTCATGCTTTGTTAATGAATATAGGATGATAATCAAGTTCATTACTCCCCGTCGTTGATTAAATCTTTACTGCCACCTGTGCAAGGATTGTATGCCTTGTGCGCAATTGATGGTGCAATAGTGCATCCCACCCTGTGCCACCATACAGTGCGACAAGGAAGGCCCAAGAGCCTAATAGTGCCATGCACAGGAATAGATTGTGCTTTGTGCATTGAGAGGCTTGTGCATGCAACACTCCATTCACACATCTCACCTTGTTGTTGGATATAAAGGGCAAGGACTAGTCACTCACCCCACCCTTTGTCTCATGCTCCATTGATGAATACAGAGGTAAACCCATACTCACATCCCCATCCAGTTAGGATGAAAGTTCACATTGCTCAAGGTTTGTCGATAAAGATCGGCTTTGTCTGGTTAATGATGCCAACTTGGATTGGTTGATTAAGAGGCCTACCCACCATGGAGGTAGCTAACAAGTGTGGTACTTGGATTTCACATTGGAAAAATTATTTGTTGTAGGAGGTAGAAGCACTGATGGGGTTACAAAATTCAACGCACCAAGGGAGGCGTCTTTGGAATTTCTTCTGGAAGATCGACAAATGATTCAATTATCTTGGACTGTGGGGTGTAGCCACATTTTCCATAGCCAACTTCCCATCCAAGGGTGTTTGCTACCTTTTCTTGGAACGAGGCCTGCTATGATAGGGAATCTCTTCATTTTCTCCCATTACAGTTTTGATTTTTTTTTTTTTTTGCTCTTTTCTTTTTTGTTCTTGTTATTTTCTCTTTTTTTTTTCCCTATTCCCGAGGGTGTTTCCACCTTTTCTCGAATAATAGGTTGGCATGACAAGGACCGAAGTCATTTTCTCCCATGATCGATATAAAAATTTTATCTTTTTTTCTGCTTTTGAAAAAGAAGAATGGCAAGAACACCATGTGTCAGAACCATCTATGCCACCTTTACTATCAGACAGAAAGGGAGCAATGTTGGGGTATAAGGTGGCTGTGAGGGGCTATCAATAGCAATAGGCCAAGCTTTACTAATCGGCACAGAAGGAATGAAGGAGCTATCGATGGTGATTGTCATGATCCCCAAGGAGGGTAATAATTCTTGAGGCAATAGCCATTAATTAGGAAAGGATAATCAAAAGCATCGATTTTTTGCACTTGGCCAGAGCCATTAGGGTTGACGGCAAGTACCTTATGGGGGCCCATCCACTTTTGTTGAAGCTTTCCCAGTAACTTACCAAATGTTGAATCATAAGCCAAGACTAAGTCACCCTCTTAAAACTCCTTTTACTTGATGAAGCTATCATGATAGGCCTTTCTTTGAGCTTGGGTGGCTTCCATACACTGTAAGGTCATATTGCAAGTCTCATCTAGACATTCCAAGTTCAAAAGATGGCATTGTAGGGACTCATCATCGCCTAGGATTTCTTTGATAGCCACACACAAAGAGGGTAGCTCTAGTTCAACAGGAAAGATGGCTTTTGTTCCATACACCAACTGAAAAGGGGTTTGTCATGTAGCAACCTTATGGGAGGTCCTATATGCCTAGAGGGCCTTTGTAAGTCGATCGTCCCAATCAGGTGATGTGTAGCAGTCACTCTTGTCAAGATCGAGCAAAGGATTGATTGGTAACTTCAACTTGGCCGTTGGCTCTGGGATAATAAGGTGTGGACTTACAATGGTGGATCTTAAATGGCTATGTCAATTATTCCATAATCTCGTTAAGGAAGTAACTACCTCTATCACTCATGAGCTTGAGGGGGCTGTAAAAGCAAGTGATGATGTTCTCGTACAGGAACAAGGCCACGATGTTGCCATCATCCTGCTTTTGAGAGCTTTGGCTTCACACTACTTTGTCACATAGTCTATACATACCAAAATGTATCTATTTCACTTCCTTTTGGTTGGTGAATCAATGGGGCCAATGAAGCTAAGCCCTCATTTCTCGAATAGCTTTAGGATAAGGATGGGTTGCAGTGGCATGGCACTAAATTTGGTAGGCTTTCCCATTCATTGAAAAGCATCACAACGTTTGCAATAGTCATATGCATCCTTACGGAGGGTCAACTCTGCCAATATCTTGCGATCAAGGCCTTTCTCCTGCAAAGTGTCCTCCACAGGGCTCATCATGGCATGCTTTCAGTACTATTCTAATCTCATCTCTTGCAACACATATATGTAATCCTTGTCTTTCTTGTACTACATAGCGCCACCTAACAGGGTATAGGGGGCTGATTCCAACATAAGCTTCTTCTTCTCACGATCGACTAGAGATACTAGGGGAATATTGTTACATTTCCATGAGGTTGGCTATGTCCATGTACCATGGGGTTACAGTTTCAACTAAAAATAGGGAAGTATCAAGGAGGTCAGGGTCATCCTTCTTCTCTTCATTGCTTTGAGGGATTCGTGACAAATGATCAACCAGGACATGGGAGCGACCTGGCTTGGTAACCACTTCAAAGTTGAACTCTTGAAATAGAAGGAGCCATCTCATCATTCTTCCCTTCACATCTTCTTTGTTCATCATGAAGGATAGGGCTTCATGGTCCACACAGAATTTGAAGTGCGTCAATAGTAAGTAGTGTCGAAACTTCTCCAAGGCAAACACCATTGCCAAGCACCCAAGCTCTGCCTTTCATTCTCTGTCGGTTACTTTCCGACTCGCATAATAGATAGGTTGATCTAACTTTGAGAAGCCTTTTTGGCATAAGATTGCACCTAAGCCTTCAACTGACACATCAATATGTACATGGAATTCCTTTGTCCAATCAGGAGGTTGTAGACTGGGTGTTTCAATTAGACATTGTTTTAGGGTGTTGAATGCTTTGTCACACTTAGTAGTCCACATGAACTCTACATCTTTCCATGGGAGGTTATGCGGGGGGGGGGGGGGGGGTTGGCTTTGTTGCAAAGTGTGCAATGAACCTTCTTTAATATCCCACATGGCCAACAAATCCTCTCAACTGTTTGAGGTTAGTTGGCGTGGCCCAGAAGAACTCCTAACGCGACTCCAAAGACGCATTTGTTGGGATTGAGAGATATCCCATACTCTCGAAGCACTATTCTAAGTGTCCCCAATGCTTACATATTAGGCTATAGACACAAAAGTCATCTAGGTACACCTCAATGAAATCATACAGATGGTTTTGGAATGCGACCATCATCACTCGTTGGAATGTAGCAGGAGCATTACAGAGCCCAAATGGCATTACTCTGTAAGCATAGGTGCCCCATTCTATTGTGAAGGTGGATTTGGATTGATCTTCTTTTGCAATCTAGACTTGGTTGTATCCCCAGGGAATCCACCTAAGAGAGAATAAAGTTCATGGCTTGCCATTGTGTCCAAGAGTTGGTCTATGAAAGGAATAGGAAAATGATCCTTCTTAGTCTTAGAGTTGGGCTTTTATAAGTCCACACATATTTGCACCTTTCCATTCTTCTTGGGTGCTACCATGATGGGTGAAAGCCATTCACTATTGGCCACTAGATAGATGAACTCTACTTCAAGGAGCTTCAACAATTTGGCTTTCACTAGGGCAGAGTAATTTGGATTCATGCACCTCTATCTTTGCCTCACAGGCTTGGCATCAGGCTCTAAGTCGATGTGATGTTGACACACCATACGATAAATCCCCTTCAAATCTTTTTATGAGCATGCAACATCCAAGTTCTCTTTTAGAAGATCATATAGGACCCGATAGTTCTTCTTCAAGAAGACCGACACCCACCTTCAAGTGATGTTCTATCCCATTAGCATCCATGAAAGTTAATTGTTTTTCACCTTTCACTTTGCGAATGAAGGTCCCACATGCTGCTTCTAGATAGAGGTACGACTTCTTCAAGGGATTGGTCTCCTCATTTGATGGTCCACTGGAACAGACTTTCTCTTTCAGTGGAGACTTAGCTTCCTCCTTGGGAAACTGAAAGAGTATCATCGGTGTTTTGAGTTTGGTTTCGAGATTAGTTATCTCTTGACTCAAGGATTCATCTTCCAAGGATACATCTAAGAACATCACATAATAGGAACCTTCGGAGTTCGATTTAGACTATCGAGCTGGTGGTGGTTGTTGGCACAGTGCATCGTCATCATCCTCTCTTGAGAAGGGTAACTTTAGGGGACAAGAGTCATTGCTAAAGGAAGTCTTATTTTGCTTAATCCATTTCTTATGGATATTTTGCATATGACGCAACTCATTAGCCAGTCCAAATGGTACTATAGTCATCATGTCAAACAACATGGGATCTTCTACTTCTATGGCATCTGGAACTTTTCCCTCATCTGTGCCTTTTATAGTCTTATTCTAACTCCCTTTTATAGTCTTTCAACTCCCTTTTATAGTCTTATTCTACACTATTGTCTTCATCCTCTTCAAACTCCATTTTGGCCTCTGTAGATGCTTGGTAAGAGACGAAAAAACTCTTTATTATATCCTCTACTTCTTCTTTTGCGTCTGTTGTCTATGGCTCTACTTTTGTCTTTTCCTTTGACTCTGCTACAACCATGTAGCAGGGAGAACAATACATCTATGCTTCTATCTCGCTATCAAAGGTGATTTTAGAAGTCAATTCAAGTTTAGACAGGAGGTATTCACCCATTGACAAAGACTTTGCCGCTTTCAGGAGTTGGATTATTGTGCCCACTGCCAGGAATTGAGCCTCTGTTTTCTTGGTAAAGATCTATTTGTCAACTTCTTCATTTCCTGATGTGCCATTTGTTACTTCATTGGAAGAGTTTGTTAAGACTTTGATGGAAGTGGATCCATTACCTTTTTGCAATCCATAAAACTTCAATACCACTTTGTTGTGTCCTTTGCCTAGAGTTAGGGTTCCTTTGAACCAATCTGTCTATGCCATTGCTTCAAAAAACCATGGTCTTTCCAACAACAGAGGATATGAGGTCCCATAGGAATTTGGTTTGACCACAACATAGGTCTTCCCAACAACAGAGGATATGAGGTCCCATAGGAATTTGGTTTGACCACAACATAGGTTAGTCAATAATCTATTCCTATAAGGGTTGTCTTCACATATGGGAGAATGCCCAAAGGCTTGATTCTAACTTGGTCTGTCAATCTAATAAGCCAATGTGTAGGCTACATACCTTGCAAGCCTAGATCCTTCATTGTCACATCCGTCATTATGTTCACTGATGAGCCTCCATCAATCAATGCATCTGCAATAAAGCATCCTTCAATCCACACATCAATCTCTGGAGTACTAGGGTGCAAGAAGGCGTTAGCCACATCCACTTCTTTCACAGACTCTGGGACTTTGTTGGACTTGGTTGCTATTGAGGGAGCAATCCTCAAGTCTCTTCTTCTTGTCAGTATGCTTTTGAATTTCTTTTGGCAACTAGAAGACATAATTGGAAATTGTCTAAATGTTAGGTTTGGTTTGAAGATGTCTAGGTCTTTGACTAAATCATATTCTTTGATAGGATCCACAGGCTTTTCCAATTGGCTAGGGAATGGGAAAATGCCCACTTTTATCTTTCCTTTCTCTTCCAGGAGTGGTGACATCTATGCTTCTTATACTTCATGAGATACTTCGGAATCCACCATCTCTTGATCTTCTGGTCATGTCTCTACAATTGTCTCTATGGCTCTCTATGGCTCTATAGTGCTCTGTACTTCATTGTTCTGCTCTGCACTATTCTGTTTCTCCTTGGGAAGATTGAACTTCACCGATTTAGTAGACGGAATGTTCTCTTTTAGAACTACAAGTTCTCCTTTCTTTGCACGTGTTATTGTAGCAACATCCAATTCCACCAAATTGGAGGCAAGTTCTTGGGTCTTCTATTGGGTATTAGAGGTAGATTTTATAGGAGCTGGGACTAGGACTAGTCTTTTGCTGGGGACTAGGACAGTCTTTTGCAGTGCGGCCTTCTCCTTTGCATTGACTGCATAAGGATTGGTAGTCCATGGACCTTCTAGGATTTGGATAGTTCGGTGAGATATGCTCCTTTTCTTCACATTTGTAACACTCCACTTTAGATCTATAGCCACTACTAGACTGTCGTTCTTTGTAACTTTGAGAAGGAAACCTCTTTGGGCCAAAATTAGAACCAAACTCTCTAGGCTTTGGTTCGATATCCCAGGTGTTCATCTTGGATTCCAACAAATTAAATCTTGCTTCTTCATCTTTCTTTTTTCTCTCGTGCATCTTCTTTAGAGAGCAAATATCTTATGTATGGTTCTTTCTCAAACAATACAAATAGAAGGCTCCAAGGATAGCTAGTTTTTGAGTACATTTAGTGGCTAAATGTCTCATTGATGGCAGTTTTTGCACCATGTATTAGATCACATCACATCTCTTCCACCTCCTACAGGAGTGGATATGTTGGATGTATTCACTTTCAATGTATATAGTTGTTCTGTAATCACATCCATCAACTCCTTCTTTATGCTTGCCAACTGAATTGGAGAGGTAGTCCTTCATATTTTCACCTCTTGGAGTACTTGTAGTAGGGTTTTAGGAAGCTTCTATAATCACCACATAAACTGGTTGAGTTAATTCAGAGGGTCCTTTGTTATGATTTAGAGCTCATATTGAGACTAGGGGTTGTTGGTTCCAATTGGTAGGATTCCACTATTGTTGTTGAGACGCCATTGGGGGAACTATTTGAGGCCATTGTTGTTGTGGTTGAACCATCATTTGAGGCACTGTCATTTGCAACCACTATGGATTCGGTGCACTATACTACTGTACTATTTGCATTTGAGGGTAGGGGTAGGGAATTGTCCCTTGGACCACATTTGTTGGGTATACCATTTCTAGCATGGGAGGAGGTAGGACTCCTCTTCCTAAGGTTATCGATAGCCTTGCTTCAACTTCATCATACAGTCTTGCACCTTCCTTTGCAGCTTGCAAATTGACTAGTCTTCTGAGTTCCACAAACTCATGAACTGCTTGTTGTAGGCCTCTAAGAAAAACTCCCTTTTGGATGCCTTCATCCAAGTGATGGTTGGTCCATCTCTTCAGTATGGATTCCATTCTAGAGACATATGCTTCCATCCGTTCACCATAGGACTAACTTAGGTTCATAAACTCCTCTCACATTTGCTCTTCAAAACCTTCACGCTTGAATTTAGTAAGGAAAGCCAACTTCAGGTCGTCTCATGTGCTAAAAGTTCCTGTTTCTTATCTCTCATACCATTGAAATGCCGTGCCTTTGAAAGTGGCGGGGAATATCACCAACCAATGCTCAGGGATTTGGGCATTGTTAGCCACACATGCTACCATGAACTCTGCTACATGAAGATCAAGGACTTGCTGGCCTATCATCAATATTTCTAGGACGGATCTAACTAGGAAGAGGACCTTGAGTTGCCATGGGAACTTCTATAAAGAGTGCCTCTAGGGCGTCTCTTGCTAGCTCATTCTCATCTTTGATTTTTGCCTTCTCTCTTCTCACGTACCTCTAGACTCATTGTAGTGCTTGCCTCTCGATTGTGTCTTTCATCAGGGAGTTAACTCTACCCAGTTGGTTTGTACTCCACAAAATAGAATCATAGGGGGCTTCAATATATGAAAAACTCTCTTGCCAAAATTTCTTCTACTTCCTTCTTTTCAACATGTTGAAATTCAACTTTCATTTTGCTATAGAGGGTCCCCTTCCGTTCTAAAGGTATCAAAACTCTTTTTTCTGAGCATCATTGGTGTCATCATCATAGTAATGCCAGATTCTGATGGTTTCAACAGTGTATGTTATAAAGAACACTTTGTCCCACCAACTTCCAATGGGTTGCTAATTGGACAAATAGAACATTGTCAGTGCACCATGCATCCCACGTATCCTGCTATTGAGCATCCACAAACAGATTCCAACTCTTTTCCTTCTTGTTTTCGTGAACCTCCACTGACTATGACTCTTGAAGCTTTCTCACAATTTTCCACTTGATGATGTCTGGAAACTCTTCAATGAATGCTAAATCTTCCATGGATGGTCATTCTCTCTATTTCTACGTGTCAATTTGCTCCCAAATAATTTTCCACCAAATGCGTGTCTTTGTTACTTCAAGAGGGAGAGGAAATAGTCAACCACATAGAGCCTACATCATGATGGTAATATGTTTCTGCCATTGTGGGATAAAATTCTTATAGAAAGTGGCTTTGAAAATAAGAATCTCCAATTCTTTAGTGGTTGAAGGAACTTTGCAAGCATCCATTGGATTCTTCTCCTCTCACACTACAAGGATTTCAGCTAGTAGCGACGCCGATTAGCGATGGCGGATAGCAGCGTCGCTATTGGCGTCGCTAATAGCGTCGCAATAAATCTCTCAACTACTATGTACAATGCAAGATTTATAGTCAACTTGCAACTTGACATACATCTCCATAAAGCTATCCATTTAAGCCTCATTTGCTGTAATGTAGATAAGATGGAAAATGAAGAAGGTCTTATTGTTCAAGATTGCGAGACGTATCTTAATCAGCGTGTCCCATGTCCTTGCTCTCAATGCAAATTGGCAATTAGACGAAAATGCTAATTGTCTATAGAACACGTACGATGATTTGGCGAGTTTCAATCTGAGATCATTGATCATACGATTGCGGATTTTCAGCAAACGGTAATTTGAAGTTAATATTAATCATACATTGTACTCGCAAGCTAATTGAAAACCATACACAATAAGATTGGGTCTTGTTGGAAAATTTTCTATCCAGGGGGGTGATGTCTTGACCCAAGGGGGAGTGCATCCTTTGCGGCCAATTAGAAGAGTTCGTGGACGTGCGATGGATGGATTGCAGGGGCCAATCCACCACTCGCAAGGCCCATATATACCGTCAATGCCAGAGGAGACAGACAACCTTCCCGACCTACCTACAATCTTGGAGCCTGAGATGGAGACAATGATCGATGCATTGATTCCCATGGATGTCGAGACATCTGACCCGCTTAGAGCGGAAGCGTCCATACCATTATATGATGGGTGTCGAGTATCTCGGTTTACCAGGAGCTGTCTCATTCTTCGTCAGGGGGCTCTACTAGATCTGCTTCAACACAATCAGATGCTTCAGCTTCGAGCAGATGATCTCGACGCTCACGACTTGGGCCAGAGGGAGGGACTGCATCGGGATCAGGGGGATGCTGCTGTGGAGACACAGATATGGTGTCTCCGTCTCGTCGTTCAGCTGGAGCTGCGTCACCTCCAGGATTTGTCACACCTGTGGGGACGTCTACTCTAGTTACTCCGGCTTTTGCGCAGCCGTCAGCAGGTGGCATCCTTTTGAGTGCCACTCCAAGAGAGGTTACCCCCGTCGGTACAACGGATGTAGAAGGGTCTCCTGGATATGCCCAGGAGCGTGGACGGAGATGGGAGATGACCCATCTTAGGCAAACTCCTAGGGTTTATGGATATCTGGTTGATAGTAGGTCAGGAGCCATCATCATGAATGATGAGGGGAGGAGGGTGATGGCTCGCATGAGAGAGTTGTACCAACAAGTTTTTCGGCACAACATCCTGGATCATTGGAAGAACATACCGGAGGGGAGCAAGGACCACATAGTAGCATCCTTTCACGAGGAGTATCCGGTGCCAGCGGTAGTAGATAGATTCTCTACGGGCTAGATGATGGATTGCATGCGTGCATACATGTCACATAGATGATCCGACACATGCAAGGCAATCAAGAGTGGGGCTGCAAAGCTCGAGTGGTTAGATGCAGATGACTCGCGTCGACTGAGGGAGGAGGCTACAGATTTGCCAGGACGTTGGAGTCAGTAGCGGGAGGCGATGAGGGCACGACTCGAGGCCGGAGTAGTCTATCATGTTGGGAGTGCCGGCCACATGACATATTTGGAGGACTATGTAAGTTTCTCTTTTGTTTTGCTTGTTTGTTTTTTTGAAATATTCTTTGTACTGACAATCATGTTTCTAACAGTTAGCATTTTGTTTTCTTTGCAGCACTCCATTACAAATCGCGATCCGCAAGGCCTTGAGACTCGATATGCAGAGAGGCACGGTCTCAATGCATTGATCGACCGATTGTATAGACGCGGTGGACCTGTAAGTCACTCATCTTTCTTGTCCGTAGTTACCATGAGATATTTGAATGCATTATTGTATGGTGGATTGATGTGTTGTTTCTTTTTTTACATAATCCGTTCGATGCTCCTTTGCGGCGAGACGAGCTTTCGGGGGACGAGGATTTGTAGCTCGCCCTTGGATCCTTGGAGCTCACACACCTTTATTTTTTAGTCGCCTGATCTATGTATACATTTTCTATGTATTAGTGATATCCTATCATGATTGTACCAATCACATTTTATGCGATCATGTATTTATTTCATGTATCAGTTTTATGATTTCAGTATACATTCTTTTTGTTTGCAAGAGCTTTGTATACAGTAGTGCAGAAACTATTTTGTATGGCTCTCATACAGCACACAGTGCTAGCTGCCCTGCCATAATTTTTTTTCCCCTGTTACGGTCACTATTTGCGTCGCAAATTTTCTGCTTGCATCGCTATATGCGTCGCAAATTTACTGGTTGCGTCGCTATATGCGTTGCTATATCGACGCATATAGCGATGCCAATAGCGACGTTTCTATGGCGTCGTCAATAACGACGCTTTTTGCGACGACGGGGGTAAATTTTGTTATTTGTATTTTCATCGCTTTAAACGTCAGTATAAGGTCTATATCTTGTAGTGTCAGCAATGTCGTTTCCTTCATTTTCAGCCTCTTCTGATGCTTGTTGATGGTGGCAGTTTTCCCCTGATTGCGCACCAAAAACATGGAGATCCAAGAGGAACACCAAGAAAATGGGGAATCTACTACAATAAAATCTATCCTGTATCATCAACAAGCATGTTCTTCATATTTTATGTGTCAACAACAAGGAAAAACAATACCAAGAATAAGAAATCTTCATGCAGCTTCATAGAAACAATTCTCCCATGGCTTTAATTTGAACCAAATTGGTTATGTTTTTCATATTCTTCATAGAATTCATCAAGAGACCACAAAGATACAATAGATTAAACAACTTTGAATGAAAATTATCACATAGAATTCTTCTTCAAAGGTTCCATAGCTTTCTCTCTCAATCTCTCACTCATAGATACATTGTTTTGCATAAATTTGGCTCTCTCTCTCTCTCTCTCTCTCTCTCTCTCTCTCTCTCTCTCTCTCTCTCTCTCTCTCTCTCTCTCTCTCTCTCTCTCTCTCTCTCTCTCTCTCTCTCTCTCTCAATAGTACAATGGAATAATCAAGAATAATCCTCCATAACCCCTCTTTGGTTGTGGATACCCCTCCCAAGAGGTATGTCTGGTATGAAAGGTTGCCAAAGCCACTACAACGTCCCTTCGTAGCTCAACACTGTCATGGTCACTTTAGTCTTTGCTTGAGTCTTTAGCAGCTACTTCTTCCACTTCTTTGAGCTATTTTGAACTTATATTCATCTCTTCCAAAGATTGGAAAACTTCCCCAAGCTTACAAACACTCTTACAAAGACATACAGAACAGAGGCTCTACACAAGCTCAACAGAGGCTCTACAGAACCATACAAAAGGTCATCAGAAAGCCTTGAACTCAGCTTACATCATTCAAAACCATCATCAATAAACCAATAAACCAATAAACTTCCAAACACTCTCAAACTCCATCAATCACTATTCCAACCTCTCATATGGAAGAAAGCCTTGAACTCAACTTAAATCTCAAAACCATCAATAGTCAACCAATAAGCTTCCAAACACTCTCAAACTCTATCAATAACTATTCCAACCTCTCATAATAAGAAAATAGACCAAAACAAAAGCTCAATAGACTCAAAGAGAACCAATCAGACACTATCAAGACATTGATAGAACATGTTAGAATATCATATCTCCACTATAAAATATCATGAGCTTCTCAAACCTATTCAACCTCATCCAAAACACTCCCAAACACTTCTAAAACAACTAATCATCATACAAAATCCATAAAAAATCAACCATTCAATCCACAAAAACAACAAAAATTAGCTTGAAAATCAAGTCATTTCAACCCTCAACAAAGGAAGAAGAAGGAGAAGAAGAATCAAGATCCACACTCCTCTATGAGTCATCCTCTTCCTCAAGCTTTGATCCAGATCCTGTGAGACTAAGGCATGGGCAAAAACATCTTGTTGGAATTGAGGGAATGGCTCGGTAACCTCTCATTCTTCTCGTTTCTAGTATAGGTGATGTGGTCATCCCTCATGACCCTCCAGTGCTAGAGAGGGATTCTAAGAGGGTGGTGAGGTGGGCAAATGAGCCTCATCTATATAGGTATACATTGTCAATTTGATATAACAATGACTTGAGTGTAGGCCATGAACTTTATTGAGATAATTTTTAGAAGGGGGGAATTTTTATGAATCTTGAAGGTAAGAAATTACCTATCACCTTCACCTTTACCTAATGCAAAATGTTCAAGTACTATATATTGGAAGTTGTAGAACTTCACATTCTGTGTCCTTGTTTTTGAATAGTGTTCTTATGGATATTGCTAAAGTCTACCTCATGGATTTGTGTTTTACACTATGGATGATGTTCCATTCATTTCTATTTTTGTGTTTTATCATAGAGAGTGTTGATTGTTATAAATCTCTCAAGGCTTTTTTTTTTCTAGAGAAGAGCGGAGTTTTATGACTACTTATTACTTCATTATTTTGTATCCATATCAAAACAAACAAAAGAAATGTAGGTTGTTCAAAATATATGCATTTTGGCCTTTTTATTAACCCTAGTATGAAGTCAAATTCAATTTTTATTTTGATTCTTTAGTCCTGATTCCATATCTATTGTAATTCCTTGGCTGTTCTACAAGTGGCTCAACCTTGTCTCTCACTTACGTTCCTTGTGAGAAAATCATTGATGGGTAAGTTTGTCTTCATTTGATTAGTGTCATTTAGTTTTCATATATACTACATAGCTATTTTTAGCAAAGTTTGGTGTTTGAATTCAGAGTTGGAAATTTTGCCAAACAAACAAGAAATTTACAAAAAGCTCTAAATGAACAATGGAATCCCAATGCTACTTGAGCATGACTTTTTGAGTCTTAATACTTATAAGGGTGTTTGAAGACTATTAATTTATTTTCTCTACTCAAGTCCTTGCTTTTGAAGTTGTTAGAAAGTATAACATTCAAGTGATCACCATTTCTGCAGGTTGCTAAATTCAAAAACTTCAACCCGTTTTCTTGTATACTTTCTTCTTGCATGGTCAAAATAGCCCTATGACAAGAATGAACTGTGATTGGCTGCATGTTGTTGGTTTTGGCCATTTTTATTCTACTACATGTTTTCTCATCTAGCCCTCTTTTGTTTTCTTCATTTCACTCTTTTCTTTAGTAATGTACATGTGTCATATGCATTTCGTTTTTAGAACCACTTTCCAAGGGTAGATGGTCTCTTTCCACCAATGTGACAAAGATGAGATCTTTATCCCCTCATTTGATGAACATATTTTAAGTGTGCCATCTTTTGTCTTTTGATTTAAGAATGCATAACCAAACCAAAGATTTGATTCATATTCTACCAGTAGAGCTGTTTGGATATGGACAATCACATTGAACAGACAATTTATAGAGAGCATCAACTTGAATAGAGTTTGTAGGGAAAATCAATGTAAGCTGATAGTACACTTGAAATGTATGCCCTTATGTTTGTGCTTGAAGAGATCATGATATATGTAGTGTACAAGTGTACCTTCGTGACTTCTCTATGTACCTTCTTAGTGGTAGCCGACCTATGAAAAGTAGCAGCAACAACAATGTATTAGAAAAAAAAATGAACTCACAAATGGGCCTTTTAGTCCCCCCTCTCCTCCTTAAAACAAGGAAAAAAGGAGAGAAGAATAGTAAAATAATCATCTTCTCTCTCCACTTTTGCAATCTCATTTTTTCTTTTTTATATTATCTACAAAGATATACTCAGATTCCTTCTCTCTCCTAATTCAAGAAGTCTTTTTCGACCAAATTTTAATTAAAAAAGGAGTTAGTTACGGGAGTGTGATGCTTCGTTTTCAATGCAAAATGATTAGTAGATATGAGGTTATTGATTTTTTAATTGAGAACAAGGAAAATAAAATTTCAAAAGTTTCTTTTAAGATATTTTAGGGATTTTTTATATTCTAGCTTTTGGTCAAAAAACAAATCAACTGGTCAAATTTCATGTTTTTTAGAAATGTTTTTGGAGGTAAAATAGAAATGTCTAAATAACGAAAAGTCTTGGGCATCCCTACTCTCTGAGCTATTTTTCCTCATATCTATACTCTGTCATGGCTCTATTGTGACCTCTTCTTTATGTTTATGCAAGCTTCACTAACAGAGTGAATTATTTACACCCTTTTTTTCCTTGGCACCTTTGTGTGCCTTTCTGTGCATCTCCACTCTATCTCCTGGGACAACCAAGTGGGCTCCCCATTTCTATTAATAGTAAAATGAATACAAGAAAGAAGGAGTTGTATATTGAGGTAGAGATTAAATACACCCCATTATTCGAAAGAACCCAACGTACTAGTGTCAACCCTTAAGTTCTGCAGAGTTACAAGCAAATGGGATTGAAACATGTGGACTTGTGGATTGATGGGGGAATCTACCCAATTGATCCCTTAAACAATAGGCCTCCAACTTTCTCAAGAATCACAAATTTGCCGAAGTATGTGTGCGAGGGTGAAAATGGGTGGCTCGATTACACTAGGCGGCTCAATGATCAAGCATTCAAAGTATCTACAACTTGCCAAGCAACCATAAAAATTTGTCATGATGTGATCGCTACACATCAACTTCATATACAACAGCTCATAGGACAAGTGGTATCGCTAAATGACACTATAGTTCAACAAAACAATCAAATTATTTCAATACAGGATACTATCCATGACATTAGTATCTCATATGAGGAGGCAAAGACACAATTTGACGACTTGAGAAAAATCAACAACAAGCTAACACATGCGTGTAAACAAAAGAAGGAGCCAATCAATGAGTTAATTGTGAATAATGGACAGTGAAAGTGACATATCAAAGCATGTAAGGTAGCTCAGAATGAGAATCTAGGTGAGGGTGAGGTTGGATCATGTGTTAGTAGATTATTAAAGGCAAGTATATTAGAAAAGGCTTTGAGAAATCCTAAGTTTAAGGCTATGAAGGAAAAGGTGATTGACTACACCTTAAAAGATGTGTCAAATGAGTTCTCAGCTGTGGATGCACAATCCATTTATGATAGGGCTGGTATTACCACAACAACTTACTCAAAGATATTCAAAGGTGTGAAGGCTAGGTTTGATCCTCTGTTGAAGAGAAATAGAATTGTGCCTCTTCCTCAACCTTCAAAGTTAACAGAGGCTTGACGGCAACTTAATACAAAGGTTTTGGAGCTCATAAGAGATACCATGCATATTCAATGCATGGAAGCACTAAAGGTTGGGACCAAAAATGCATATGAGGTGAAGTTCACTAAACTTAACAATTACTATTTAGATTTGTACAAGGTGCAGTCAGCAATGGTAATGTACTACAATATGTCTATTGAGGAATGTAATGGTAAATTGTAGTTTGTTATAAAATTGGATGAAAGTGAGGTCATCAAAGGAGTAAAACTTGAAAGAGTTAGTGTAACTTTGATGAATAGATCTTTAGAATTTAACAAAAAGAACCCAAGAACTAAAAAGTTACATTTTGTAGTTCATGATCAAAGTAATGAAGGAAAAACAAAGTTTGCCAAAGCTAAGGTTTGGATAAGTCTTATCAAATTGGCTTCCTTAATTTGCGAGATGGTGTTTAACAATGAAGATAAGTAAGAATTTATCAACGATGTGCATAGTTTCTACGAAAACATGGTGGAAGCATGGGGCAAAAGCTCTATCACACATTACATGGTGCATACTAAGTTAATATTTTAAAATTGTATGAATTGTATAAACTGTTGAGCATAGTTTTAGTCATGTGTGATATGTGTCTTTGTAGCATATCCTTGAGGCACATGGGCCATATTTTGCAGAAAAGGGAAGCATTGGAGTTTGGTCCATACAAGAGATGGAAAATTTACATTGGATAGCACGTGGTGGATAACAAAGAGAAACCAATCATGGTGGAGGGGTGAATGATAGCAATCCAATGATCCAATTGCTATCTTGGTGGTATAGGATCATAGTAGCAAATGAAGCTAAACTCTCACAAAAGAGAGCAAATGAAAGTGCCAATGAATTGGCCGCAGTTATGATGGAATCACATCGTGTCACTAAAAGAGTGCGCTATGAAGCCTCAAGTGCCAAAGAAAACCATGCGAAGTGGCTAGGAACAAGGCTTCAACAAGGCAACAAATGGGTTCCAAGAGAGCTAAGATAGTAAGATGAAAAATGTGTTCAGTGTGAATGAAATTCATAGTTTAAGATAGAAAGAGAGAGTGTGCATCTATGTGAATGAGTCTTACAGTTTAGGGTTATATAAAAGAGTGTTTCACTTTCTATCTTATTCATTGAGTTCTCACATCTCTTGTGTAAGAAAGATGGCTAGACCTAAGACAATTGCGAATAAGCTTCCGCTCAGAGCCCAGCCCCTTGGAGCATCTACTAGCTCAGATGCATCCCCTTCTCAACCTAAGCCAACTTCCTCAAGCCGCCCTCACAAGGGTCCTCCTCAGCATCCCCACAAGAAACACAAGTGGAAGCCAAGTATAGTGGCCCTGAGAGAAATCACGAGCTATCAATGCTCTTTTGATCTCATCATTCCGAAGGCAAGCTTCTTGAGACTTGTTCTTGAGATTGTGCAAGACCTCTACCGCACAGAAAGCAGGAGGTGGTTTTTGGCATGAGGTCAGGATAGACCTGATCACTTCACAAAAGAATGTCTTCATGCTCTACAATGTGCTGCAGAGGGCTTTTTAGTCGACTTGATGACTAACGCTTAGCATTGTGCAATACATGCAAAGTGCATCACTGTAACTCCCAAGGACTTTCAACTTGTAAGAAATCTTCAAGCAGTGAAGGATGCATTCGTTCCAATGGAATGAACACAGTTTGTAATGTTATCTTTTTTGGCATACTGTTCTCCTCGTGTATTGGACATATGACTATGTCCTAGTGCAAAATTATTGTATGCGTCCTTAAAATATGAATTAAATTTTTACACTTGTCCATCACTCAAACTTTGATTGTGCATCTTCATTGTATTTTCAACTCTTACTTACAGTTTTTGCTAGCATTGTCAATTTCAATAGGAAAAACATGCAAAAATTTACAATTCCTTATTGCCAGACTTTACTCCTAATGCCTCTATATAGTCTATGTGGTGTGAAGTTTCTAAGGGCCAGTAGTTGCAATGTTGATTTCTCAATTATCAATGTGGTGCAAAGTTCTTAAGGGCCAGTACTTGCAATGTGGATCTCTCAATTATCAATCCATCCATAATTTTGGTGTGGGATAATTTTTGAAATACTAAACTATATCAGAATGTGATGAAACTTCACACGCCTGCTCGTTAGGTGGCCAAGAGCCCAAATTATTTTTTTAAAAAAATGCATGTAGACCCCTGGTCTGAAGTCTGGCTTCTGGAGCCACTTTCAGGGCTGGAAAGTGGCTCCCTTTTTGACCCTTGGTCCAAAGTTTGGCATCTGGAGTCACTTTCCAACCCTTGGTCCCAAGTCTTTAGATGCTAAGCTTCGGACCATGGGTCTACATGTATTTTTTTTCCAAAAAAATAATTTGACTAGAAAGTGGCTCCAAATGCCAAATGCCAGACTTCAAACCAAGGGTTTGCATGCATTTCTTTTTCCGAAAAAAGAAAACTAGGAAAGTGACTCTAGACCCCACCTGACTTCGGACCAGGGATCTACATGCATTTGTTTTTTCAAAAAAAAAAAGGGCTCTTGGCCACCAAACAAGCACATGTGTGAAGTTTGTCGCATTCCAATAAAAGGTTATGGATTTACAATCACACAATGGACAGTGCGTATGAAGCTGCATTAACTCAGTTTTGGGGTTTAAATGGATTAAAAGTTCATTCTTCTTCTCATTTTCACATCTTGCTTTCTTTGCTTCCTCTATTCTCACACCCCCAACCTCTGTCTTTTCTCCATCTTGCCCTCCTTGAGTTTGCATGGCATGCACCAAGCAAGCATGTTGTCGTTTTTGCCACGGGAAGGCCTCATGCCTAGGCCCACCACCTAGAGCACAAAGTTCTCTAGTGTAGCAGCAAGTACTTCCCATAGAGCACAACGACCACCACAAAAGAAGATGAGATGGAAATCAGGTACTATTGCCCTTTAGGAGATAAGGAGAATCCAGCGCGAATACGAGCTTCTCATCCTGAAAATATCTTTTCATAAGGTTGTTTGGGAAGTCATACAAGACTTGGAGTTGAAAGGGATGGCAAGATTTTGGGTGCGAGTGCAAGATGGCCCACTAGTAGGAAGATGGCCCACCTAGAGTTATTAGAAAGCAACGAAACTTGATGGTAGGGTGCATCAGGTCCCTCGGAGTCCACCGGTGAGATCTTGGCAAAAAAGTGGCCCCAAAAGCCACATGGTAGCTGTGGGCATCATTTTTTGCCAAGATCTCACCAGTGAACTCCTGTGGACCCGATGCACCCTACCGTCAAGTTTTGTCACATAAAAAAATATGGTAATTAGAAATCTCACCTTCTCCAGAACATCTTGTATCTTCAATTCCTCGTGTGTTAGAGAGGCACCTCTTTGGGCAAAGGGATCTACAAACTCCTTGGTAGGAAGCTAGGACCTTGGTCCGAACAGATCATGCTGTAGTGCTTCAAATTCAGCATCCAACACAAGGTAATATTCTTCAACCGAGGTAATATGCTCCTGTGCTGCTATAACAACACTCACTATATCTAAGCTTGTGCCATCATATCTTCCAATCTTTGCCATCATCGGATGCACATCCATGTAATCATAATTGATCAGGTCTTCCATCAAATCCCTGACTAGGATGGAAAATAACTTTTCTTCCTTCATTTTCAAGTATTGCAACACATCTAATAGAAGAAAGTATTATACACCATCCTTTTCAATGGGTGTCAATGAGGCAAGGTTGGGTTTGTCGACTTGTAGCTCTTCTAAAAAAGATGGCACCATGAGAGCCAACCCTTACTCTGCCACCACTTGATGGTCCTTATCAACATTTATGAGCTCTTCAATCAGCTCTTCTCTCGTATATGTGATAATAACAACTTTTGGAGTTGTATCTTCATCGCTCTTCTCCTCTAGGGGTGTATCCAATACAAGGAGGTAAATTGCCAATGTGCAATCACACTCCACGAGATCCAAAGGTGTTGTACCTAGTGCACTGCCCATGGGAACAATGCATACTATGTGCAAAAGATCCACGTGGGTCATACATCTATTCACCACTTTTTGGTGATTCTTCCCTGCCTGAAATACCATGAGCTATTCCAGAGGCACCCAAGTCATGTCGGATACCTCGATGGAGTATGTGGAGGTATCAATGGTGCTCACAAAGTCTGCCAAAACCTGAAGGGGGGGATCCAGCGATGAGAGCACGCTTTCAAGGTTGAAGTTCTTAGAGAAAACCTAAAATATCTCATCACCCTAGCTGGCAAAGATAGTCTCATGGATCCACTCATCAAAGTGTGTGCGAGCATCCATCGTAGCAGGTAGGAGGGACCTGAAATAAGAACTAAAATAGTTCTACCTTACAAACCTTAAGTTTTGAACCATTAAGGGTTGTTTGCATATGATATTTAGTTATGGCTCATCTTTGTATTTACATGCATATGTAAATGTGTTGATGTGGAAAGTTTATAGCAAGTGTATGATTTTGCATAAATACCATAATTTTTAAATATTGCAAGTTTGCAAGTGACAATATTCTATTGGACAAAAAAATCCAAAAATTGACAAGTGTTGGATATTACAACTTGTGGTGTTGGGATTTTTAGGGAGACTCAACTCGGCTTTGAATTTTCCTACCATCTAGTTTAAAATAGAAGCTAACATGTGGATTTTGCATTAACATTGTAATTTCTTGGCACATTATACTCAAGGGCCAATCATTCTCTATTTGCAACACTTGGGGCTCACGGCCCTCCAAATGATAGTAACATCTACAGCTACACTTTCACGCGTGTCCTGATCAAGGCACGACTATTTACCCTTGAGCATCCTCCATCTATGATACTTGAACACTAGGCATAAAGTCTGTTGTGTGACAAAATACCTCTAATTGGAAAGGAAAGTTAGCCGATCCATCCCAAAGTAAGATTATAGTCAACTAAGAGAGAAAATTTTACTTGAAAGCCATGTCCATTGTTGTGACTTGATACTCCACTGTGTCAAGACTGTGAGTCATTTTTTATGTCTAAGTTTTGCCTAGAATCCTTGTTACATAATCCTCTGATGTACTTTTTATGACGTACGTTTGTGGGAGCTTTCGCTCAACCACCAAGACCCATAGAGTGCTTATTGCTTCAAGTGTTCCAAGCGAGCTCTCATGGCTATCTCTCACCTAACCGATGCACCGTTGATCCTCTTAGGGTGTAGTGAGCTTACCTTGATGCCGAAATGAGTTGCCTCCTCCCTCACACAAGTCAGTAGCTCCACGATCCTAGATGCTAACTCAAGCATCCTCAAGCCTCCTCCATCTCCAAGCTCCATTCACCATAGCCACGTGTGAGGCAAGAGAAGTGAAGAGAAGAGAGAAGAGGAGATAGTGAAGAGCATCACCCTCTTGATCCCTCACTCCCACACACTCACTCACTCCCTCACACTCTCATACTCACTCCCTCGAGAGCACACGTACAAGCAAGAAGAAGAGAAGAAGAGAAGAAGAGAAGAAGAGAGGACTCTTGTTAGCCACACACCAAAGAATGAGCTTTCATTCACTTTTTGAATTTTATATATACAAACCCTAAAACCCCCATGGGTGCCCATCCCTTGTTACATGACCGGCCATTGTGGCAAGGTCCCTTTTTCTAATTCCATGTTCTTACTTTATGCCCTAAGCCTATACCCGTCTATCTTTTACAAGTGGCACATGAGGGAGCCTGGCGCTCTTTTACAATAGTTTTTAGAGCTTTTGAGACGCCTTTCCTTTAAATTTGCTCTTTTTGACTCAGTTTAGTTTTAGAGGCCACATCTACGCCTTGCTCTTTTTCTGTTCTTTTTGCACTTTTTTCTTTATTTTTCCACCATTTCGATTTGAGGTTAACATTACCCCCCTCCGAGACGGGTGCCAGTCCCATGGCATGTCGAGCTATTTGTTGGGGAAGGGCAGGCAATTGGCAAGTTATTGGTCAGGCAATGGTAGGGCCATAGGAGGGTTGGGCTACCGTGGGAGCATGGGCAATAATGTCAAGTGGGTGATGGGGCCTCCGAAGTTGATGGTTTGGCATATCTTGCAGTATCTGAGAGGAGAAAGTGCGGTGCTCTTACCTAAGGGGAGTGTCTACTTTACTGTGGGGTGCCTTGTGCTTGTGCTGGTGGAATGGGGAGCTAGGTCTAACCACAAGTAGGCTTGGGTGATGTCCCACACTTGAGGACCCCGGTGGTGCGGTGAGTGTAGTGTAGGGTGACATGTCTAACCATAGGCGAGTGTTACCTCCCTAGGTGTGTTCTCCCCTTGGTGTGCCCTAAGTGTGAAGTAGGGGCAAAAAAGGGCTAGGGCGTTAGGAACGGGGCTGGCCAACTGAGGTCACCGGATGCGCCTAACTTAAGGACCCCTAGGTGGAGGGATTGTGAGCCGTGTGCCACAACCTATGTGCGGATGCTTTTTTTTTGGGTTGGGTTTAGTAGAAGGGAATTGTTAGTCCTCGTCCTCAGGGGGTGGTAAAGGAGATTTAATGGAATGGCTCAAAAATCTCCAACTCTGCAGGAAATTCTTAAGGTTCAAGCAAACCTGGAGGGGAGTGGTGGAGAGGGAAGGATGGCTGCAGTGAGTGAACCGGCTGTCACTCATGTCTTCAAGAACAACGATGAAAAAAGAAGGGAGGAGGCTGGCTCGCATCATGAGGTGGGTCATCGTGCAGCTGTCGATTGTGTTAGGATAAAAAAAGAGCAGGGGAAGGCCTCGTTTGGCCGGGGTGGGGTCTTGCCTAAGTAGGATTTTTAGGAGTCTAAGATAGTTACAAGTGGTGATGAAGGCGATATTCAAGCAAGAGGAGAAATCAATGATAAAGCATATCATGGTGGCATCTAAGCTGTCAGATGTGAAGGTGAGGGCCTGGGCTAAAGTGGGGGTATAGGGGTTGTATATTACAGGGAAGTCATAATAGCCGTGGCCATTTGCATCAAAGTCTTCTCCTATTCGTCGAGGGTACGCCATGTAGGCAGGGTCGTT
This sequence comes from Lygodium microphyllum, assembly GCF_053477565.2. Taxonomy (NCBI): domain Eukaryota; kingdom Viridiplantae; phylum Streptophyta; class Polypodiopsida; order Schizaeales; family Lygodiaceae; genus Lygodium; species Lygodium microphyllum. The sequence goes on along the minus strand of NC_141141.1, from coordinate 127,949,949 downwards.
CCTCTTTGAAGGGAGAGTGTTACAGAAGGCCATCCTTGCGAATATGTTGTCGTTGCAGATGCGCCTTTGCCATAGTGGTTGGCACTCATATCCGAGCACGGACCGAGGCACTTCAAAAACTTTATTCTGCCAGTATTGTGCATCCTTGGTGCCCCAGAGGGTGGGATTCTTCTCTCTTTCCTTCAACCACTATTGGCTTAGGCGGCTTCCAATGTTGATCACCTCATCCACTATTTTAGTGGAAAGAAGTATGCATAGGGCATTGGGGGCAAGGAAGCTAAAGGTGAAGGGTTGCTTCTCCTATTTCTGTCTCTCCCAAAGTATGAGCTCCACATGAAAACTGGGGGACATGTCATTTGGGCATGGCGGGAGGGGTATAGAGGGCTGGGCCATAGGGTTAGCTCTTAATCTTTGTCTAGCTTCTTTCACCAATTTCCTCATCTTCTCCCTCAGGGCAGTTTTACTCTCCGCAGATGTGTCTACTGGCTATCCTTGCCCTTCAAGATGGGGAAAAGGGGGTTGTGGAACCACTTCTTCTTCGAATCCGCCTAGGTCAATGTGCAGTTCTGTCTCACTCTCTGGGCGCTCTTGCTATTGCATCCCTTCTACAAACCCTAAGGCATCAATTTCATAGGGGTTTAGGCTGGTCGATATCAGATACCTACGTTGTTCCCCCCCCTGCTTAGCCCCACTATAATGGGTTGGGAGGGCATGTGTAGCCTTGCTCGTAGGGCTTTGCGAGCTATGCTTAGTTTCTTTTTTACTGCCTCCAAATATTCCCCTTCCTCCTCATGAATGGCATCCATCAAGGTGTCCATGAAGATTTGTTATTGAGTATGGAAGGCCACCTGGGCTGCCTCTGGTCTGCCTTTTGCTAGGATTTTCTCTTTCTCCACCAAAGCCAGGTGATGCGCTAAGGTCTTCACTCTTTGCTCATTCAGGCCTCCCCGCTCTTCAGTCCTCTTCTTCATTTCTTCCATGCCTTCTCCTTGTCTTTGCACCAAGGCTATGAGCCTCCGCTGCTACTGATCTTCCAACTCTCTACTCATTCGCTCCTGTTCTTCTCTTTCGAGGATCAGCCTTTCAGTCATTGTTTCCATTTCTCAGTGGTGGTACTCCTCTTCTTGTTTCCTCCCTTCCTCCCATGTGGTAAACTCCTTCATGCCCTGCTCGATCTGCCCTATCTTTACTGCTAGATCCTCATATTGCATGATCAACATGTCATATTCTTTTTGCATCTTCTTGAGCTCTTGATTTTCATCTATGGGCTGTCGCTGCCAACTTTGCTTCTTTTCTTCTTTGGTCTTTAGTTTCCTCTTCAGGTCGAGAATTTCCTTTTGTTACGCAGCCATTTGCTTTGTTTTTTCAAGCTGGAAGGCCGCTAGCGCTTCCCTTTCTGCCTCCAGCTCGGCCACCGCAATCCTCTTTTCCTCCTTTGCCCTTTCTAACTGCGAGAGCAGTTCATCGACGTATTCATCACAATTTGTGTGTGGTGTCATGGTGGTGGGATTAGGGTGGCCAAGGCTTCCATTTTTTGGCATTTTGGCTCTTGCCTGGATTCGGCGTCTATAGTTGGCCTTTTGTGCCCGATGGCTGTGGCCTCTCCGCTCCTTCCTTGTGCTAGTTCCTTATTGATAAAGTATTTCATCCACGCCACAAGGCTGTCCATGTCGGTGCTGGCCAGGATGCTGGGGGTGGCAATGGTGGCTTTGCTGGTAGGTACCAAGGGGTCCGAAAAGGGATGGAGGGATGCCTCACCCTTGCCCTCGATGACCGTGGACGGCATGGCTTCAGGTACTTGTGCACTTGAGCCAGGACTATCTTCCCTAGGCAGACTTAAGATCCCTAGGCCATCGAGTCGGCTCTGTTGTTCTATAGACCAACAAATTGCTTCGGCCATGTCTTCCTCCTCTTGTCTTCTCAATGCTACCTCCTCTTCCATAGCTCTTCTTTCTCTCTCTTCTTCTATTTTCCTTGCTTCCTCGGTCAACCTTTCAGGTTCTTCATTCTCCTTCTTTTTCCACTCCATTGCCTCTCTTAGGGATTCCTTTTTTGCTCTTTCCATATCTTCTTTCCTGCCTACCTTTTGTTTCTTCTTCTGAGTTGCCTTCCCAGCGAACTCCTTTGTTTTTCTTCATCTGGATTGAGCCTCCCGCTCCTTCTATCTCTCTCGATTTCTTTCCAGTCGCTTGATTGCTCCTCTTTTTGATGGGTCAGTGACCTGTCTGGGGTATCATGTTCTCCTTTGCTTCCCTGTTGGGCCTCTTTCACAACCTCCTAGATGATGGCTGTCAGTATGCTTCCATATCTGATGAAGGAGGCTTTCGAGGAAGGTTTCTTCCTCTCTGTATTCTTAGATGTGGGGGATTCCCTACCAGCCTATTTGTTGCCCAAGGCGAGTTCTTTGGCCGCTTGGTCTATTATTTTGCACACATAGCCATTCCAATCCACCTCATCCAGGGTGCGGGCTGCCACATTCTCCAACACAGGTACACTGATCCAATGCATTAGGGAATTGTAGCATTGGTTGGAGAAAAGGGCATGTACCAACTTTTCTTGTAGGCGAATCTCAGCATCGGGGATGTCTTGTAAGCTAATGCCATCGTTTGTCAAGACTTCTTCCCTATTCATCTTCAATAGGGCATACACATCCCTCTTACATTTTTTCTCCACCACCCTAGGTTCCAGTCCCAATGCTTTCTCCACCAAGACCTGGGGTAGTGGTACCTGCACTTGCCAGGCATTGTCCCCCCTTCCCACCGTCACCATTCTGAACTCTCGGTCGAGGTTGTACGTTCTCAAGAACTCTACACACTTCGTGTGGTTAGGTTCCTGTGCAAACTTCTCTAGGTACTTGTGGAGGTGGCATTGTTCCACTATCCTCCTTGCGGCCTATTCCTTGGCCACCATCTTCTCAAGGTTGTGAATGTTGTGGAATTTTAGCTGATTGTAAGCTCGATTTTCCAGGCTGATGCCATACTACGCTCTCTCTTCCTCCATGAAGGGGAGTCGATGGGCACGGTCTTGTTGCGACATCTCTCGTTCCTATCATGAACCATACTTCCCATTAGTGTTACAATTAATATACATACAAGAATTTGCTGAAAAGAAAGATTTTCTATTTGTTGAATGAAAGCATCAAGATCCAATACAGATTCTTCCCTTCAGACTTGTTTTGTGACATTCCTCCTGCATCATCTGTTTCTTATGTGTTTATTGTGTTTACTTGATCTTGATTGGTTTTAATTTGATCCACCTTCACCCTATTCACCTTCATGCTACCTTCGTACCCTCTCCCCTTCCAGATTGAGAAGAATCCTTCCTAGGATTGAAGGTTAGGAGATACATGGTATTCAGCATTTGGGTATAAGGGTTACTTGTGCATGCGCCAAGTATAGAATTCTTGGTTATATTCCAACCGAGTCTTGGGGTCAAAAGCAAAGGGTCGGGTACTTACGTGTGTGATGTAAATGAGGACATCGGTTTGGAAATTGCCGAAATCAACGCGGTTAGCGATGTGGAGGCGATCAAGATATGGGTGTCCCTTGACGTGCTCCTCCATGGGTCGGCCACAAAGAGTGGTTAAGACTCTATATGAGGTGGGTGCGACATAGGTCAGGTCATACACTGATGTCTTGATTGCGTGGCATTGCTAAACATTGGTCATGATTTGGCATCCTTCGAGCTCCCATTGCAATTGCAAAGTGTACCAATTTCATAAAAATGGGGAGTCGGTATTAGCTAACGCTTTCAACTCCTCAACTTCTCTATTAGTGATGGAAGAAGTCACACGCTTATTGTAAGACGTAATGAGGCGTTGTTTGATGGCTTGTTCTCTTGATATCTTAGCGAGTAGAAATTTGATAAGCTAAATGGGGTGTTGTGACAAATGCGAATTCGAATGTTTCCCAAGAACAAGGCATTGTGTGAACTTCGATTGCTAAAGGCTCTTGTAGTAGGTCTAAGTCCAAGCGGTCATAACTTAGAGCTAGTGACATAAACGTGGCATCTAAGCATCTAAGACAAGCAATAACGTCATCCCCTATGTCTTCAGCTAGGTCTGCGGCTAGAGTTAAGAATGATTTTCACTCGTAAGATGGTTTAAGGCCCGCAGGTGGTTGGGGTTTGATGGGGCTAGTAAGCGCAGCAATAGATGGTGGTAGTTGCCCATTAAGCGATGGTTGAGTCCCGTGGATAAGCATCGAAGTAGTGGCTACTACGGATGGGCTTCTATACTCGGATTGGGTTTGGCGATTCTCATCGGCATTAGCAGGAGTTGAAGGGGGTAACGTTGTTTGGGGTTTGGGTTGATAGTCTTGCTCAATTCTTCGGAGCTCATGCATGGATAAGCTAGTAGGAGGCGAGTTTGGGAAACGTTGCAACTTCTGGTTCCGAGGTTCCACAAGGCTCGGGGTGATTCAGCATGAGGGTGGCGTTTGAGTGATGCCATGGGCCGTTCTGGCCTTAGAGATCCATAGCCAGGCATTTCCCTCATAATAGCCTTGCGCGTGCAAGAGGGCTTTAGGAACCCTTCTTGGCTTGATCATGCTTTGATTTCTGTAACTATGTCTCGGCCTCCTGGGTTTAGAGTTTCTTGTGTTACAAAGACGTTGTCACAGCACGTAGGGTTGAAGGTCACCACAGGGGTTTGGCAAGAGGAGAATGTATGGGGGTTCAAGAGCTTAGACTCCAGAGATGGTAGAGATAAGAGAAGGGTTGAAGGTTTCAAGCCAAGTTCTTGAAGATAAGTGATAGCAGGGTGAAGGTAGATTCAAGGAGAGGAGTAGACAGAAGAGAAGGGGTTCGAAGAGATTGAAGATGCTGAAGAATACTTCCAAAAAGAATTAGAAAATATAGAAGAATACTAACAGAGATGAAGCATGTCAGTTTCTTTCAGCATTATGAGAAAATATAACTCTAATAGACAAAAACGTGTACAAAATAAGACCTTTCTCTATGCTACTTAGATCGCCAATCTGATCCTTCCAATGGCTCCAAAAGGGGGGTTAAATACCAGGGTACCTGGCCAGAATCTTGCCAGATCACTCCTTCTTCATCTCCCACTTTCGGAGTGCTATTCATTGCCTGAAAATAGCGATCCCACGTCGTGCAATTTTGCTAATCTCTCTTTTTACATAAAATCCTCTCAAATTAGCTAAAAGCTACATGCTTTCTTTTACATGTCATCCTAATCTAGAAGTTGTCTATAGTTTTGTAGATTTCTTTACAAGAGATAATATCTATAATATTAAAATTTGATTAAAATCTAATATTTTTGAACCATGGATACTAACACTTATGTCTAAAATGGCATTGGCTCTCTAAATCTAAAGGGAAGACACACTCTAGATTTTTTTACATAGTGTGCACGTAGCGACACGATGTCCACCCCTCCAATCTTGCACATCCTGTGACATGTGCCAAAGTCTTACGGATTTGCAGTGTCAGAAGAAGTATCTTCTTCCATGTCAATGTCTTCATCTTCTGCCTCTTCTTCTTCCTCTATGTCTTCATGCTCTTGAATTATATTCAAGTCTTCTAGCTCATATGTTGAACTTTCTCTTCGTTTGAAGAGCTTGATTCTTTTTCCAGCCATGGGTATCTTCATGCTTGTTCCATCCAATTCAGCCAATGAATATGTGGCATTGTCATGTATAACATTTGCCACATATGGACCAAACCAACACTTCACCATCTTCCTAGAAGCACTGTATTGATTGTCTAAGCTACTTTCATAGGCAAGCACCCAGTCATTTTCTTGAATTGCTCTTGGCCAGAGTCGATGTCGCTTATCAAATCTTCTTTTGTTCTTTAGTCTTGCTGTCTTTAGCTTCGCAATAGCTGCTTGAGCATCTTCAAGCCTTCTTTCTAGCTGCCATATGTGCAAAGTCAGCAACTCTTTTCTACTGATGCCTTCCTCCCAAGGTAGAAGACTCCATGTGAGAATAGATTTTTCAATTGGCATAATTGGTTGTTGTCCATGCATAAGTTCAGCTGGCATATAGCATGTCAATGTACTGTGAGTAGTTTGGTCAGCCCATAATGCAAAAGGTAGCATTTTAGGCCATTCTTTGATATTTTCTCCACAAGACTTTGCTAGAGCTTTGAGAATAGGTTGATGACCTCTCTCACTCTTTCCATTGCCTTGAGGGTTGTAGGCTGATGTTAAAGCCAACTTGATATGCAATTAAGCAAAGAAGTTGCGTGCCTCATCAACATCCAACTCTCCTCTATCTGCAGTTACTTTATCCATACAACCATATCTACAAAACACTTCTTCAAGCAAAAAATGACAAACAACTTGAGTGGATTTGTTTGTTAAGGCTTTGCCTTCAACTTGATTGGTTAGATCCTGTCTTGCAAGCACTAAATACCACATATTCCATATTCTTGTAGGCATGGTTACAAGATCAATAACCCATCTATAATGTATAGACAAGGGATAAGTTGGTTGTAACCCATCTCGATGCTTAACCATAGAATATATTTGACACACATAACAGGTTTCAACAAAATATGCTATGTCCCGATACATGTTTTTCCACCAATATTTTTCTTTGACTTTACTAAAGGTTCCCCATATGCCTCTATGGCCAGCCCACAGGCTTTCATGAAATTCCTTCATTACCTATTGTTGCAATCTTTTGTTACCTAAAACTCAGACATGCACTCCTTCTTTGCGTGCTTCCATAGATGTCATTCTTTAAGAAAAAGTCCATAACCTTTCCTCTTGATATGCTTGAACTCCTCATCAATCCAAGTCTCCTTCTTCTTCATTGTGCTCAAATATTGGCCGCAATCTTCTTCATTATCTTCTTCAAGGAAATGAACTAGAACTTGAGGAATGCAATGAGCACGCTAGCTTCTAGTTGACCATCCTATTGTTTTCAGCTTTGGACCAGTATATGCAGTAACTGAAAATGTATTTTCATCAGCCAAGGAATGAAATTCAACAAGTATAGATTCTTCAACTTCATCTTCTTCCATCAGCTCTTCTTCATTGTCATATCTTGCATGTGATAGCATATTAGCAACTGGATTCGCCTTTCCTGCAATATGCTTTAATTCGGGATTGAGAGATTTAATATATGCAATCCATCTTAGCATAGCAATGTCGGGTGTAGAGCAATTGGAAATCATGCCCAAGAGTGGAAGACAATCAGTTTCTACCACTATGGAAGTACCTATAAAGTATTCACGATCACACTTTAATGATGTTACAACTCCCCACAATTCCCTTTTTACTTGTGCATACCTTCTTCGACGTTCATTGAGAACTTTTGCTCCAAAACAAATTGCATACATGTTACCTTCAAGATCCTCTTGGCTAACATCCCATCCTATCCCAATGGGACTTGTATCCACAGTAAGGATGATGGGTTGACCATTTCAATAATCAACCCTTTTGAGAGTGAGGGCTAAAATTAACAGCTTCTTTAATTTATGCATAGTGAGAGTATGCTCATTACCCCAAGAGAATATTTGGCCTTTTCTCAATAATTGATAAATATTTTCGGCTACATGAGCAAAATGAAGTATCCATATGAGATAGAATACACATGCGCCAAGAAATCTTCTCACCTCTGAAACATTTGTGCATTTTTCTTGCATTCTGCTAATGGCATCTATCTTGATTGGGGAAGGTTTGCGTCCATAGGGGCCACATAGATGATCGACCACTAGGACTTCTTCTACTCCAAAAATTGACTTAGCTCCAAAAGGGTAAGATGTACCTCTTCTAGCCTTGTCAAAATCCTATCACAATCATGAATATGGTTAACTATAAATGTCCTACAGTCATCTTCGTCAAGCTCCTCATTCCATTGACTTCACATCCCTTGATAGGTACATCATCAAGAAATGGAAGAGTAAGTTGTGGAATAAAGTCCCTCAAGACTTTGTGCATGGCATTCATCATATGGGCTACGGAGTTTTAGCACCTTGTGGTAGAGTGCGCATGCGGACCAATCCAAGAGGTGTCTTCATTGTGGTAATGTCTCGGCTTTCTAATGAAAGCTGAAATTGGTCATATCCTGAATATAGGTCACCCATAGAATAAATTTCTCTACCTACAAAAGCTTCATCAAACTCATTAACAATTGAACCCGAACCAACATTTCGGATTGTGACACGATTAATAGGCTGTAGATCTTGAATGAAACGTAAAGATCCATTTTTCTTGGGCATTGTAAACCATTGGTTTGAGTAGGGTGCTGAAGAAGGTTCTAAAATCTTCATTCTGATTTTTTCATTTAGAAGTTCCAGTAATTTGGGCAAATGCACCCTTGGAACAAGAATAGGCTTGAGGTTCCAAGGCACATGTGGAACCGTAAAAATGACCATAGGAGCCACAATATTTGGATCCACACAGCCTATTTCACTTGGTTGAAATGCAAAAGCTTTTCCATGTTTCATTAGCATATGCATAAAAGAGTATTTTTTAGCCGGTGAAAGGAAATAATTTTCACCTATTTTGAGCTCTTTTATACTTTCAGATGTGAACTTGTGACCAATGTTGGAAGGATCACGAAGACTTGGCTGATTTGCTGCCCTATCAGCCAGCCCTTCACTTTCAGGAGGCAATGGGATTGCCATAGGTTTGACTTTCTTATCCACTATCTTGTATTTTGTCTCCACTTGTGCTTCAACCTTGTTGAGTAAACCAATGTCTTCTTGCTCAACAAATTCTTGAATTGTTTGATAAAAATCCAATGTACATACTTCTATTGACTGCCTGATTTTCTGCATGAGCAACTGCATATATTTTAGCTAATGTGTCAGTAGTAATCAATCCAGCAAAATGCCCGAAATCTCTTCATTTTCAGCCATCACGTCTTAAGTTTTCAGCTCCCTTTTTACATGACATAAATATTTTCTTTCAACCTTAGTCATGGCCGGAAGAGACTTATAATAGCCCATACTATTGGCTATACATACATACAAATTTGATAGAGACACAGATTCTGTAGCATAAGGAGGTGCAATCTTTTTACATGATGCCCTACCATAGCCTCCTTTTATTGTAGTGCAGCTTGAAAACCCTTGAATTCTCGGGCATTAGGAGGTGCAGGATAATCATGCAGTTGATCTCTGTTTTGATGATGGTTAACACACACAGTAAGGAATTGGATAGCTCGTTCATTATCCTTGCTTCGGATTCAAGGATAGGAAGAATCGTCATCAAGAGCTTTTGTTTCCAAGCAAGCTTCAAAAATTTAAGGTTGCCCAAGAATGATAGGGTAACTATAAGACTTGAATAAAAAAGTAAAAATTGCCTTTTATGTCTCCAATAGTTACCTGCACATTAGGACATGCAGCATATAACTCTTCAGAAGAGTTGTTTGTTGCTCTCATTCGCCATCCTAGATCAACATCTATGGGCCATCCGCCACTTTCATAAAGACTCCTTGCCATGACATTTATCTCTGAGCCATGGTCTAAGACCGCAATACATGGTGTTTCTTTTTCTCCAATTTCGACGATTGTCTCCGTTGTTACTGTTGCCCAATGCGTGCACGAGTAGTGACTTCTTGGAAGGAACCGAGCCTCTTCCTCCTCATGCATGCGCTGTACACATAAGATTTAGCTGAAACAACAACTCAACATGTCTAAGAATAGCAGAAGCATCCAAGCTTATATGATAGAGATAAAGACTGTAGCAAACCAGCTTGCCACTATTGGATCACAGGTATATGAGGATGATATGGTTGCTGCCACTCTGAATGGACTTGGCAAGGAATATAAAGCATTCGATACATCTATTTCTATTAGATTTGAACTTCTTGACTAGGATGAGTTGCTTACCTTGCTGTTACATGAGGAAGTAAAACTTGGATTGAACACAGATTCTAGTATGTCTCAAAGCAGAGACAATGTCCTTTATTCTAGCCAACGTGAAAGAGGCGCCAGAGGCCGTGGCTCTTTTCAAGGCCTGTGGATGAGAACGGTGTATTGTTCATGGCCATTCATGCAGTGGGTGCCCCGAATGGTTTAGGGTGACAGGTTGAACCCTAGGCGAGACAAGCTTCCTAGGGCTGGCCTGCTATTGATGTGCCCGGAAGTATTGTCGGTGATGCTAGGGGGCTAGGGGACTAGAGACGGAGCCAGCAGACCAAGGTCACTGGACGCACCTAATTTGAGGACCCCTAGGTGCGGTGATGTGCTCTTTTTTTTTTTGGCCACAATACAACCAGTGCAATATGCGGGGGGGTGTGAGCCTTTCAACGGGTCGGTACATATCAAGCCTTGGAGGCGCGGGAAATGGATGTGACCGTGATGAATTTGCCCTAGCCTCGTTGTTAAGGGAGCCGTTGTTGCTATATCGGTACGATTGTAGCGCCCCCGATTGTGAGTGTAGAGCGTGACCCCAGAAATCCCATGACTACGCATGGGTTCATGCGATGTGTGCACTCGCGAGCGAGGGTGATGGTTCGCGTTCAACAGCGTGACTTTGTTGCGGTTAGTGCACGGTCATGGTTTTGTAGTGACCCAGGCATTGAACATGTTTGCACGAAGACCTGTGTTATCCTGCATCCACTTGTCACGTCGTGAGAGCACATGCTTGATTTTGTTAAGTAATTCAACAGATGTAGTTATGTTAAAACATGACTTTCCTAAATGCTATGATGTTAATCGCATTGCATATCCGATTGCTTGTCAAAGATGCGACATACATTAGCTATAGGCAACAGAAGTTGCACGAGTGGGGAGTTTCCCTTTCACCCATCAAAAGGCAAAAAGTTAGGTCCTAATAACTTGTTAAGCTGCTCGTACATACTAGGGCTTAGTCGATTTGTACTAAGCGGGGCGAGTCCGATTGGTTGGGCGACTGGGCTGGTGAGTGCTGGTGTTGGATTGTCGTGAGATCGGGTAGGGCACATGTCATCCGGGACATGGATGGTATAGTCCTGGGCCGCCGCTAGTTCCAAAATGCTTTTAACTAATTCGTCAAACTCTTCCCTGTCCCTGGCTGCCTTTCTTGCTCGTGGGCATCTGGTGCTTGAGTGCTTGTGGGGGATTTGTACAACTGGTGTTGCCCTGGCTTGCACGCTTAGCTGAGCTTTGACTTTCTTGGTCTAAGGATTTTTAGGCCTTCATCCGGGACAGTGCCGTTTAGGTCCGCGTTTCTTTGCATATCTCTTGAGAGTGGGTACATAGCATACCGGGGGAGGGGTGCATGCCGCGTGCTCCCTCGTCTGCGAAGAGCGTCTCTGCATGCTAGCTGTTCGTGGTTCTCCATGTTTTCCTTCTACAAGCCTGCAAGATGCAATCCAAGAGTTAGGCCTTGATACGGAATAAGATTGTTCGCATAGGAGGGATTTCAGTGTGTGTTGTCAAATGCATATGACTAGAAGAGAAGATGCGGAACATGCTGTACTCGTTGTAATGGTGTCCCTCTGGCCTCTAACCTACGAGCAGAGCGTGACTCACGCCGAGTTACATCGGTTGGTGGTCCTGCGTTTGGAGGGCTCATCCTCGGAAGGATAGGCTGGGAAGGGAAAAGTGTGTAGAGAGGGACTACGCCCTGCTTACATCATGAGGGATGTTGGTCAAGGCTTTCCATGGTGGCAATGTGGGGTGCATGCCCTTTGCCCGAAGGCGGATATAATCTAGTGAAAGGGGGACCGACCTAGCGTAGCCTGTTGGCCCCGATTCTTCTGTCTGCACTTAACTTTTTATTACTTGTGTGTGTTGATAATGTCTATACAGGGTGACACAAAAATCATTGTTTATATATATACATTTTTTCAAATCCTTGTCACTTCACTAGGATAGAAACCAATTGTAGAACTCAGGATTGTATTGAAGCGTGGCATACGCATCTAGTACACATGGCAGCTTACTTAATACTGATAAATATTTCGCCACATCGAGTAGCATGGAACCTTGTCTGAGTCTACTGGAGACATGTAACTCCTCCTCAGTGAGAACCTTATCAAGCAGAGGGTTTTCTTGGCTTGGTTCATCCAAGTCCTTGCCCCGAATGGCAGTCAGCACTCGAAGGGAAGTTGGTGCCACATAGGTTGGGTCTCTTTGGGATCGCCATTTGGCCAATTTCTCCTCAGAGACTCTGAGCCCCTACTTCGGCCATTGCAACATGGCTTTCACACCAATGCTGCTCAAATCAACTTCGGCCTGTTGATAGTCACTTTAGTTGCTTTATGTCTACGAGATTCGGTTGGTAGAGTGCCTCATGGAATGTGACAGTTAAGCGCAGTTCATCGGCTTCCTCGCCCGAGATGAGTAGCAAGCGTTCGTGCAGGAGCCTGCTATAGTGCTCATCAAGGTGTTCCTACTCTTCCCAAGATAAAGGGAAGGGCAAGTAATCTCCAAGCTGCTCTTTAGGGAATGCACGCATGTCTGCTAGGACATAGACATGTGCGAATACCTTGAGCTTGGCATCCAACTCAGCTAGGCATTCTGAGACACCTCTATGTTTGACGAGGGCTTGCTCGGTTGCCATCTTACGTAAGGCTGTAGGACTTTGCCTGGTCTTTAGCGTAGCTGGGGGCTCAGGCCTAGAGGAGCAAGATCGATCAATGCTAGGAGTGCTCATGTGCTTGGGATTTCCGTGGTTCTCTTGAGGCTTCATCATTGCATCATGGTTCTCTTTGGATGTGACTCGTGTGAATTTGTCGCCCCATTGTGGCAGCGTTATCTCCACTCTTGATTGGTCGATGAGAGTTCTATTGTCGGTGGATTGAGCGTTGGAAGCAACTGTTGATGGCAACATCTGCTTTAACTTTTTAGAGCACACGGATGTGTCTAAGGTTTCACCACTATCAAGAGAGACATCAATGGGTTCAGTGGTGGATGGACATGATGCTTTATTCCCCAGCTCTCCGACGCTCTTGGTTTTAATGCTCTTGGGATCCACGACCACCTGTAGCTGTTGTTCTCTGCGTTGTTTTCTCCTCTTTCTCTTGGTCAGTGAAGGCATATCTCTCAATGGTTCAGGATCTTGGACTAGGTCAATCGTTGTTGTGCCTGGTTGGGCCTTAGCATTTCCTTTCTCTAGTGTGTCCTCATGGAACATAGCCGTGACCCGCTGAATAGCCTTGCTGGGTTGAGTGGTTTGGTGCATCATTTCCTTGGCCACACCTTTGAGGGGTTTCTCCTCGAGCTTAGGCTTCAGGTGCTTGGGACGGATGGGAGTTGTCAAGGCTACTGGTTGCGGTACCTCCTCCTCAGATGAAGTGTTAGGGACACGTTCTGCAAGGAGTGTGGTCACAGCTGAGGACTATGACTACTGTGATCCCTGGTTGGGAGCAATGGCATTTAGTCCAGTGGGTTGGTGACTCTTGGTGGATCGCAGTGTGGAGTCCCTAGGGCGATCGAACGTGGTCATGTCTTTTGTTGTCCTCTGAACACTCACCTGTGTGGATCGATCTTGAGTTATGAGTTGATCCTTGGGCCGAGAGCTATGGCCAGTGTCATGTTTCCCCTCTTGGGTATTTGGAAGCTTTAATGGAGATAGAGGTTGGGAGTGAGCCCCTGCCATTGACAGCTGTCGTTGTGCCTCCGAGGTCCGTTTGGGAAGAGAGGACGTAGGGGACCTAGGACTCTTAGGCCCGGCTGAATGATTTGCTTGTGATTGTTGGAGGATTCCATTGTTAGCTTTGCTAAGCAATCAGCCCTATCATGAGTGACATTGTGCTTGTGGTGCTCCTTGTCCCCTTGGGAAGTCAAAGGCTCCTTGGCCACTAGTGGACCTCGTGCACATTCGACGGATCCCTTTGATATCTGCTTGCTAGGCACGCTAGGCTGAGGATCTAGTATTTGATGGGTCATGTTCGGTTCCTTGATTTCAATCATGAGGGGCGCAATCACTCCAATATTTTTGGTCCGAGACTCGGATTCTCATTTAGGGATCCTCCCATGTCTTGTTTTTTTAACCTAATTTGGGCACCTGACCGAGGTGGTTTAGCAGAAGGTTTCGATACCCAAATCCATCGGGTGCCTGCATAATACCCTTGAGCACGAAGAAACGCCTTGGATATCCATCGTGGCATCGTGCCAGCTCTTCATGGATGCCTTCGTCTATAAGGCTTGGGCTTCTTTCGTGATCTTCTACGATATTTGTAAGTCCAAGCCCTATCCTTGGGCTTATCTCCTAACCTCTTTGTTTCAAGTATGGCCTCACTTTACTGGTTCTTTCTATTCAACCTGCGCTTGTATCAACTCTTTCAACAGCTCCCTGCTCTCATTACTAGGCTTGCTTGGTATGTTAGAATGCTCCTTGCCCTTCCCTCGAGGTTTGGTGAGGTTACCCTTGCTAAAATTCGCGATTTTCCTCACACCTAGTAGTGCTAGGTGTATCCTCTATGCTATATAGTCGAGTGTGACAATCTTCGAAGCCACATAGTCTCACATGTGGTAGATGATGCCACTCAGCACTTAGATAAGGCAATTGTCAGTTGCTTCTTGCTACTCCATGAGTTAACACCTGCACTCAGTAGTAGTAGAATCTATGGTTTATCACATTGGACATGCAAATAAGGATCAAAGTCTACTTCAATACGCCCACCTCTCCCAAAGGGGGTTGGTTCATTGGATGCTACACATCCTTAATCTAGGCATGTTAGGTTTTCTACAAGTTATTGTCTAAGCTCTATCCCCTGGATAGGTCAAAGCCAATTGCCTTGTCTCTTGTTGACTTGGAGAGAAGGATGTGCTTGTGCGCCTCAACATGAGAGCATTTGGAGAGGCTTGTGCTATCAATCAAGAGGTGATTGAGTGTGTTGTGGATGAGAACTTGCTTGCAAGCGTGCTAGTGGGAGTTGTACCAAACTTTTCTTTTTCTTCACTGCTAGATAGAGGCTATCTAATGGAGAGGAGACCTTTCTTGAGCATCTTGCATGGTATTATGAGTTGCTATTATATATTGATTAGCCATCATATATATAGTTTGATTGCCAATTTTAGGGCCACTATCCAAAGGCTTACATGCATATTTATCAAATTCTATCTAATAACATTAAGTAGGTCTTGTAGATTCTGGCACCAACATAAGTCAAGTAGTTTACATATCAATCAGGATTGTGAATTTTCTTATTTGTTTGGTGGCCAGACAAACTAGTACATTTGTTAATTCTTTTAAGGTAGTGCACATGTATCATACCATGAACTCTCAGTGTGTCCAATTCTAGGCCTTTCTCTTATCAAACAATGGTCCCGTTTTTCCTCTTCAAAGAATTTTAGATAGCATCTTTGCATAGGTTGTTTTCATAGAACCCTTTTGTTTCAATTGTATAAACATCATCTCCAATTCTGCAA
Source organism: Lygodium microphyllum (assembly GCF_053477565.2). Taxonomy (NCBI): domain Eukaryota; kingdom Viridiplantae; phylum Streptophyta; class Polypodiopsida; order Schizaeales; family Lygodiaceae; genus Lygodium; species Lygodium microphyllum. Next base: position 127,934,673 of record NC_141141.1, on the reverse strand, counting down.
ATAGGAGTTTTCTCTAGTAGTCTACCTATGGGGCTAAGAATCATGGCTTAGCAAAGAGAGAGGATGATGCATGCATCTTGCCCACCCAATGACACGCTACTCTCAAGCAACACCACAATTGTTACTAGTAAGAAATAGGAAGAAATAGGCTTCCCCTTTGTCAAGCAACAACCCTAGGTGCTTCATTGAGTAGTAAGGAAGGTATATGGGGCTTAATGAGCACCGTCCAAGCATCAAAGGGCTAAAAATGTAGTGTTCTGACTAGGATGAATTGCAGCAAGCCTTGAGGCTACCTACTCACAAGGAAAAGGGTGCATCTTCATCTACCCTATCATCTTTGTCTTTCTTTTGTCAAGTTCTCCAATGCATACTCCTCTATATCTCTTCTTTTAAACACTTTGAACATTTTTCCTACTCTAAGTATCCTCAAGTTAGTCCTATACACCTTTGTTAAAGTATATGTCGCATACAATATTGCAAGTCCTTCAAATTCAATCTCTTTGTGCTTGAAAAACTATCTACATGACCACCCTGCAAAAAACCGCCCATATCTTTTGATATATAACTAAGTTTTATTCTTTTGCAAAGTTGTAGCTTGCTTATGATCTACAACTCTCATGAAGAACTCAGAACTGAATTCAAAGTTTTTAGCCCCAAAATTTTATGTGCAACTTGCAACGGTCTTTTACTGCACATGTAACCTTGGTCGACCTTCTCATCCCTATAACTTTCGCATACTAACTCAAAGGACAACCAAAACTTGGTAGCCCTCTTCCTAAGTATATAAACCCATCCTGTAAGTTTTGGCCACCATAAATCCTAGAGCCCCAAGAGGAACACCAAGGAAAAGGGGTTTCTACTGCAAGAAAATCTATCTTGTAATATCAACAAGCTTTTATTTCATTCTTTTGATGACCAAAACAAGGAAAACAACAAATCTTCACGCAACATCATAGTAGATATCTTCCACGGATTTGATAGAATCAATCATAATTTTCAACATCTTCACAGAATCTATCAATAGAACAAGGAACATAAAAGAATACACAATTTTTGAATGGAAATCAATCACATAGTATTCATCTTCATTGTCTTCATAGTTCTTTTTCTCAATCTCTCATAGTAGATACATTATTTTGATAGAATTGGCTATCTTTGGCTCTCTCTCTCTCTCTCTCTCTCTCTCTCTCTCTCTCTCTCTCTCTCTCTCTCTCAATGTCAAGAATCACGTGGTGGAGGGGGTTGCTCAAGATGCTGCACCGAACACACACAGAATGCACAAGGAGAAGCGTACTCAAGAGACAAGAAGAGAGATGGAGGCCAAAACGTTTTCTTGCTGATTTCTTCTTCTTCTTACACACTCTTTACAATGTACACAAAGTATAGATAAGATACAACATAAAAGGAAAGTGGCCTACTAAGTCAAACAATGCATAACCGACTACACTAGTCGACTGGCGCTATAACTATCCCAGCTGTAAATAGGTGTAACAACCTGAATATAATAAGTAATGAGTCAATGGCCATGTGAGAGTCATAATGACCACCAATATGCTAAGTGTAGACATGTGGACCCATCTAACCAGGCGGTCCATCATCAATGTCCGCATGTGTTGAGCTTGTCATCTCAACACTCCCCCATAAGCTCAACTACATCTCTGCAACTCCAAGTAAGCTTCGAAACTTTTGAAGCTTCTCTGTACCCAATGCCTTCGTGAAGATGTCAGCTATCTGATCCTGTGTGCTGACATACACCAAGTCAATCTCACCTGCTAGTACCTTCTCTCTCACAAAGTGGTAGTGTACCTCAATATGTTTTGTCCTGGCATGGAACACAGGGTTCCTAGCCAACTGTATACTGCTCATGTTGTCACAATAAATGACAACTGCACCTTCCACCTGCACATCCAAATCAGCCAATAGCTTTTCCAGCCATACTACCTCACATGCTGCAACAGCAGCACCTCTATACTCAGCCTCTGTACTTGACAAAGCAACTGTAGATTGCTTTTTGCTGCTCCATGCAACTGCTGCACTACCAAGAGAGAACATGTATCCGCTGGTAGATCTTCTATCAGACATACTACCAGCCCAATCTGCATCTGTGTATCCAAACACCTGTACATCTGTACCTGCCTCATAGAAAAGTCTATAATCTAATGTGGACTTCACATATCTCAATATGCGTCTGACTGCATCCAAATGTGGCTTTCTAGGTACTTGCATAAACTAACTCACAAGACCAACAGCGTAGCTCAAGTCTGGCCTTGTAATGGTCATGTAGATCAAACTCCCCACTATCCTCCTGAACATAGTAGGGTCTTCTATCTCATCCCCAACATCAGCACTCAGCTTTACATTCTGCTCCAACGGGACTGAAAGTGGTTTGCATGCAGTCATACCATACTTGGACAACATATCCAAGCCATACTGTCTTTGGAACAGCCATATACCATCATCACATCTGATCACCTCAATGCCAAGGAAGTACCTTAGTTCACCTAAATCCTTCATCTCAAACTTCATCTTCAAACATCCCTTGACTTCAGCAATCCCACTATCACTATCACCTGTAATAATCAAGTCATCCACATAGATGACTATGACGACCAAACCTGCATCTCCCTTTCTCACATAAAGTGAGTGATCAGCATCAAAAATATAAAAGCCAATATTGACAAGATACTCTCTGATCTTGTCAGACCATGCTCTAGGTGCTTGCTTGAGCCCATAGAGTGCCTTCTTCAACCTACACACATATGTGGGATGCTCTAAATCTTCATAACCTGCTGGCTGATCCATATACACTTCTTCCTGGAAATCACCATGCAAGAAGGCATTCTTTACATCCATTTGCTGCAACCTCCAACCATTGGCTGCTGCTAAAGCAATCACACATCTGACAGTTGCCATCCTAGCAACTGGACTGAAGGTTTCATCATAATCTATGCCATATGTTTGGGCATAACCTTTTGCAACCAGCCTAGCTTTGTACCTACTAATAGAACCATCTGCATTGTGCTTAATCTTATAAACCCACTTACATCCAATAGCTTTCTTTCCCTTCGGCAATGATACTAGATCCCAAGTCTTATTGGCCTCTAATGCAGCCATCTCCTCATCCATTGCTGCATCCCAATGAGCATGACCAACAGCCTCCTGAAAACATGTGGGCTCAACATCCTCAACTAGTTTCACCATATAAGCATAATGGTGAGCTGCATAACCCTCAAAACCAAATCTTTTAATAGGGTATCTCACCCTGCTAGACCTGCGTACCACTGGATCACTCAATGGAGTCTTTGCATTAACACGTGCTCTCTGCACACTTGGAGTCCTCACTGAAGGAATGCCAAGCTCATCATCCAAGCTCTCTGACCCACTAGAGTCTCCATCAAGAACTACATCAATGCCTTCTGACACTTTATTCTTTCCTTTGTCTTTACCTGTAGTGCTACTAGATGCACTCGAAGATGTAGAGGTACTCCTTAGTCTCCCAGACCAAGGACTACCAGATGATGTCCTTGGTCCACTAAGAGTCTGTGATTCTTGCCTTTCAGCCTGCACATGAGTGTCATGATCATCATCAACATCCAATGCATCACCACTAGATGCATACCAACTGCTCATTTCATCAAAGATGACATCCCTGCTCACTCTGAACTTACAAGTGACAGGGTTGTAATAGTGATACCCTTTCTGCTCTAAAGAGTATCCAATAAAGACACACTTTTCAGCTTTTGGATCCAGTTTCTTCCGCAACTCATCTGGCACATGAACATACGCAATGCAGCCAAATACTTTCAAGTGTGAAACATCAGGCTTCTTACCTGTAAAACATTCTTCGGGGGTCATACCATGAACTGCAGCTGTGGGAGTTCTGTTCATAATATAAACAGCAGTATGAACAGCCTCACACCAAAAATACTTAGGCATATTCTTTTCAGCCATCAAGGCACGTGCAACTTCTGCAATATGCCTGTTTTTCCTTTCTGCAACCCCATTTTGCTGTAGGGTATACCTGCATGTGAACTGTCTCTTTATCCCATGAGACCTCAGAAAATCACTGAACTCATTTGAGAGGTACTCTCCCCCTCCATCTGACCTCAGGCACTTTACTTTCAAGCCTGTTTCTCTTTCAACTGCAGCCTTGAAAGTTCTAAAGTGCTCAAACACTTCACTCTTTTCCTTCATAAAATATACCCACAGCTTTCTAGAACAATCATCAATGAATGTGACGAAGTATGAACTACCTCCAAGAGATACATTTTGTGTAGGCCCCCAAATGTCTGTATGCACAACATCAAGGATATTTCTGCTTACATCTCTGTCATGTGAAAAGGGTTGTCTTGCCTGCTTACCAAACTGACATGCTTCACATACCTTCTGAAATTCTGCAACTTGAAATGTAGGCAAACCTGTAACCAACCCTTTGGACTGCATTAATTTCAGCCTTTGTACATTTGCATGTCCAATGCGTTTGTGCCAAATTTCAATGTCTGCAACAACGCCTTTTCCTTTGGCATACATAGCCGCATTCATAGTAGGAATTCCAGCATCTAGAGTGAACATACGTCCAACTCTACTTCCCTTTGCTACCAACCTGCACTTGTCATTGAATTCTTCTACAAAGCAGCCCTTTGCATTAAATCTGACTTGCAACCCTTGCTCTACCATTTGACCGACTGACACCAAGTTCTTTGTAATAGATGGCACATGTAATACATCTGAAAGACTCTTTGTCTTACCATCATGCAAGGACAAGGGAACTTTTCCAATGTGTGAAATTGGGTGGCATGAGTCATCACACGTCTGCACATAACCTGCATTCTGCAAATCCTGCATCTCTCCAAACCATTCTGCATGGCTGGTCATATGATTGGATGCACCTGAATCAACATACCAAACATCTTCATGTGTTCCCTTTCCTATAACAGCATTCAACATATGTTGCATAATGAACAAATGTTCATTTTTGTCTTCATTCTGTCGTGAAGACGATGCATAGTTTCCTTGCTGCAATTTACCACTGCGGATATCATCTCTCTTAGCATAACATTGGGCTGCAATATGACTTGTTTTGCCACAGTAGTGGCACACAATACCAGAGTTATTAGAACCTCTGTTCTGCCATCCACCTCTTCCTCTAAAGCTCCCCCTGCCTCTAAAGTTACCACGACCTCCTGAAACCTGCATATCGCCAAATTGCTGATTCAATCTGTTTTGCTGGTTGTCACTACCACGTCCTGTACCACGGCCTCTTGAAGAGAACCTGCCACGTCCCCTTCCTGAACTGGAGTAGAAAGCTTGGACCTGTTGACCACTTCTTTCAGATGTCTCACTTTGCATGTTGATTTCTTCAGTGATCATTAGAGAGACCAACTCATCGAAATCTGGAAATGGCTTTCTAACATATACAGAAGTTACAAAAGACTTCCAAGCCTTTTCATTGTTAAGTCCACCCAAGGTAGACGACACCAAATCATCATCATCGGGCATTGCATCAATCGCTGCCAATGCATCTGCAATGCTTCTTACCTTCAGTGCATACTCATTGATAGACATCTTCCCTTTCTTTAATGTATTCAACTCTTGCTTGAGTTGAATCTTTCGTGCCTTTGTATTTACAGAAAACATACTTTCAAGTATGGTCCAAGCTGCATATGAATTCTCTGCATTTCTAATGTGTCCCAGCATATTATTGTCAATTACTGCAGACAACCAATACATGACCTTCTTGTCTTTTGCATTCCATTCCTTTCGTGCCTTTGTCTCTTCTGCAGTTGGAGGATCACTCACCTCCGGCTCCTTTTCTTCACCTGAAACGAACTCGTAGAGGCCTTTTTCAATAAGGAAGTTCGTGACACGAAACTTCCATGATGGGTAGTTGTTCTTGTCGAGCTTCTCAATGATGGGGCTTCCACTATTCTCTGCCATTATCACAAAAATAATACCAAACAGCAAGCAAATCTTCTGCAACCCTGGACCTGTAGTGCACAGCAATACACCAAACAGCCTTTTTCACTGTCTGCTCAACAATACATGCAATCTGCAACCAGTTTGCAGATAAACCTTGTGTTTACTCACTGGTAAACACCTTTGAACTTACAAACCTGAAATCTGTAACCTGCGCACCCACGTTCGGAAGAATGGGAGAGATTCTAAGAAGTGGAAGAAGCGGTCCACATGTATCTAAGAAAGAATACTACTAAAGATAAGCTAGGAGATCCACCCTCAGTTGGTTAGTGTTCTGCACATGAGTAGAGGCTGTATTCTGCCGTTGGTTTAGGACAATAGAATCAATCATTGAATACCATAAAGTGTCAGGGCAAGTAGCCACTTTTGAAGAATAGCACTGGAACATGTCATCTATCCTCAACTCCAAATGATTAACACATAAGATAGCTTGCAAGACCACATCCCCTACATACTAAGCCAGATCTACATCATCTGGAATTAATAGATCACTTCGTAGATACATATAAGACAGCAACGTGGTATCTGTCGTCACAAAATCTTCAAAGACAATACGAACAACTTTTGTCAGCAAATCAAAAGACCAGGCTCCACTCCAACCATCCTCTAGAAGACGGAGATCCATCGTTGAAAGCTTAATGTAGAAGGCCAACTTCTGCAACTGATAGTGGACAAAAAAGGAATGATCGGGAGGAATATACTCCTGAAATTGCTCAAATGTAGACCATAATAAATCCATCCTGGACTGCAATCTTTCCACTTTATCTTGAAACAACGAACATAACATTGCATGTCTCTAGAGAACTTCCAAGTCCTGTTGAGATATAAAAGGAGTCATGGGGACACTGGAACTTGGAGGGATGGACCATGACTACACCTATTGGTCCTTCAATTGTTTAATCTAGAAAGCTTGGGATTTCTTTGTATTATGAGCAGTCTGCAAAGCTGACAGTTTCGTATCCAAAAGAGTCTTAAACTCTTGAGCCTCTTTGGACATTTTCTCTTTCTCTTCCAAAACTCTAGTTACCTCTGATTGAGCTTCTGCTAACTGAGTTTTCAGAGAAGATATTTCTTCTCTCTCGATCTCAATCATTTGTGTCTGCTGCTCCATCTACTTAAACAAATCGGAAAGAGTGTCTTTAGTAGAGACTAACTCTATGATTGCCTTGTGCATCTGGTCTTTGGATTGCATCAATTCTTCATAGAAAGAAGCATATAATTGTTGAACACAAGATGTCACTGGGAGTTCAATAGAACTCTGGATGTCATTACAAAGGAAAGGAATAGCATCCCCTATCACTAAGTTGTTCAGCGAAGGAACTGATATATCCAAAGAACCCTCTTGATGTGCCTTGAATAAGTTGTTGCATGTGAGATAGGCAGGGAGGTCACTTCCAAAGGTACGGGAACTAACACTGAAGGAATGACTGGTGGAATTTTCTCTGCTACGTGCTTCAAGTGCTTCTGCTGAATGACCAATGGAGGAGGGGAGTCAATATCCTCTATGTCAATGGGTTCTAAATTTTCTGAAGGAGGAGGCAGAGGGACTGGATCAGATGGAGAAGAAGGTAAAACACCCTTCTTATGGCTTGAATATGTCAAGAAAGCATATAAATATGAACCACAGGTTACATTGGTCACATTCCCTCTAGTCACTTTGACAAAATGCTGGTCCATCTTCGTAAGAAGGTAAGTACTCCAGTCAATGGCAACCCCTTTTAAAACCATCCTAGAGGCTATGAAGAGCTCCTTGGACAAATAGTGAGATGGTGTCTTGGCAGGGATGAACCTGTCCTGGAGAAATTGGCAAACTAGCTTCCAGAGAGGATCATTGATCATTGAGAAAGACACTCCTAAAGTGTTAATCACCTTCTTGACATCGACGAGGACCTCTTTAGTCTGCTTTAGTAACAACTTAAGGATCTCTTCATTAGAGAATAAATGTATGGCTGTGATGAAGGGTTATCCTTTGTAGGGAAGAGACATAGCCTTTCCAAACCCTCTAGGTGTCAGGACCATAGAAGTACCATGAACCAAGCCCGATTTCTTACTGTATGATGCGAGAAACTCATCACAAAGGGCTCAATCATCTGGAATGAGAGGGAGTGAAGCAGCCACAAAAGATACAAGGCTAGATTTTGCAATAGGCTCAAAAGTCAGTAAGGGAATAATAATCCATGTTGATCAATGGGACATACTGAAGAGGAGGAGGAGCCTGAGGCGCCATTCAGATGGAATATACACACACACCACACACACAGACAATCACAGTGAATGCCTGCAAAACAACAGAATATCTATAAAAAAGAAATCGATCAGAATAAACACACACAGACGTGACTAACCAACTGACCACCCAAACAATCCATATCCTAGAAAAAATTTAGCGTGACCCTACACATATGCGACGACCGAAAGCTTCATGCTATACAACAAACAGGCACCCGAGACCCCGTATCAAGCAGAAAAGAAAACTACAAACCGTACCCGTAATCGTATCACACAAGCAAACCATAATACCTCAATAACCAAAACTTCTAAAAGCAATAACAACTTGAAAGATTGCACATGCCCATCTCATGAAGCGTATTTATTGAAAAGAAAAAAAAGTGCAGTGAGGAAAATGATTTTAGTGAAGGGTTCATTTTAAGAAATTATTATCAATGGTTGAAGTTTTATTAGGTTGTAAACCTTAATAAGAAAACAGCAGTTCATTTTTAAATTGTTAGTTACAATTTATTAATGTGAAACGATGCTTTTAACGAATCTTGGACTTCCATACCTAGATTCAGGTCTCTAAATGGATATTCATTGATTAAAAATTTGATGTGTCTGAAGCGTTCTTCTTTTTCAGCGTGTGCATTTTTGTGATGGCTGGTTCATTTTTATTTAAAATTAAGGTGCCTCTAAAGCGCACGTAGCATGCCATAGTGGTGTTTAGGATTCATTTTAAGAATCAATCGTGAATTTTGGGGTAGCAAAAAATTAAAAAATAGGAAGGAAAAAAGAAAAATACTTGGAAGTGAGTATGTGTGTATGCAATGAAATGGAATGCACACGTCTCAATCCCAAGATGCATGTCAGTAGTCCAAAAAGGAAAAAAAACCACGAACTGAAAACGATATGATATGTCAAGGCAAGGTTAGTGGAAATATATTTGTTTAGTGTGTGCAAAAAATTTTTTATTGTGTTGTTAGGTTATTATCTATTTTTTTAATTTTTTTAAATGATTAAAATGTAATAAATAAGACACATGAATATATTGTAAATTTTGATGGTGAGATTTCAGTAGTCCACCATGAATAAAAACTGGACCATCAAATTTCAACAATGATTCTGGATTTATCTAGTATTTTTCAGCTTATTTTCGGAATTGAAAATGATTTTTCCATGAATTTAGGTATTGAATTTAACATTTTTGCCTTAAAATAGTATTTGGACCATTTGGCAAATCATTTTCAGCATGTGAAACATTCTAGAAATATTCAGATGAGTTGGTGGAATTTTTTGATTTTTTTTTTTTTGAATTGTTAATTAATTTTGTACAATTTTCAATGGATTTTGAAGGATTTTCAATATTTGTAATTTATCTGCAAATTATTATCTGCATTTTAACTAGAAAAATAAACCCAAAAAAATCCAATTTGGTAAAGTATTTTTCAGCTATTTTTTGTTTTTAATTGAAATTTTTATGAGCTTTTAGAAATTTTTAGCTTTTTAGGTGGCTTCTCGAGTTTTTAATCGGGTTTTTAAAATTAAAATAGGTACCTGGGTTGCGTGTGAAGAGGTGCATGGAGACGACTGAGCACGCACCACCGCACAGATAAGTCCAGATGCGCGTCCTCACGCGTGAACACCCAAGGGCAGCTCACAAACACGATCACAAGCACATCCTTATACACACACGAACACGCGAGCACATGGTACCACAGGACATGAAAGGGGGCCTGCGTGTGGGTGGGTTTTTTTTTTTTGTTTTGGTTGTCTGCGTGTTTGCTGCAGGTGGGGGTGGTGGGAAAGGGGGTTATGGTGGGAATAACTGGGTGGGGGTGGAAAACTGGGGTTCGCGGGGGGGGGGGGGGGGGGGGGGGGGGGTGGTTTGGAAGGGGAGAGAAGAGAAAATGAAGAAGAACGAGGAGGAGTGCACTAGCAAGAGGAGGGCGGGGCGGCAAGGCCCAAGGCAGGGGGCCCAAGGAGTAGGCGGAGGGCGAGGAGGAGGCATTGAAGGGGAGGGAGGAAAGGCCAGTGGGGTGGGCGAGGAGGCGTGGAAGGGGAGGGAGGGCCCGCAGAAGGAGAAGGGAGGGAGGAGCCCACGCAACGGTTGGTAAGTTGTTTTTTTTTTGTGGTGTAAAAGGTGCTCATTTTTGTTGTTGGGTATTTTATTTTATTTATTTATTTATTTTTGTGGTTTGTGTCTTTTTTTTGTGTTTGTTTGTTTTTTGTGTGTTTTTGGTGGGTGTTGGTTTTTATTTTGTTGTTTTTATTTTGATTTTTATTTTTTGTTTGGTTGGTTTGGTTTTGGTTATTTTGGGTTTTTTTTAAAGTTTAAATCATTATTATGATTGGTTTGTGTGTGATGTTTTTTTTAAATAAAGGTTTTTGTTGTTTTTTTTCTTTTTTTAATGGTTATTGGTTTGGTGGTTGTGGATTTGTTTGTTTTCGATTGTGTTTCTTTGTTTTTTTTTTTTGTCAAATGTATTTATTATGTGTGTTGTCAAAATCACCCAAACATGGCCCATTAAGCATGGCTTTTACATTTCAAATGACACTATTATGTACTCTAGCAAAAACCCCCAAATATCAAATCAAGCATGGCATTTTACATCGCAAGAGCTACTATCACCATACAAATCAAATTTCCTCATCCCATACACCATCACAAATACACTAAAATGATAAGTGTAGCCCTTTGTCAAATAGCTATGGCTTGAGATGATGAAGGCTCCAATACTATCATCTGTTGTGCTATGCCCAATATTAATTTTCATAATCAAGACCTCTTGTTCTCCACAATTACCATTTTCTCAATCATCAACTTGACATGTTGAACTATTGGAGTACATTTACATGTCGATAGATGCTTTAGTCTAATGCAACACCTAAAAACCTTTTGGTTCTAGATCATGTGGTTATGCCCAAGATTGCTCGTAATGCCATTGTGTCTCTCATTTTTAAAAAATCACCAATACTTAGTTTCCAACAATGTGAGATACAAAGGTTTCTATACCTCTATACATCGCTTTTTTCACTTGAGCTTCATTTATGGAGCAATCATGTTGTTGGCATGTAGGATAAGAAAGGAAAAGTTCCTTGAACATGAGCTAGAACTCATCCTATATAAAGATTGAAGGGTGGCTTGTACTTTGAGTAGAATTGGAATCCTCTCGTCATTTCCTTGGTGAGGGATTGGAACTTCTAGCTAAATGTTCCCTTGGAGCTTCATCTCCATTTTGCCTCTTCTTTTCTATAATTTCCATGTACCTTTTCTTGATATTTAGTGAAAGTTCTAGAAATATGCAACAAAGAAATTGTTGCTTTCGTACTTCTAGTGAAAGCAACCCACATTCTTGAAAATCCTTATATTTTTTGAGAATCTCATCGAAGGATCCCACATCTCTATCTCGGTTCACTCCGTGGATTCTTCGAGAGGCTTCCTCGATGGAGTCAAATTCACGTGCCACCTCGATAATGATTGTGGGCAAAGGAGGCAAGTCTGGTGCTACAACACTTGCAAGCTTGAAGCAATCAACTACCACTTGGGACCAATCTTCTGCTTCATGCCATCTTCGATCCCAACTAAAGGGCAACTTGTCCCAAGTGTGCCAATAAATGGATAGCTCATTCCTAACCCGGTGCATCATAAAGCTCGTGAGCTGCAAGAGGCGCGGCCTTGCGATAAAGGCCATGGCAAAGAAGCTAGACAAGTCGAGAAAATTGTAGAGTTCTAGAGCCATGACATTAAGGCACTCCATGTAGCCCTTATCTTTGAAGCTCTTTAGCTCTGCATATAGTTTCTCAAGATGGCTCTTATGGAACTTCCTGGGGGAGTGGACCATGATGTGGGAAACACGCAAAAATTAAAATCGGATGGACCATGCATCGAAAGGACAGGGAGAAAAAAGGAAAAAGGGCAAGGGGAAGATGAAGGTCAGGGCTAGCATGTCAGAGTGTTGTTCCGAAACAATAAAGGTGCGTTCACATGGAAAACCGTCCAATTTACGAGAAATGCTTCAAAAATTAATAACTCAAGAACCGGCGATCGGAACAAGGGTTGGTAAAAAGGAAAAGTGTGCCATTTGAAGGGACGAACAGGGCGATAAGGGTGGATGTGGATTCCGGTGAACATATGATACATTCACATGGAAAAACTTCACAACAAGGGATAAAGGAAAAAAGAGAATGAACGGCCCCAAGAGTGGGGTGAAAGTGGACGAGTGGGTGGGGAAGGGACCCCATCAGGGTAAAATCAGGTCATGGCATACATGCAGGATTAACATGAGACATATGCAGGGGGTATGCATCATAGACGCGCAGGGACTCGTCCCCACACTGAAAACCTTAACGGACAGGGTTAGATGCATCAACACAGCCTAGGACTCGTTAACCAACTGGACTCTGACATCCCCACACTTAACACATAACATACACTTACAATCATAAGGATAGGGTTAGAAAAACTTGGCATGTTTCTTATATGGTCTAAGGAACCGTCACTGCTACAGAAGGGTTAGAGTCGGCTGCAAGAGGTACCATGGCTCGCTCCAGTGTTCAGCCAGCATGACAGGGACCATGCAGCAGCACCCAGGGAGATAGCTGGTTGATAAAGCCTGTCGGGGTAGGTGTTGTGGACAAAGGATAGTCACTCAGCTCACGGGAACTCAAATGGGATGAGAGAATAGTCACTCGCCCCATGACGCACATCGCTCAATGAATAATCATGAAATCCCATAACTCACGCCTAGTGTAGAATTGAACAAGGGGAAACTGATTTGGAGGGAGTATGTCAATGTGCACAATTGATGGTGCATTCATGCGTTCAACCCATCTGGCATAGGTGCAAGGAGAAAGGCCAAGGAGCCTTGTAGTGCAGTGCATAGAATAGGGTGACATGTCATGTGCTGATGGCAGAGACCCATCCCGTGTGTGCATAGAGAAACAGAAACGTACCTGACTCCAATGGTCATAACGTCCCTAAATCTCACCTCTCAGAATTGATTAAGGAGAAACACCAGTCACACTCAACCCACCCTCTATCTCATACTCTGTTGAAAGATATAGAGGGCAACCCGTTCCTGAAACCCATTGATGTAATCCTCACTGTCACTTGTGCAGAGGTTGTATGCCTTGTGCGCATTTGATGATGCAACTATGCATCCCGCCCTCATGTGCCGGCATACAGTGCAAGAAGGAAGGCCAGGGAGGATTGTGGTGCAGTGCACAGGAACAAATCGTGCATTGTGCATTGAGAGAACCAACCCATGCGTGCAACACTCCATTCACACATCTCGCCTCTCATTTGGTTTGAAGGGAAAGACTGGTCACTCACCGCACCCTCTATCTCACACTCTGTTAAAAGATACAGAGGGCAACCCATACTCACGTCCCCATCTTGTTAGGATGAAATCTTGCGTCGTCACTCAGGGGGTTGGTGATGAAGATCACTTTGTTTGGTTTTGTCTTCAGGATGTTAAAGATGAGGCGTACCCAGGGAGACTGCCAGCAAGTCTCGTACTTCAATGATTTGTATAAAAGGTCCTCTGTTAAAGAGGGTAGACGGACTGATATTGCAGAGACAGCGCACCAAGGGAGGTGGCTTCAAATTGCTTGCGGAAAGGTTCTGGTGATAAATCATAGCTGTCCTAAATTGCGGGGTGTTACCACCTTTTCCACAGTCAGCTTCCCGCCCAAGGGTATTTTCACCTTTTCTTGGAATGAGGCCTGCTATGACAAGGAATTTCTTCATTTTCTCCCATAACAGTTTTTTTGTTTTGTTTTTTGTTTTTTCTTTCTTTTTTTCCTTTTTTTCTTTCATTAATAAAGAGAATGGTAGAAATACCATGTGTCAGGACCACAACCTCACCACCGTTGCTGAATCAGACAAGAAGAGAACAAGGTAGGGTTGAGAGGTATCTCTGAGGGGCTAGTAGAACGAGATCGCCTCATAAGGAAGATCATAAGGGCTATCAGTAACACAAGGAGCAGGACAGTGCGACGCCTAAAAGGGAAAGGGTGAGTCGACTGTAATTGTCAAGATCCCCAAGGAGGAAAGTACTTCTTCAAGCGATAGTCATTTATCATAAAGGGATCCTCAGAAGCATCGACAGCTTGCACTTGGACAGAGGCATTAGGATTGACAGCAAGTACCTTGTACGGGTCCATCCACCATTGTTGAAGCTTGCCAGGAAACTTGCCAAATCTCGAATCATAGGCCAGGACAAGATCACCTTCTTTGAACTCCTTGTGCTTGATGAAACTGTCATAATAGGCCTTGCATCGCGCTTGAGTGATTTCCATGCACTATAGATCCATTCTGTGGGTCTTGTCTAAGCATTCCAAGTGCAGGAGATGGCGTTGCAGTGAATCATCATCTCCCAAGTGTTCTTTAACTGCCACTCGCAAAGAGGGCAATTCCAGTTCAACCGGGAAAACAGCTTCTATACCATACACTAGCTGGAAAGGGGTTTGTCCTGTAGCAGCCTTATGGGAGGTTATGTACACCCAGAGGGCCTTTGTAAGTCGATCATCCCAATCGTGACGATGTGCGGCAATCGTTCTTATCAAGATCAAGCAGAGGATGCGGTTGGTGACTTCAACTTGGCCGTTGACTCTAGGGTAGTAAGGAGTGGACTTGCGATGGCAAATCTTATACAATTCCATCAACTCTTCCATGATCTTGTTAAGGAAATGAGTACCTCTATAACTTACAACTTGAGGGGACTGCCAAAACGAGTGATAATATTTTCGTACATGAACAGGGCTATGCTATTACCATCATCTCGCTTCAGAGCTTTAGCTTCACACCAATTTGTGACATAATCCGTACATACTAAGATATATCTATTCTGCTTCCGTCTGGTGGGTGGATCAATGGGTCCCACGAAATCAATCCTCCACTTCTCGAATGGCTTTAGGGGAAGAATAGGTTGTAGTGGCATGGCACTTACTTTGGTGGGTTTTCCCATTCGCTAACAAGCATCGCATCTCTTGCAGTAGTCATATGCATCCTCGTGGAGGGTCACCCACCAATATCCTATGAGAAAAGCCTTCCTGGCTGTTGCTTCTCCTGCGAAGTGTCCACCACATAGTTGGTCATGGCATGCTTTCAATACTATGCTGATTTCAACTCCTGCAACACATCTTCGCAACACTTCATCTTTACCTCTCTTGTACAACTCTTGTACAATGCACCGCCTAGTAAGGTGTAGGGAGCTGATTCTAACAGAAGCTTCTTTTTCTCACGGCTTGAGATGCCAGGAGGATACTATTGAGTTGCCAGGCGGTTGGCTATGTCTGCATACCAGGGAGTAACTGTTTCAACTAGAAACAAGGAAGCATTAGGAAGGTCTAGATCATCATGTTTCTCTTCTGCAATTTGAGGGATCCGTAACAGATGATCGGCTAGGACATGGGAATGGCCAAGCTTAGTGACCACTTCAAAATCAAACTCCTGGAATAGGAGCAACCATCTCATCATTTGTCCTTTAACATTTGCTTTATTCATCAGGAAGGACATGGCTTCATGATCCACGTAGAACTTGAAATGCATTGATAGTAGATAGTGTCAAAACTTCTCAAGTGCAGACACCATTGCCAAGCACTCAAGCTCTATCACTGTGTAGTTATGTTTCCTATCAGTGAACTTTTGGATTGCATAATATATTTTTTATCTAATTTAGAGGGGCTTTTTTAACATAGTACGGCACCTAGCCCTTCAAGTGATGCATCTGTGTGCACATGGAACTCCTTCGGCTAGTCAGAAGGCTGCAAAATAGGTACTTGGATAAGGCATTGTTTGAGGGTATTAAAGGCTTCTTTGCAATCATCAATCCAAAGGAAATCTGCATCTTTCCTTAGGAGCTTGTGCAGAGGGGCTGCCTTGGTTGCAAAATGTGCAATAAATCTTCTATAGTAGCCCACATGGCCAAGAAATCCTCTCAGTTGCTTGAGGTTTGTTGGTGCTATCAAGGTGGCAATCTTCACAGGGTCTATTGCAATCCCTTGCGCAAAGACAATATGGCCCAAAATAATTCCTAATGAGACACCAAAGACACATTTGTCGGGGTTGAGAGAGATTCCATACTCTCGGTATCTGTCAAAACATTGCTCTAGGTGTTCCCAATGCTCACGCATTAAGCTATAGACACAAAAGTCATCAAGATACACCTCAATGAAATCATGTAGATGATTTTGGAAGGTAGCCATCATTACTCGTTGGAAGGTGGCAGGAGCATTACACAGAGCCCAAATGGCATCACTCTATAGGCATAGGTTCCCCATTCTGTTGTGAAGGTTGTTTTGGATTGGTCCTCTTCTGCAATTTGGACTTGGTTATATCCGTTGAATCCATCCAGGAGGGAATAGAGCTCATGGTCTACCACTGTGTCTAATAGTTGGTCTATGAAAGGGATAGGGAAATGATCCTTCTTTGTCTTTGAGTTCAGCTTAAGAAAGTCCACGCATATTCAAAGTTCCCATTCTTCTTGGGTACTACCACAATGGACGAAACCCATTCACTGTTAGCAACGGGATAAATGAACACCGCTTCAAGAAGCGTCAATAATTCAGCCTTCACTAGAGCATAATAATTAGGATTCATATGCCTTTGTCTTTGCCTCACAGGTTTGGCATTAGGCTCTGGTCAATGTGATGTTGGCATACTATGGGATCAATCCCCTTCAGATCTTTATATGACCAAGCAAACACGTCTAAGTTCTCCTTTATTAGATCTCGCACGACCACTAGTTCTTCTTTTGGAAGGTTGAGACCCACTTTCAAGTGATGTTCAGCACCGTCAGTATCCAAGAACGTCACTTGTTTTTCACCTTCCACTTCGCCGATGAATATCCCATGGATTACTTCTGGGTAGAGGTCTCTGACTCCTTCAAGGGAGTAGTGTCATCATCTCATGTTCCACTAGAACTAGTGTCCTCCTTCTAAATAGTTGACTCATTTGTATGTTGAGATTGTTGAAAGGGTATCAAAGCTTTGTTTGCTTCTGTGTGATTGGTTATTTCTTTCAGACTTAGGGATTCATCTTTAGATGATGCATCTAGGAATGTCACATAGCAGGTATCTTCTATAAGTTGTGGCTCTAATGGCTCTAGCTTCTGTTGACAACGGGCATCATCATCATCTTTTCTCTAGAATGACTGGTCAGGGCGACAAGAGCCACTGGTAAACTTAATTTGTATACCTTTAATCCATTGCTTATGCAGATTCTGCATACTTTGTGGTCCATTGGTCAACCCAAATGGAACCATGGTCATTCCATCCAACACCCCGAGATATTCGGACTTTGAGGTCTCTGTAGGGACATCAACAAGATCATCTGTCTATCAAAGGATCTTCTTCAACTGCACTTTCATAACCTGCTTCGTTTTCTTCCTCATCATTTTCATCCTCTTCCTCTGAAGGCTCTGTCTTTGCTTCTGTAGAGGATCTGTAGGAGAAGAACAAATCTCCTGCCTCTGCTTCTGCTTCTGCTTCTGCTTCTATCTCTGGCTCTGTCTCTGTCTCTGCTTTTGACTCTACGACTGCCATGTAACAAGGAGAACAGTACATCCATGATTTTATCTCGCTATTAGAGGCGATTTCAGAAGTCAATTCTAGTTGAGGCAGGAGGTATTCTCCCATGGACAAAGACTTTACTTCCTTTAGTAGTTGGCATACAGTGCCCACTGTTAGGGACTATGCCTCTGTTTTCTTGGGAAGGATATGTTTAACAGCCTCTTCATCTCGTGATGTACCATCTGTTACTTCATTGGAGGAGTCTGTTATGACTTTGATGGATGTGGATCCATTGCCTTTTTTTGATCCATACAATTTCAGCACCACTTTATGGGGTCCTCCGCTTAGGGTTAGGTTTCCTTTGAACTAGTCGGTCCTGGATCTTGCTTCAAAAAGCCAAGGTCTACCCAATAGCAGAGAGTATGAGGTCCCATAAGAATTTGATTTGACCACCAAATATGTCAGCCAATAGTCTCTTCCTGCAAGGGTTGTTTTTACGTATGGGAGGATGTCCAACAACTTGATTCTACTCTAACCTGCCAATTTGATAAGCCACTATGTAGGTTGAATTCCTTACAAACCTAAGTCCGTCATTGTCACATCCGTCATTATGTTTACTGATGAGCCTCCATCATTCAATGCATCTAAAATAAAGCATCCTTCTATCCATACACTAGTCTCTGGGGTTCCAAGATCTAGGAAGGTATTAGCCACATCTACTTCCTTCATAGGTTCTGGGGCCCTATTGGACTTTGTTGTTGTTGGGGGAGCAATCCTTAGGCCGCATCTTCTTGTCAAGATGCTTTTGAATTTCTTTTAGCAGTTGGGAGACAGTATTAGCAACTGTTGGAAGGTTAGGTTTGGTTTAAAGGTGTCTAGGTCTTTGACCAAGTCATAATCTTTGATAGGATCCACGGGCTTCTCTAGCCTGCTGGGGAATGGGGCTACACCCATTTCCATCTTTCCTTTTTCTTCTAGTAATGGCAACATCGGCACTTCTTCTGTTTCTGGAGGTGCCTATGTATCGTCTATCTCCTAAACCTCTGGTCCTGCCTTTGGGAATGTCTCTATGACTCTCTATGGCACTACAATGATCTGTATAGCACTGTTCTGTCTTGTACTATTGTGTCCCTCTGTTTGGCAGGTTGAACTTCACAGTCTTGGCAAGGGATTTGTTCTCTTTCTAGACAACTGGTTCCTTCTTCTTGGTGTGCATGATAGTGGCAACTTCCAACTCTACCAAATTAGAGGCAGGCTCTTGTGCCTTCTGTTGGCTATTAGTGGCATTGGCCTTTACACGGGCTGGACTTGGACAGTCCTTTGCAGTGTGGCCTTCTCCTTTGCATCTGCTGCATAAGGCCTTATAATCCATAGATCTTCTAGGGTTTGGACAATTCGGGGAGATATGACCCTTTTCTCCACATCTGTAACATTCCACCTCAGGTCTCTGACCACCACTAGATTGTTGTCCTCTGTAACTTTGAGAGGGAAACCGCCTTGGACCGAAATTAGGACCAAACTCCCTAGCCTTTGGTCCAATGTCCTGTGTTGTCATTTTGGATTCTAGCAAGTTAAATCTTGCATTTTCATCTTTCTGTATTCATTCATGCATCTCTTTCAGAGAGCAAATATCCTCTGTATGGTTCTTCCTCAAATCGTATGAATAAAAGGATCCAAGAATGGTTGGTTTTCGGGTACATTTAGTGGCTAAATGTCCCACTTGATTATATTTTATGCACCATGTATTAGAACGCATCACATCTCTCCCAACTCCCGCAGGAGTGGATATATTGGCAGTATTCACCTTCAGCGTTTGTAGCTACTCTATAATCACATCCATAAGCTCTTTCTTGATACTTGCAACTGAGTTGGATAAGTAGTCCTTCAGATTTTCACCTCCTAGAGTACTTGTAGTAGGGTTTTGGGAAGCTTCTGTAATTACTGCATACACTAGTTGAGTTGATCTAGAGAGTCCTCTGTTTTGGCTCTAATTCAGAGCTCCTGTTGAGACTTGGGGTTGTTGATTCCAATTGGTAGGGCTCCACTGTTGTTGAGTCACCATTGGAGGAATTGTTTGAGGCCACTATTGTTATGGTTGAACCATCATTTGAGGCACTGTCATCTGTGGCCATCACTGTGGATTAGGTGCACTATATTGTGGTACTATTTGCATCTAGAAATAGGGGTAGGGAACTATCCCTGGGACTGCATTTGATGGGTATACCATTCCTGGCATGGGAGAGGGTAAAACTCCTCTTCTCGGAGTCATTGATAGCCTTGCTTCAACTTCGTCATACAATCTTGCACCTTCCACTGCAGCTTGCAGATTGACTAGTCTTCTCAATTCCACGAACTTGCAAACTTTTGATTGTAGGCCTCTGAGGAATACTCCTTTCTGGGTACCTTCGTCCAAATGATGGTTAGCCCATCTCTTTAGGATGGATTCCATTCGCGAGACATAAGCTTCTACTCTTTCTTCAGAGGACTAACTTAGGTTCATGAACTCCTCTTACATCCGCTCTTCAAAACCTTCATGCATGAATTTAGTGAGGAAGGCCAACTTCAAGTCATCCCATGTGCCAAAAGTTCATGCTGCTTGTCTCTCATACCACTAAAATGCCGCGTTCTTGAAAGTGGCGGGAAATATCGCTAACCAATGCTCAGGGGTTCTGGCATTGTTAGCCACACATGCTACCATAAATTCTGCTACATGAAGATCGGGGTCTTAATTGTACTCTCCCTTAAAAATTGGCAATGCGACTACATTTGCTAGCCTATCATCAATATTTCCAAGACAAATTTGACTAAGAAGGGGACTTTGAGTCGCCATGGGGACTTCTGTAAAGAGTGCTTTTAGGGCGTCAAAGGAGGCTTCTGCTTGGCAAGCTCTTTCTCAGCCTTGATTCTTACCGTCTCTTTTCTCATGTACCTCTAGACTCGTTCTAACGCTTGCCTCTTGATTGCGTCATTCATTAGGGGGGTTGGCTCCAACCAATTGGTCTATACTCAATAGAATAGAATCAGAGAGGGGTTCAGCTCTGGAGGATTCTCTGTGCAATATCTCTTCTACTTCCTTCTTTTCAACATCTCTAAATTTGGCTTTCAAACCACTACAGAGGGGGAGATATTCCATTCTGAAAGTATCAAAACTCATTCTTCTTAGGATCTTTGTTGTGCCATCATCATAATAATTCTAGTCTATGATGGTTTCAATAGTGTATGTTGTGAAAAACACTCTGTCTACCAACTTCTAGTGGGTTGCTAATTGGACAAACAGAAGGTTGTCAGAACACCAAGCATCCCACGTATCTTGCTGTTGAGCATCCATGAACAAATTCCAACTCTTTCCTTTCTTGTTTTCGTGAACCTCCACTGACCACGACTCCTGAAGCTTCTTCACAATCTCCCACTTGATGATGTCTGGAAACTTCTCAATGAATGCCAAATCTTCCATGAATGGTCATTCTCTCTGTTTCTGCTCTTCAGTATGTTCCCAAACAATTTGCCACCAAGATGCACGTCTATGTTGCTTCAACAGGAAGAGGAAATAGTCCACTGCATAGAGCTTGCATCATGATGGTAATATGTTTATGCCATTGTGGAATGAACTTCTTGTGGAAAGTGGCTTTGGCAATAAGAATCTCCAACTCTTCAGTGGAAGAAGAAACTTTGCAAGCATCCATTGAATCCTCCTCTTCTTGGCAATGCCATTTTCTTCATTTTCGGCCTCTTCTAATGCTTGTTAATGGCAAGTTTCCCTGGCCATTGTGCACCAAAATCATGGAGCCCCAAGAGAAACACCAAAGGAAAATGGTTTCTACTACAAGAAAATCTATCTTGTAATATCAACAAGCTTTTATTTCATTCTTTTGATAACCAAAACAAGGAAAACAGCAAATCTTCACGCAACATCATAGTAGATATCTCCCATGGATTTGATAGAATCAATCATAATCTTCATCTTCACAGAATCCATCAATAGAACAAGAAACATAAAACAATACACCATTTTTTAATGGAAATCAATCACATAGTATTCATCTTCAAGATACATTATTTATTTTGATAGAATTTGCTATTTTTGGCTCTCTCTCTCTCTCTCTCAATAGTACATCATCTCCTCTCTACAATACTCAAGAATTTCTCTTAATAATCCTTCTTAGGTCGTGGATGCACCTCCCAAGAGGTATGGGAGGTATGAAAGGGCACCAGAGCCACTACAGTGTCTCTTCATAGCTCACTACTGTCACTGTCACTTCAGTCTTCTCTTCAGTCTTTAGCAGCTGCTTCTTCCATTTGTTTTAGCTCTTTTGAAATTAGATCCATCCTTTCCAAAAGTTAGAAAATTTTCCCAAAGGTGCACATACATTCTATAGAACACTTACATAAGATCTATAGAACATAACAGAACAGGAACAGAGCAGAGACAAAAACTCTACAAAAGGTCTACAGAGGGTTAAAGAAAGTCATCAGAGAATAGTAAATCCTCATAACTCATACTAAATCCATTCCAAACTATAAAAAACTATTCAATAATCTTTCAAAAGATTTCAACCTTCATCAATCATCAATCCATGCTTCATACAGAAGAAAATCAAAACAAAACAAAAGCTATACAGAAGGTATGAGAACCAATTAGAACCTCAGCAGAACCTATCAGAACATCATAGAGCCTCATATTTCCACTAAGAATCATCAGGAGCTTCCAAAACATAATCAATATCATCCAAAACACTCTCAAACTGTAACATGTCCACCTGTTCCCTTACAGGACACGTCTTAGCAGCCCATCGGAAAGAGGGTCTAGAAGGCTCCGCCCAGCACTCTCATGGAATGTTACGGGGTTTGCGATCTAGGTCTTTCCGAGTCTGCCACATAGCGGAAGTATTCCGGCCGTTCCCACTTAGGACCGTGGTCAATTTCCTAAAACGATAGCTAGCGTTGAACCCCAGGCGAACTACTTTATGCAAAAACGTCAGGTTCAAAGCGGATTCATACTGCACTTGGTTCAAGGAGAATGGGAATGAGAGGAATGTAAAGCTCAACCTCTCTGCTCATAAGGCATAGTCCCATTCCGTTCCCCTAAAACAACATAAATCAGGATTCTAGAGCTTAAACTCTAGGTCAGCGTTCTTGCTTTTCATTTCCTTCGAGAAGAGCTCCTTGTCATCCATTTTGTTTGAGAAAAGTTCTCGGCCAACCAGGACCACCCATCCGTAGGATGGACCCATGGCCACATCCACCGTACTTTCCTCATGGTTGCTTTAGATGTCTAATTACCTACCACATTTAGTGGACATGCATCAAGCAGCTTCCTTAATTAGCCAGTTAGACATCGGTTCCTTCACGTAATCTTAGCACTTGACATAGAAAAACAATGTCAAACAAGTTCCTTTTCAACAGGTTATCTTATTTATCTTTGGAATACATCCATATAATCTAGCCCCTAGGCTAATCCATAATCCACCCGAAGGCAATCCATAATCCACCTGAAGGCTATCCAGCAATCCACAAGGATTACTAATCCAAGATTCCGCCCGTAGACTAGTATGCGGGCCTCAAGATCCAATCCCGAGTCGCGTTGGCATCTTGTGCAGGGCCCGAAATGCAAGGCCAGAGCCCCCCTGGCACCCAAGCGTCCTCTTGCTCCAAGTAGTGCTCAACGGAGAGACCTCTCGCGGTGGGTTCAGTCCACGTTCCTGACGCAACTAACAACCCCCTTGGTTAAGGTCAGGCAGACCATCGAGAGGAACTGATGCTGCCCCTCCCTTCAGGTCTTCAACTTGAAGCATTAATTATCTTTCCATCTTTAGTTCCTTGAGCAAACAATGCAAACAATGCTCCTAAACTGTTACAAGCACAATCAATCCAGTGGTCGTTTATTTGGCCAGCTGCTAAGAAGTGAATCCTTTTCTCCAAATGCCTCCAGCATTCGATCCGGGATCAATTGCGACTTGGCAAGATCCCTAAGGGTTTGCTTGTTCACCCTTTTGTCCTTGGGTTAGGGCCGTACCCTGTTAACCCAGCTTAACCAACACCTTAGGTTTCATAAATTAACAGTAACTCCTGGCAACCATGTTGCTCTGACTTGATTGATCCTTTGCTTACCAAGCAAATACATAACTACCCTTAACATGGCAAATCAGCCCAAGAAAGGTGATGTAACAAGATGTCTACTCATCCTCTTGCAAGTTAGACTTGCTCTAGAACCTGCCAACCTCATTCCAAGGAATGGCAAAACTATCTTGTCATTAAACCACAAGGCCATGCGACGTTGCAACTTGCTGCACAAGTGTCACATCTATCTCATGGGATCATTTTACCCATTGAACGGCATTTCTTAGTCAAGGAATTATGTTTAGACAAGAAGCAAGGTTTAGGGTGTCTTCTTACCCAACCCAATCCTAATTGTACTAGGCAAACAACGTTCAGTCCTAGGGTTTCCAACTCAATCTGAGTTTTAGCATTAGTTCGAACAATCCTTAGGGTAGAAACCCTAGATCGTTATTTGCATGAGCATCCAATTGACCCAAACATTCCGTGAATGTGGGCAGGACCTTAGGGTTTGAGGGTTTCAACTTGGCATTCCAAGTGTGATATTAGGCAGCACTTCCAACATGCCAAGCCCTAGCTAGTACTTAAGGTGTTTATCGTGTCGACTAGTTATGCCTATACGAAACCCTAACAGTTACAATATCACAAGTGATTTGGGTAAACAGTTCTACTTGTCTTGCGACAAGAACAACCCTTTCCTAGAGATGATAAACTTGATCTAAAGGAGAAAAATAGTTGCAAAATGTCACAATATATGTAAACATGCGATTCATTGCTTCTACGTACCACAAGATTCGCAATAACCCTATCTTTTCTTGCTAAAGTCAAAATGCATGATAATTTGAAGAATAACTTACATAGGATCTACTAGGATTTACATCGAGGAGTAATGCCTACAACCTTTTATCTAAGCATTTGAGTTTCATACTTGTGATAAGCCAAACGATCTTTTCTAAATGCAACTCGATGAAATGAAATTCAGGAATATGTAACATGCGACCTTTTCTAAATACAACATTGTTAATGAAGTTCATGTGACGTGCAACCTTTAGTCCGTCTGACAACATCTTTGCAAGCAACGTGCAATGTCCAATGTTTCATTTTCATGCCGTGCAATGGAAGTTAGCAGTTTCCTCATGCGAGTCATAACGAAGGAAGTCATTGACTAGATGCAAGATACTCTTTTCCTTCATGGCCAATGCACTTAACAATTTCCTCTTTAACCCTAGGCAATATGTGTTTTAGGCTTCCACTTTGAAAATGCACAACAAGGCAATTTGCGACTAAGTTCATAGGGTGAGTAAGTGCTTTTCATTCATAACTTTGGAGATGCATGATATGCACAAATCCTTATATATCATTCAAAGAGGTAATTTATCAAATGTACTTTTATCACTACCCATGAATTAACGATAAACGTAGAATGCAATTTCCCCATGGAATTAAGCTTACTTAAAACATTTCTTCATGTGGGAATAAATTCGTGGAACCTGGGTTTGTGGATCCACGGTGATAACCACACGTAAGTTCGGGGAAGAACCTCCCACCGTAGGTGCGCCTTGCGACTTCTTAGGAGCCATCGTTGATGACTTGAACTCCGCGGATTACCCTCGCTTCTACGTGTTCTCCGAATAGCCTCAAGATTTAAATGCCTTCTCCCTCGTACGCAGGAGATTCCTTCACCGAAATGCGGATCTTTAAAAACCCGGTGGCTTGTGGGATTGGGGCTTATGGGAAGGCTTGTGGGAATGGAGCTTTATGAGCCCGATTTTAAAAACTGTGAAGGCACGTAAGAACAGGGGTTAAGGAAGCCCCTTGTGGAAGCTTCTGAGCCTCAGAAACTTACGTGGATCAAATAATTAGGTGGAGGGAAGGATTGATGACCGGGGGGGAAGGGATTAGGATGATGGCAGGGAGGGCGATTATGGCGGCGGCAACAGGCACTACAAGTGACGGCATCCCTCAGCCCGGTGACATTCACAGCAGTGGCAACAACGTATCTCCCTCTCCCGTCGATCCTCTAGCATGGTAGCTACCTTCTTTCTTTTCTTCCTCCCCTTCCCCAATGCCTAAGGGGTGTTTATATAGGCTTAAGGGGGGGAGACACTCCACACACGTGGAGCTCCCATGCTACTCTCCTGTCCCCATGCACTCCACCTCTTCCCCTCCTTCTCCCACTCCCTCCCCTCCAGCCATGCATCGGCTAAGCGAAGGGATAATAATAAAAAAATTTGACTTAATTTCATCATTATCCCAATTTTCCCCTTCAAAAAGGGTGTTCTCCCGCGGTTTCCACGGTCTTCAACCCCGGCCTCGATTTCACAATGCGGAAGCCTCATTTTTTGCACGTGCGGGGTACGGATTAATCTATCGATAATTTTGATGTGGGAGATAACCTTGCACAGTGTGCGGGGAGTCAAGTTCAACAATATTTTTGAGCAAAAATATTACATTCTCTCCCCCTTGGAGGAATTGAGATGTCCTCATCTCGAGAAAAACTGGGGGTATTGTTGGTTGAGAGTACTTTCATCCATCCAAGTGGCATCCTCCTCGGGATAATCTTTCCACTGGACGAGGCATTCTCTCAAGGTTCTAGATCTCAATTGTCTCTCCCTAGCATCTAAGATCCTGTCAGGCCATAGCTCAAGGACTCCTTGGCTAGGCATTACAACTTGTTGGTCATCAAGTACATGGCTAGGATTAGGTACATACTTCTTCAGTAGGCTGATGTGGAATACATTATGAACCTTTAGGTTCTCAGGGAGTTGTAGTCTGTAAGCACTGGGTCCTAAGCACTTGAGGATCTTGTAGGGTCCACAATACCTTGGACTTAGCTTCTTGCAATCTCCTAGGGATAGGGAACTCTTCTTTGGGCGTACATGAATAAAGACCATGTCTCCTTCCTCGAAGGTTCTATCTTGATGTTTCAAATCTGCGTATGCCTTCTGTCTATCCTTGGCAGCTTGGATGTCCTATCGTATGGACTTCATTTGGTCGTCTATATCTTCTATCATCTTCCTTGAAGCTTCAACTCTTAGGGTTGGGTCTGAGAAGTTTAAAGGACTTCGACAGTCGTGCCCATACAATGCTTGAAAAGGGGTCATCTGAATGCTTTGTTGATAAGAAGCATTGTAGGCAAACTCAACCAGTGGCAAGTATTGAATCCACCTTTTTGGTTCACGATATCAATGTGCCCTTAGCATATCCTCGATGACTTGGTTGGCTCCCTCTGTTTGACCATCGGTTTGGAGATGGTAAGCTGTACTAAAATAGAATTGAGTCCCAATGGCTTCGAAGATAGCTCTCCAGAAGTGTGATGTGAAGAGAGAATCACGATCACTAATGATTCTTCTGGGTAACCCATGCAGTTTGAATATCTCCTTGATGAACAACCTTGCAATGTCAGAGGGATTTTATAGTTTGTCTTAACAGGAATAAGATGTGCAACCTTGATGAGCATATCCACCATAACCATAATGGAGTTGTGTCCTCCCTGAACTTGGGGTAGGCAAACAAAGTCCATACTGATGAATTCCCATTTCATTTGGGAAATGTCAAGTGGTTGCAACTTTCCTGGCATTTTGGACATGTTCGGCCTTAATACATTGACAAGACAAACACTTAGTGACATAATTGAGAACGTCGCCTTTAAGCCTCTCCCAATAGTAGCTCCTCCTGACTGCATTGAGGGTCTTGGCATAGCCAGGATGTCTTGAGAAAGGGGAATCATGAGCTTCCCAAAGTAACTTTTGCTTGAGTGTTTGGCTTGCCGGTATACATAATCTCGTTCTATAGTAGACAAGTCCACTATTGATAGAGAATTCTTGATACTTAGACTGTAGCTTCGGGTTTTGTTCCTTGATAAGGATCTCCCTTAGCATCTTTTAATAGGTTGGATCATGGCATGCCTCTTCTCTAGCTAGCTCAAGTATTGGGTTGTTTGGCATGGATACCTTTGTGGCTAGAGATCTAGCTATTGATGGATCTTGCAAGATTAGAGAATTAAGGAACGCCTTGCGACTGAGTGCATCGGCAACTACATTTTCCTTTCCAGACCGGTATTTGATTTCAAAATCATACTCCTCCAGCACTTCAATCCATCGACATTGCCTCATGTTGAGCTCGTTCTAGGTAAAGATCCACTTGAGAATTTTATGATCCGTCACTAGGGTAAACTTGTTACGCAGCAAGTAGTGTCTCCAAAGCTTGAGAGCATGGATGAGAGCTAACAACTCCAGATTGTGAGTAGCATAATTCTTCTCGTGGCTCTTCAGTTTCCTTGAAGAGTATGCTACAAGATGACCTTCTTGCATAAGCACACATCCTAGGGCAAGCATGCTAGCATCAGTTACTACTTCGAACTCCTTATATTGAGGTCCGAAAGTTTCAAAATAGGTGCTGATACCAAACTTTGCTTTAGTCTGTCAAAGCTAGATTGTTCAGTAGGTGACCATACAATCGTTGTTTGCTTCTTCAGTAGATCCGTCAGAGGCGCTGCAATTAAAGCATAATTTTTTATAAAGACCCTGTGCCATCCTGTCAATCCAAGAAAACTACGTATTTCTTTGTTGGTATTGGCCACTCTAGAACATCTCTGACCTTGCCGAATCCACCGAGATTCCTTCCGCTGATACAATGAATCCCAGATATTCAATCTGACGTTTGAAGAATGCACACTTCTTCATCTTGGCATAAAGCTTGTGTGCCCTCATTGTCTCAAGGACAATCTGAAGCTGGGGTTCATGATCTTCTTCCTGTTTAGAATAGACTAAGGTATCTTCAAAGAAGACGAGTACAAAGTCGTCAAGATATGGCCTAAAGATATCCTGCATTAACCTGTTGAAGGTGGCAGGTGCATTCGTCAGCCCGAATGACATGACTAGGAACTCAAAGTCCATATCTTGTGTTGAATGCCGTCTTTGTCTTCTTCCTTGATCCTTATCTGATAGTATCCAGACCTGAGATCAATCTTGGAGAAGATCTTCGCACCTTAAAGACAGTCAAGAAGTTCATCTATTCTAGGAATAGGGTACTTGTTCTTAATGGTTGATTGATTCAACCCTCTGTAATCAATACACAGTCGAAGCGTTCCATCCTTCTTCTTCTGGAATAGCACTGGAGCTCCCCATGGTGAACTGCTAGGACGGATGTAGCCCTGATCTAACAGTTGCTTAAGTTGTTTCTTTAGCTCAATTGCTTCCAGGATGGACATTCTATAAGGCCTCTTTGCAATTGATGCAGCTCCCGGCACTAGCTTGATCTCATGATCCACTTCCCTTTGAGGCAGAAGTTCTATCAGCTCTTCAGGAAATACGTCTGCATACTCCTTTAGCCATGAAGTTTCTTCACTATACTCCTGATTCTAATCTAGCTTGTTAAGCTTAATCAAGTAGACAGGTAGTCCCTTTCTAACTCCCTTTATAATCCGAGATGCTTTGGCCAATTGAATTTTCGGCTTTCCAACCTCTCCTTGAGTTGTGACCAATTCCCCTTCAGAGTTTCGAAAGGAAACTTGACCCTTTCCACAATGAATGTGGGCGTCATTAGGTTTAAGCCAATCCATTCCGAGCAAACACTCATGGATACCTAGGTTCATGACCCTGAATCTGACCGAAGTCGACTTTCCTCCCAGAAAGAATTCCACCTTAGCAGTTTGCCTGGTATAAGTGACCTCACGACCATTTGCTAATTCCACAAGTAAGGTAGGTGCTTCTATTGTGGCTATTCCTAATCTTCTTGCACAAGCTGGTGAGATAAAGGAATGCGTACTGCCACAATCAATCATGGTTTTGAAGCCTTTACCTTGATAGTCCGATGGTGTCTGAATCACCGAGAACTGGCGATTCAGGTCTTTCTTGTGAAGGGCGGCATGGATTGTTGCCCTCTCAAAGTCTGCTTCCATGGTCGGGTCTTCTTCTTCGCACATTTCCCTGTTGGCAACACAGGCGGTTCTTCCTCTGCCTCGGGTGGCAGCTCCTTGGCCACGGGTAGTTCCTTGGAATGGTCCTTGACTTTGTCCTCCGCCAAGTTTGGGACATTGCCTTTTGAAATGACTGGGATCATTGCAATGGAAGCAATAGAGATTGCGGCCATTACCTTGGGTAGGAACAAATTTATTGGCATTGTTGGTTCTCGCTTTCTTCCTTTGTCCCCAGTTTTGACCTTGAGCTCTCTTTGCTTGGGACCTATATACTCCTATGTTTTGATCATTAAAAGACCAAGTCTTGTTACTTCTTGGCCTGGTCTGCACCTCCTGAATTATGGGCTCAGCTCGAATGAGTGCGTCCTGAAGGTCTGTTGGGAGCATTGATTCGAGGCGGGTATTTACAGGTGGGTTTAATCTAGCGCAAAATTTCGACACTTATTGTGTCATATCCATTTGTGGCGCATACTTCAGAAGAGAGACGAACTTTGAGTAGTATGCTTCAAGAGTCAGACCCAGCTGTTTCAGCTCATAGAACTCATTCATCTTCTGCGTGCGATACGCAGGTGGTAAGTATCTTCCTTGCACAACTTTTTTCATCTTTTCCCAGGTAACGGATCCTTCCGAGATCCCTTGGTCTCTGCACCATTGCTTCCACCAAAGTCTGGCTTCACTGGTGAGCTTCAGTTTGGCGAGCATTGCCTGGTTGGCGAGTGTAGTTACCGGCTACTTCAAAGTAATCTTCCATGGACTCAATCCAAATCTCAGCATCAGCTTGGACAGTCCTTCCTTTCCCGTCAAAATCTGATGGCTTGATCTGCTTGAGAAGAAACTTCTTCTCTCTTGAATTACGGTCGTACTTGGTGTAGGGGTTGGACTAGGAATCTGTACTTGGGGTTGTGCCTGAGTAAAAGATTCTTGACATTAACAACTCGCTAAACGTTTCTTACATTACATATTTATGCCCAACTCAGCTTTCAGCCAAGAAACCTAATCACTTTCAATACTCATAGACAAGTCAATCATTGATCAAAAGAAGTCTTATTTTATTAATATGGGCATAGCCCTTTCGGAGTACAATATTTCTTGGGATGGTAGAGCAAATTGATACATTAATTCGGAGAGAATAAGGTTGTGTTACATTCAGCTATGGGAACTGGGTAATAGTATGGATTTGGGTCATGGATCTTCAGGAATCGATAAGTCATCGGAAGATTAGGGTATCCTTTCCTTTGGTACCCATTCTTCTCCTAGCGTCCCAACACCTTGATCCTGTCGGCAGCGATTATGCGGGTCACTTCCTCGTACACATACGTGTTCAACTTGACCTTCCGACCTTCGACATGTAAATTTGTGTTTATGTGAGCCTCAACAAAAATGAACAACTTCACGATCTTCAGGTCCTCCAACCACTTGATTCTCTTTAGGTTGGTTCGAAGGTACACAAACCGGTGGACAGCTATCTAATAGATTCCTGAATCACCCGTCCATCTCCGTTCCACGTACAGAGGCAATGTATTATAAATGTGGTCTAGGATGTTCATCATATTGATCCTTCGTCGATAATCTGAGGCATGCATCGCGGTCATAAACATGACCTGGAACACCATGAATCTGTTCCATGCTTCATGACTCTGCAAGACAGCATCGATAAGTAAGGAAATGTTCTTAACAACAACATTTGCTTTACTTCATCTTATTAAGTTATCTTATAAAGACAGATCCTTTGTTGGTTCACTCTGATACCAACTGTAACATGTCCACATGTTCCCTTATAGGACACATCTTAGCAGCCCATCAGAAAGAGGGTCTAGAAGGCTCCGCCCGGCACTCCCATGGAATGTTACGGGGTTTGCGATCTAGGTCTTTCCGAGTTTGCCATGTAGCGGAAGTATTCCAGCCATTCCCACTTAGGACCGACCTGAATCAAGGTTTCCCCTAATGGTCAATTTCCTAAAACGGTGAACTATTTTACGCAGAAACGTTAGGGTCAAAGCGGATTCATGCTGCACTTGGTTCAAGGAGAATGGGAAATGAGAGAGAATAATACATAGTCCCATTCCGTTCCCCTAAAACATCATAAATAGGGATTCTAGAGCCTAAACTCTAGGTCAGCGTGCTTGCTATTCATTTCCTTTGAGAAGAGCTCCTTGTCGTCCATTTTGTTTGAGAAAAGTTCCCAGCCAACAGGGACCACCCATTCGTAGGACGGACCCATGGCCACATCCATCGCACTTTCCTCATGGTTGCTTTAGTTGTCTAATTACCTACCACATTTAGTTGCACATGCATCAAGCAGCTTCCTTAATAAGCCAATTAGACACCGGTTCCTTCACGTAATCTTAGCACTTGACATAGAAAAACAATGTCAAACAAGTTCATTTTCAATAGGTTATCTTATTTATCTTTGGAATACATCCATATAATCTAGCCCGTAGTAGGCTAATCCATAATCTGCCCGAAGGCAATCCATAATCCACTCGAAGACTATCCAACAATCCACAGGGATTACTAATCCAAGATTCCACCCGTAGACTAGTAGCTGGCCTTGAGATCCAATCCCGAGTCACTTTGGCCTCTTGTGTAGGGCCCAGAAGGCAAGGGATTTATAGCCAAAGCCCCCCCTAGCACCCAAGCATCCTCCTACTCCAAGTAGCACTCAACAGAGAGACCTCTCGCGGTGGGTTCAGTCCACGTTCCCGGCGTGACTAACAACCCCCTTGGTTAGGGTCAGGCAGACAGTCAGGGGTAACTGATGCTGCCTCTCCCTTCAGGTCTTCAACCTAAAGCAATAATTATCTTTCCATCATTAGTTCCTTGAGCAAACAATGCAAACAGCGCTCCTAAACTGTTACAAGCACAATCAATCCAGTGGTCGTTTATTTGGCCAACTGCTAAGGAGTGAATCCTTTTCTCCAAATGCCTCCAGCATTCGATCCGGGATCAATTGCGACTTGGCAAGCAAGGGTTTGTTTGTTCACCCTTTTGTCCTTGGGTTAGGGTTGTACCTTGTTAACCCAGCTTAACCAATACCTTAGGTTTCATAAATTAACAGTAACTCCTGGCGACCATGTCGCTCTGACTTGATTGATCCTTTGCTTACCAAGCAAATACATAACTACCCTTAACTTGGCAAATCAGCCCAAGAAAGGTAATGTAACAGGATGTCTACTCATCCTCTTGCAAGTTAGACTTGCGCTAGAACCTGCCAACCTCATTCCAAGGAATGGCCAAACTATCTTGTGATTAAACCACAAGGCCATGCGACATTGCAACTTGTTGCACAAGTGTCGCATCTATCTCATGGGATTATTTCACCCATTGAACGGTGTTTGTTGGTCAAGGAATTATGTTTAGACAAGAAGCAAGGTTTAGGGTGTCTTCTTTCCCAACCAAATCCTAATTGTACTAGGCAAACAACATTCGGTCCTAGGGTTTCCAACTCAATCCGAGTTTTAGCATTAGCTCGAACAATCCTTAGGGTAGAAACCCTAGATCGTTATTTGCATGAGCATCCAATTGACCCAAATATTCCGTGAATGTGGGCAGGACCTTAGGGTTTGAGGGTTTCAACTTGGCATTCCAAGTGCGATATTAGGCAGCACTTCCAACATGCCAAGCCCTAGCTAGTACTTAAGGTGTTTATCTTGTCGACTAGTTATGCCTATACGAAACCCTAACAGTTACAATATCACAAGTGATTTGGGTAAACGGTTCTACTTGTCTTGCGACAAGAACAACCCTTTCCTAGAGATGATAAACTTGATCTAAAGGAGAAAAATAGTTGCAAAATGTCACAATACATGTAAACATAAGATTCATTGTTTCTACATACCACAATATCCGCAATAACCCTATATTTTCTTGCTAAAGTCAAAATGCATGATAATTTGAAGAATAACTTACATAGGACCTACTAGGATTTACATCGAGGAGTAATGCCTACAACCTTTTGTCTAAGCATTTGAGTTTCATACTTTGATAAGCCATACAATCTTTTCTAAATGCAACTCGATGAAATGAAATTTACGAATATGTAACATGCGACCTTTTCTAAATACAACATTGTTAATGAAGTTCATGTGATGTGTAACCTTTAGTCCATCTGACAACATCTTTGCAAGCAACGTGCAATGTCCAATGTTTCATTTTCATGCCGTGCAACGGAAGTTAGTAGTTTTCTCATGCGATTCATAACGAAGGAAGTTATTGACTAAATGCAAGATACTCTTTTCCTTCACGGCCAATGCACTTAACAATTTCCTCTTTAACCCTAGGCAATATGCGTTTTAGGCTTCCACTTTGAAAATGCATGGCAAGGCAATTTGCGACTAAGTTCATAGGGTGAGTAAGTGCTTTTCATTCATAACTTTGGAGATGCATGATACGCACAAATCCTTATATATCGTTCAAAGAGGTAATTTATCAAATGTACTTTTATCACTACCCATGAATTAACGATAAACGTAGAATGCATTTTCCCTATGGAATTAAGCGTACTTAAAACATTTCTTCATGTGGGAATAAATTCGTGGAACCTGGGTTTGTGGATCCGCGGTGATATCCACATGTAAGTTCGGGGAAGAACCTCCGTCCACCTTATGACTTCTTGGGAGCCATCGTTGATGACTTGAACTCCGTAGATTACCCTCGCTTCTACGCGTTCTCCGAACAGCCTCAAGATTTGTCTTCTCCCTCGTACGCAGGAGATTCCTTCACCGAAATGTGGATCTTTAAAAACCCGGGGGCTTGTGAGATGGGGGCTTATGGGAAGGCTTGTGGGAATGGAGTTTTATGAGCCCGGTTTGAAAACAGAGAAGGCACGTAAGAACAGGGGTTAAGGAAGCCCCTTGTGGAAGCTTCCAAGGAAGCTTCTGAGCCTCAGAAGCTTATGTGGATCAAATAATTAGGTGGAGAGAAGGATTGACGAGACGGGGCCCGGGGGGGAAGTGATTAGGATGATGGCAGGGAGGGCGATTATGGCGGCGGCAGCGTCCCTCAGCCCAGCGGCGTTCACGGCAGTGGCAGCAACATATCTCCCTCTCCTGTCGATCCTCCAGCACGGCAGCTACCTTCTTTCTTTTCTTTCACCCCTTCTCCAATCCCTAAGGGGTGTTTATATAGGCTTAAGTGGGGGGAGACACTCCACACACGTGGAGCTCCCATGCTACTTTCCTCTCCCCATGCACTCCACCTCTTCCCCTCCTTCTCCCACTCCCTCCCCTCCAACCATGCATCGGCTGGGGGAAGGGATAATAATAAAAATTTGACTTAATTTCATCATTATCCCAATTTTCCCCTTCAAAAAGGGTGTTCTCTCGCGGTTTCCACAGTCTTCAACCCCGGCCTCGATTTCACAATGCGGAAGCCTCATTTTTTGTGCATGCGGGGTACGGATTAACCTACCAATAATTTCGATGTGGGAGTATTTTTGAGCGGAAATATTACACAAACACTCCCAAAAACAACTAAATATCACTCAAAATCCATCAAAAATCAACCATTCAGGCCTCAAAAACAACAAAAATCAGTCAAAATTTCAGTATTTTTCCACTCTCAACAAATCCTTGCTAAAATAGAACAATTTTCAAGATCTTGAATTATGCTCCAACCTAACTACTACAATAACCTACAGCCATATCCCTCCTCCTAGATCAAATGGATGTTGGATAATCAACCAATAAGCAATGCATATATCCGAGATATTTTCTTCTAGTCTAAACAACTTGTGTATCATACTTAGCAACACATCAAATCTGCCATGATTGAAAACTTGCTTCATCATTCTACATATGTCTTCCTATTGAAGTCAATCACTTGAATATTCTATCATTCATTTTTCAAGCTGCAAAAACTCTTGAAATCCATAGATAAGTATGCATACATCTCCTTGTTTTAGCATCCATGTCTAAAACACAAGTCAAATATCGTCACCCCCTCTAGCTTTGCAATCCATAGCATATCTCTATGTGATTAATTTGGGAAAAACACGTATGAAAGTATATTTGTCTTGTATAAGCAACATCATCGCAATGTCTTCTTTGCACTCCTCTCTAACTTCTGCATCTTGCATGTGAACACCCTCAATCAAAACATCCAATTCGTCTACATCATCTTGAGTCTATACCAACTACATGCACTTTATCCATTTCATCTACATTCTCAAGAATTTTAGTATTTATACTCTTAGTCAAGGTACCATTAGTATACTCTTTCAGTTTCTCTTTTGCATTCACTGTCGATATAGCTTTCGACCTTTCTAAAATTGCATTAGTAGTAGTGAGCATATTCTCCTCAAAGCATTGTCTCTTTGCAAGAAGCAAGAACTCCCCATTCTCAATCTTCAATTCTACTAATGTCTCTATTGAAAATTATTTTTTGGATTTCTCAAATTTAGCTGCTTGGCAACCCTCTTCATTTGCTCATCGTTGCTAAGAGGTAACAACCCGGCAACTAGTTTCACTTTCTTGTCAACTCTTTTGTGCTAGCTTCATTCATTTTCTCTAGGAAACCCAACTTTTACTACAAATGGACAGTAGCCAACTCGATTAGCTGAAATAAATTAGTCATATTCTCTGTGGATTGTGTATAAATAGCCCCAAACTTTGTATGCTAAAATGAATCAGCATAAAGCTCTTTTGGCTGAAATAACTCAAACCCCCTATAACTGTATTGGCTGAAGTAATTCAGCCCTCTTCTTTGTTTGCTGAAATACATAAGGAAATAACTCTTTTTGTTGAGAAAACTCAGTACCCAACTCTCTCTATTGCATAGAATCAACAATCTCATTGTACATATCCAAGGAATGTACTTGCACAAAATTGGAAACACTTTGCACCTCTATTTTCAACATATCTTCAATCTTTGTAATAGTATCCACATAAGAGAGCCCATGATACATTCATCAATGCACTCATCATCCTGTAATAAACTTGCTCTTCTCAACTCTTTTTCCATTCTTCATGCATATTGCCTAGCAGCTCTAGACATCTCTGTAACTCTATGAAAACAAATAGAACTCTCAGCTAAAAGATCAATAAATCCTAAAGAAAAAACATCACTACCACAAGGTGAGAGATTTTCTCTCTTTGTACAACTATCATCTTGTAGGATAGTGGTACCTAATGAAAATTTGGCTCTTTTGTAGTAGGTAGAGGAGAATCCGACAATAATGTATCTTTGTTTCATGGGTGATTCACACAAAATTTCATAAATTGCTCATCTCTTTTCCCATCTTTACTTCTTTGGATCCGTGTATATGTAGATCCATAATCTATAACATTTGCTTCCATCTATGCTTCATGATAAAGGGTTGACCCAAAATGACATCATGAGAACATGAATCCTACATAAAGAAATGATAATCACCCTAAACATCCCCTATGGACACCCTCATACTCGAACATGTTGCATTTAGCTCTCTTGTAGTATTATTGGTGGCTCTTATCCATCAACCATGTTCTACATCTACAGGCCACTTTTTGCTCTCATACAAACTATGAACTATAACATTTGTCTCTGAGTCATGATCTAGCAAGGCAACACATGGTGTCTCCATCTCTCCAATCTTAACCATTGTCTCAGTGGTTGCTCATGCCCAATGACCTTTAAAACAATGGCTATGGGTAATCATTACACATGCATGATCCTCTACATAGTGCATTGGTTGTATACTCTTCATTATCTTTGGATATATTGCAACATTCT
The DNA here is from genome assembly GCF_053477565.2 of Lygodium microphyllum. Lineage (NCBI taxonomy): Eukaryota > Viridiplantae > Streptophyta > Polypodiopsida > Schizaeales > Lygodiaceae > Lygodium > Lygodium microphyllum. The sequence goes on along the minus strand of NC_141141.1, from coordinate 127,897,286 downwards.
CAACAAAAATTTCATCATCACTCTCCTCAGTCGGTTCCTTAATCATGATACCCTGCATGATAGGCTCTTCTACAATCTGAGCACCTATTTATTTCTCTTTATGATGTCTATAATTTCTTCATGAAACTCTCTCTTTGCAATTTCCAAAATCTCTCCTAAGGTGAATTCAACCTTAGTATTCAATATTCTCTCCTTGAACACTCTTTTAAGATCTGTCTCGTAGACTCAACATTTGAAGTAAGCTTGTAACTTGGTTGTTTCTTTGGTCTAGCATTCTATTTCTTCTACTTCTTTTGTGCATCCTCTTTATTCTATTCCAACCTTGGTCTAGAAGGTGGTGCTACAGGCTCACCCCCTCTAGTCTTCTTGGAAGTTCTAAGACCACTATCATCCCTTTTCGGCTTTTCCTCAATAATCACTTATGTACCCAGGTTCTTTGCTAAATAGGCATAAACTGAGTATTTATCAATTATTGGAGATTCCCACCCAATCTCCATTCTGATGCTCTTCCTTGCATGAGATAAATCTACTTGCTATACTTGTCCTTACTTGTAGTCTGTAAAGCAACAGTCCATAACTTTGACTTACACTTAGGTTTCTTCTCAATCTAAACACCATAAGTTAAAGCATCTCCTATGGTTGCATAAGATGTCTAAGTAGTCATATCTTCAAAAAGCTTCTTCTTTCCACCCTTACCAAAATTTATGGCAATATATTTATCAGTCCTGGTTGCATAGATCTTTCCATCCAGCTAGAAAATCAAAAAATTTTGCATAACATTCCTGAATGATTCACAGTCTTTGTGCTCATGCTTAGGGCTATCACACCATATGCATCTAAGCACAAAATTATTCCTAGGCATAGCGTGTGAATAATTCACAGTCTTTGTGCTCGTGCTTAGGGCTATCACACCATATGCATCTAAGCACAAAATTATTCCTAGGCATAGCCTGTGAATGACCAGTTTTCCCATAATCTTCCTACTTAGCCAATTTAATATACAAATTCTCCATATTTTTTCACCAGCTTAATAATGGCATCCTCCTTCCTTGATACAGGAGTAGATACTAAAGGTTGGGCTTAGTTAGGATGTGAAAGAGTAGCTACCACAAGTAGAAACATGAGAAGTCACAGAAATAGCATACCCATGCTACAATCAGGTTTTACACATCCATCTCTTAATTAATGTGGACACAACATCCTTAGCATCCTACCAATTTTTTTAAAGACCTATTGGCTTAGTTATATCTTCAAGAATTTTCCCTAATTCCACCTACAATGGTGGATCTATAGCCTACAAAAACAATTCAACATTTTCGAATTGCAAAGCTGCTTGCATTGTAGTATCTGAATGGTTGAATTTTTACTCAAAGTTCTGTAACAATTCTGAGACAACCATCCCTTTATTAGGCTTGTAAACCCATTCTTTGAATGTCCTTCGGGTATCTAACCTTAGGTCTTCCAAGAAATGCTCTTCTTACAATGCTTTCTTGAATGCTTTTTGCTCAACGTCCTGCCCATAGATCTCATTTATGCATGTCTTTAATGTAAGATTCACAAGCTAGACTACAATTGTGGATCTACGAAGCCTGCAAAAACAATTTGACATTTTCAAATTGCAAAGTTGCCTGCACTATAGCATCCAAACGGTTGAATTTTTACTCAAAGTTTTGTAGCAATTCTAATCCAACTAGCCCTTAATTGTGCTTGTAAACCCATTCTTTGAATGTCCTTCAGGTATCTAACCTTAGGTCTTCTAGGAAATACTCTTCTTCCAATGCTTTCTTGAATGCTTTTCACTTAGGATCCTACCCATAGATCTCATTTATGCATGTCTTTAATGTAAAAGTCACAAGCTTGACTCATCATGCAAGTAGGAACCCCAAAAAATTTCATCTGTGCCTCATACAATTTCAAGTAACTAGAGACATTTCATCCATCAAATAATCTCTCACTTGCCATAGCTTCCATAGCTTTAGTTGTCCCATTTTCATATTGTACATTTGCTTGTAATTTTATCTATTGTAGTATTTGTTATTGATGCAGATGTTACTGTTAATACAATTTGTGTGATAATGATGTTGTTACTGTTTTTGCATATACATGTTCGAGGCTTATATAAGATTATTCACATCATCACAATAGACTTTGGCATTCTTGTAGATATTGAAGGTTCTCCCATCTTTGTCATCTTGACGTGACTTTTCACATTAGATTCACCAAAATGTCAGGGGATTTGTGTTAAGCTATAAATTTTCATACGAATAAAAGAAGTTAGAAACATAGGAGCAAGAAATAAAATGATGACAAAGTATTCTTTATATTTCTCATTGTACACTATAGAACTTTCAAATGGATTATACAATCCTTGTGCTTCAAGTGCCTCGTTACCAAGAATGATCTTGATCCCAAAGTACGATTCAAAATACTGAAATATAATGATATGACAAATGAGATACCTTGAATAAAATAAACCCGAAAACTTGATGAAGGTAAGCTCCAAGATCTCAATGAAACCTTTGTTGAAGAAACCCTCTACACAAACCCTCTCCACTTGTGCTTATCGTCGCAGGCAAGCCTTCTTGGTCCAAAGGCACCTCAGAGGACAAATATCCACTTTAAATCTTCAAATACGACTCATAAACTTCTTTCTCAATTTGCCCAAACTTTTTTATCCCTGTTTATAAATGAATGCTTTAGCTCAATCCTTGATCATGATGATTCATGAACTCAAAAAGTGTGTTTGCATTAATGCTTTCTACCCATGTGTTTGTGTCTAGCTTTAACTAAGCTTTTGGAGATAAAGATCTTTTGTCCAAAAATCCTTGTAATCAAGTATAATTCTTTTTTTACTCAGATTTGTCCATTCTATGTTTATGAGAGCCTTTAGCATTATAAAGCTAACTTAAAAGCTTATGAAAGCTCAATGTGCTTTGAAATAAAACTTTGCTTCATTGTCTAATCTTTGTTGTCCTCACAAGTGCCTTGACAAGATTGATTACATTTCGAATATGTTGTGAGGCCTAGAAATCATGGGAGGTACAACTTCTAGAAAGAAATGACATGCCTTTCGCTAAAGCATTAGCTTTCTTTTAGTTAATCATCAATCACTGTTAATCCTTAGTTTATCCTCTTTCTCATTTAAGCATGTTCACCTCTGAACTAGTTTATCTTTTAACTCTTGGGCTTGTTCACATTGCCATAGGCTCCATTACTTGGTTTTGTCCCTATTCACACTACCACTTGTCTCGACTTCTTGGAAAATCAATTGGTCTTTGGACTCATTGAGACAATTTTGCATTTTTTAAAGCAATCTTTTGCATCTCTTGAACCTGCAAATCAATTTGTCCAAGATTTATGACAAGCCATTCGTCACATGGCCCTCTTTGGTATTTCGGTATCCCGCATCTACTAGAGTTATCAAAATCTTGAAATTGTGAAAATAGATTGAGAAACCCAAAGCAAACCAATTGCAAAAAACACACAAATAATTGAACAACATAAGAGACCCTCAAAATCAAGCTATCTTTGGTTTTTCATGCATGGAGGTGCATCACCATGACATCATGTAGCTAAGTAATTTCTTGCATGTTTCCCTATTTTTCATGTGCTATTTTATTATTTATAGTTGTTGCACAAATAAGCATCAAAGAAGCCTCCTTTTATATGCATCTTTTCTTGCCCTAGCCATGTGTTGATATGTAGCTTTCTCGCCTGCACCTGTACATTGAAAACACAACCTTTATGTTGCACTAAATCCTCCTCTTCAAATCTATCTAGGCTTGATTAGCCTCGAACCTGCTCTAATACCATGTCACAATGTAGTGATGCAAAGGTGCATGCATGTACCGATTGTAGATGATGAACACAGAGAGAAGTGAGAGAAAAGAAGAGAGAAGAATGTTGAACATGAAACGCCAAATAAATAAGGGAAAATAAGTACAAGAGGTTGTGCATGTATGATAGCCAAATAATCTCACATATTTTGTACAAGATATGCTTTGGACATGTGGATCTTGGATCTTTTTGTGTGTCGCTTGATGTGACAGTGCTACTATAAAACGTTCATAATATTAACATCATCTCCAAATATCCATCTTGGATTATAGTGAAAATTCCATGGCTAAAGTATTATATATCATGTTGTAATGTGGATTGTACAGAAGGGGCCATGATCTTGGATGCATACAATGCATATGGTTTGGGTGCATATGATGTGAATGCTTGTGAAGATGATGATGGTGTCTTATTTCCTTTTGATCCAGGCTCCGGGGGGCAGGGGGGTGACCTTATGGAAGCCCTCTTATTAAATGCATTCAAAGGATACTTTAAAAACCCCTTTTTAAAAATTTTGCACCATTTTATATATCCTTTTTTTGAATTTTTAAGGCAATAGTTATATCCCTTTTGTAAATCTAAAAGTCAAAGAGTGAGCAAGTACAAAGAGAGAAAGAAGGAGAGACAAACAGAGAGAGGGGGGGAGCGAATGAGAATGAGAGATGAGAGGGAGGGAGGGAGGGAGGAAGCAAGGGAATGGAAAAAGAGAATGAGTGAGTGAGTGAGTAAGAGAGAGGGAGACTGAGAATGTGTGTGTGTGGGGAGAGAGAGAGAGAGAGAGAGAGAGAGAGAGAGAGAGAGAGAGAGAGAGAGAGAGAGAGAGAGAGAGAGAGAGAGAGAGAGAGAGGCATGGGGATAACGGCTATTTACAAGGATAGAAAGAGAGAGAGATAGAGAGAGTGGGGAAGGTGAGAAAGAGAGAGAGAGAGAGAGAGAGAGAGAGAGAAGGATAGCAAATTGTTTATATGTAGAGGGAGAGTGGAGAGATATATATATATATATATAGGGAGCACATGCTATGTACAGGTAGAGAGAGAGACACATACGCATGTATAGAGAAAGAGAGAGATAGACAAAGTGAAGGTGGTGGTGGCGGTGATGATAATGGTGGGGGTAGTGATGGTGGTGGAGGTGATACTGGCGTTGATAGTTCTAGTAGTGGTGGTGGTGGTAGAAGCGGAAGTGGAGGTGGATATATATAAGGGTGGAATAAGTGAACTATGTGGAATAATATTAGAGGGGTTGCTGAGAAAAGCTTGCTCAAAAGGCTCATTTCTTTCCCTTGTCCTCCTTGTTGATTTCCCAATTCATGAAACATTAGCTCTTTTAAAAGTTGCTTTGAAAATACTTGTCTCAACTCCAATGGACAAAAGAGAAGGAGGTCTAATCTACATAAACCAATCAAGTCAAGATGAGAGCTTTTGTCTTTAGTGAGTATCAAGGAGAGCATAGAGCATCCGAATGCCATTGTCAAAGCTCAAGTGATCTCCTTTCACACTCTAATGTTCGCCTTATTCAATTGCGACAACCTAGGATTCAATCAAGCATCTTTCTTTGTAATAGTGCTTATTATAAATTAGTGGATAAGAACAAGGCATGGCTTATAATTGGCTTCTCGAGCAATCAAATACATTCTTGTATTGGGTTGACTCTCTCAAGAGTGGAAGATATAATAGTTTGAGTTTCTAGTCACTTATATCGCTTCCTTTGAAGGATGGAGTTGATGAGCAAGCAACTAAGCATCGATTTGGAAGAAGTATGTACTCACAAAAAGCTTGTGGAAATCACTAAACTTATCTATAAAGTAAACATGGGGGTGGAACTTGATGAATTTGTCTCTCGCTATCTCCTTCCTAGTTGCACTTGGTTTCTTCCCTCCTTTTCTACCCTCTTCTCCCTTGTCTTGTCTTCATGAAGGTGGTTTCTCTATCACACAAGTTTGTATTTGTCCTTTATCTATCCACTTGCTGTCAAATGCAATCTCTTTGCACCTACTTCTTTCCTTCTTTATCCTTTAGTTGCTAGCAGAAGCCTCCCTCTCTATTCACTTTCTTAATTTGACTCAGTAATTGAACTCAAATTCAAATAAGTCACTTAGATAGAGAAATTGATTCCATCTAGGTCATGGGAATTGAACCAAAATGTCAAGCTATGCACATGACAAGTGAGAATTGGACAAAACTCCTATTATTTTAGGAGATTCAATACTTTTGGACTCAACTACCTTTCACACAGTCTACTCATATTCCATTATCAAAACCACCTACTCTCTCATCACTATCATAAGCAAGCAAGAAATTAAATAACCAAGAGTACGTAGTAGACTCACCTTATCCACCTTGTGTATTGTAGTCCAAATGTGTTCGAATGCTTGATGGTGGCCTCATAATCCAAGCATGGCTCCCTTGATTTGCTCCAACAAAGAGAGGGCAACATAGAGAAGGAAGAGAGATATCTAACCTTGAAAGGTGAGAAGGATCGAAGATTTCTTAGAAGAGCTATGGCGGGAGAGCAAGAGCAAGAAAGAGAGAGACACAAAATGGGAACTCTGACTATCACAATGTGTGACCACTACCTTTCTTCAAACTGTCACTAAAAGAATAAAGAATAAATTGACTGTGACGGGCGTCTGCCACCTCCAATGTGCAGTGGTGAGTACTATCAGTGTAGTAATATATGGGTAGCTAGGCGGAGGTGCCTTTACCCCCAACAACCTCCCACTTAAAGGTGAATCTGCCCCAGTGAGGAGTGAAAATAAAAAAGAAAAGATAGTACAATGTACACATGTACAACAGGATGAGGAAAAACATTATCTCATCTAATGCCCATCAATCTCATGAGGAAGGCAAAGCACTCAGTAGTGAGGCTTTTCGTGAGAAGCTCTACAGGATTTTCGTTAGTGGAGATCTTAACAAGGTCAACAGACATGTCCTCCACAACCCCACATATGAAGTGATACCTCACCTTAATGTGCTTTGTCTTCGCATGGAAGACCGGATTCTTAGCTAGCTGAATAGCACTCATAGAATCCAAATGCAACATAGGTATAGCATCAATCCCAAGGTCATGAACCAAACGGCCTAACTATATGGCCTCCTTGTAGGCCTCGGTGGTTGCAACATACTCGGCCTCAGTGGTAGATAGAGCCATACACTTCTAAACCCTGGACATCCAAGAGACATCACCTCCAGCATAGGTGAATACATGGCCAAAAGTGGACTTCCTACTATCTGCATATCCTGCATAATTGGAGTCTATGTACCCCACAACTCTTGTATCCTGACTGCCATAGCAAATACAAATATCTATTGTGCCCTTTAGGTATCTCATGATACCCTTCACGGCAACCCAATTCTTCTTGCTAGGTGTAGCCATATAGCATGCCACAACACCAACTGCAAAGGTAATATCTGGATGAGTGGCTATCATGGCATACATCAAACTACCCATGACTTATGCATAAGGGATCTTGGTCATCTCAGTCCTCTACTCTATCTCTCGTTAATCAACCTGTGAGACCTTCACATAAGAAGATAATGGACAGCCAATAGGCTTCACGTCCTACACATGAACCTGTCACGCTTAATGCGCATACCAAGAATGTGAGAGGCCTATCCCAAATCCTTCATCTCAAAGCTCTTCTTGAGCTAAGATTTAAGAGCATCTAGCTCATCATGAGCTTTTCTTGCTATCAACATATCATCCGCATAAAGTACCCAAAATAAGCAATGAGCCATCATGAGCTTTCTTCATGTAAAGACACAAATCCATAGCACTCCTACTATAGCCATGTGACTGCATAAAGGCATCAAACTTATGATACCACTCCCCAAGTGCTGTTGTGCAGGCTATCCAACTGGCTGCGCAAGCTATGCTGCAACACGTGGCTCCTCCTAGAATATAACTGAGTGCACAAGTGACAAGTGTCCAAGATCAAGCATCAATGAGACATCCCGTGCATGTAGGCCGTGTAGCCTCCATACATAGCATACATAGACATCAAGTACATCCAAACTGTAAATCTGGCAAGCCAAGAAAAGTAAGCTCAAGATTATCAAATTCCAAGCCAAAGCAAGGCTTGGTAGCATCCAACTCCAAACAATGTAACAAGCATGTAGTAGTGGCATAGGCCAAGCATGTCAAAACCCATTAGACATAAGCAAAGTACATGCCATAAGTACATCAAAGATGGAAATCCAAATTCTATGCAAAGCGAGCTCAAGCTCAACCAATGATCTGAGAGAAAATCCAAGCTCTATGTCGATCCTCGAGAGTCACTACATCAATGTATATATCCAAGACATGTCCCATTTCCAATAGGCATAAGCAAACATAAATAAATGAGCTTCAGCCCGCCTATGTACAGCAATGATTCACTATTGAAAAGTGTGATTTTTCAGCCCAAAGATCAGGCCAAAATCATGGCAAAGCATGTGCACAACATCCACCAAGCATAGGCATCAATGGCATAGCATACAAGCATGAAGTAGTGTATGTAGAGAGCTCCAATGTAGATGTAAATGTCAATTGCAGACATAGACAACATGTTTGTTGTACATACAGTCTAACTAGAGCTGAATATTAGTGCCCCAAAGCCTCTACAAGGCTCAAGACATGGCAATGATCAATCCAAGTAGTGCCACAATGATTAGGAAGCATGCCATGACCAACATTTGATGTAGGAGCTATTGTCCATCTTCTCCCTATAATAGGTGCAGGTCACGCTGATTTTCCTGGGGTTGCTACTCATGCTTTGTGTTGGTTCAAGGTGGTAGGAAGCTCAAGGGGGTGCCAAAGAAGGCACACAACAAGCCTAAGGTGCCCCACAAAGGCCTATGTCAAGATATAGAGCCAACAAGATACAATGGTGTTGCCCCCTTCTTCTTCTCAGACCTGTAGACCTGTAACCAGCATGAAACCCTGAAGAAGATAAATGAATACCTTTTTTGGAATTCCCTTAGAGTGCCCAAAGGAGCCAAGAAGGTGCTTGGGAAGCCAGGGAGTGACGAGAGCTCGAGAGAGTCGGCTATGGCTGTTGAGAAGGAGACCCAATGAGTGTAGGGAGTGTAGGGATTCAATAGGAAGCTAAAGACACCATGAACCAAGTCCAAATGATCAAGCAACCATGCTCTGATACCAGTTGAAAGGTGAGAAGGATTGAAGCTTGCTTGGAACAGCTATGGCGAGAGAGCAAGAAATAGAGAAACACAAAATGGGAACTCCGATAGTCACAATGTGTGATCGGGCCTTCCTTTATTCAAACTATCACTAAAAGAATAAAGAATAAAGTGACAGTGATGGGCACCCACCACCTGCAGTGTGCAGTGGCGGGCGGCTAGACGGATGAGCCTTTACCCCCAACAGACCTCACCTCAACTCCAATTCTCACGCTCTAAACTATAGAACAATAAGGAGGAGAAGAGAGGAATGTGAGAGTGAAAGGGATGCATGAGACGTGGGAGAGAAGAGCACACACAATGTAGGTGTTGTCAACAATGTTATGATAACCTTATTACACTTTCACATATATCTGAATAAAGAATATGGGCAGTCAATGTACACAGGCAGGCCCAAGGGCCTTTCACCCCAACAACCTCCCACTAAAAGGCCAACGGGCTAGGGAGTGAAAAAACAAAAGAAAAGAAAAGAGATAGGGTGAGGAATCATGACATCTCATCCAACGCCCAGTTGGAAAGTGAGCTGTGCAATAAGTGGTGAGAACCTCCTCACAAGAAGAGTCAAGCATCCCTGAGTCCATGTTGTCCAGGAGATAAGCGATCCCATAGCTCTAGATAATAGAGCAATCCATGATTGCTTCCCATGAAGCAAGCAACACAACTCATAAGTGCACGGCTATAAAGCATCAGAGTAGCGCGTGGCATCAGCGCAGCGCATAAAAGACAACGGAGAGCATATAGACTCTCCAAGTTCAATCATTGAAAGAGGGCCAACATCCCAGATACAAGTCAAATGGGGTCTCAAGACAGTATGCAGCCTCAGCAAAGCGGAAGACTAAAATACGGTTGTAGAACCAACCATAAAGCGTACTGAACGTGCAGCAAGAGGCCTGAGAGGTGTTTGCGTCTCATAAAAGACAACATGATGGCTGCGTAGAACCTGCTAGGCATCTAAATCCCAAAACCTGTAAGCCGTAAAGTCACCATCTCCATAACCGAGTATGCATCTGCGTGACATAGGCTCATGTGGCATACTGACAGATGCCTGGCAGCCAAACATCCTCAAGTGATCATAGGAGAGTCTCATGCCACTCCATGCCTCATGTGGAGTAATAACATCCAAAGAGAAACACGACATCCAATTAACCAAGTAGACTACCATCATAAGGGCCTCAGCCCAAAAGCCATAAGACAACCTAGTTGTGGTAAGCATAGAAGCAACCTTTGCCTGTAAAGTCAAGCACATGCCATGAGTAATCCCATAATATCATGGGCATAAGAAATCAATGCCATATTGCTGACAATAGATCTGTAAGCTGGGAGAGATAGCATGACTCTCATAATCCATCTGCAAGCATCTAAGCTTGCTACCAACAGAATCCATAAACCTGTCAAGCATAGTAACAGCATCCTCGATCCATACCAAAGGGTAAGCCCAAACATGGTGGGTAGCATGATCCATGAAGGTCACAAAAAATACGACACTCCACCAAGTGGCTGGGAAGGCATGGGTCTATATACTGCAACATGGACTAGATCTAGAGGAGCATGCCTCACACGATCGCCATAAGCCAAAGAGGCTCTTCATAGACCATGAGTACAATGAGGGCAAGTAGCATGGGGAAGAGCAGGCAATAAGCCCATATCACATAAAGCATCCATCTCAGTGTGTCGTACATGGCCTAAGTGACAATGCCATAACAATGCATGTGAAATTTGCGTAACTACAACCATAGAATCTCCCACATGAGAGACATGCACTACATAATCACTGCCATATCTAGCACCTCTGGCCAATACCAAGCAACCACGATGGATTTTCCATGAAGTATCCCTAAGAGAGACATAATATCTTGCACCATGCAACTGACTGGACAGAGATCAGGAGCGTAGGTATATGCAAGACATCACGGAGCATAAGAGAAGACCCATTTGGCAAAGTCAAGTGTATATCCCATGTACCAATAACATGACAATCCTACTCAAGGCCCAAAGAAATACATCCGTCAACCTCTCTATAAGAAGAGAACCAAGCTCTATGCGGAGTAGCATGACAAGATGCCATACTATCTAAAAGCCAATCAAAGGTATAGGCCGTATCACTGAGTAAGTAATCTGCAAGGTAACACGATGCCAGGAGTCTAGGCTCAGCTGCATCATCATGGGTAACTACATGCACCATACCACTATCAGCAATGGTCTCACCTACTATATCACTGACTCTACTCTCATGTCTAGTGTGGCGCAATCTTTTCTGCTCTCTAATCCACTTGAAGCATTTACGCTTCACATGCCCTGTCTTTCCACAATGAAAGCAAATAGAACCTATAAAACTTGTAGAAGAGGACAATTGCTCTATAATAGCATGAGTAGGGTTGTCCAATACATCCAAGGAGCTCAAAGAATCAGGGGAACTGTCATCATAGAGAACAGGCTCATCAAGAGAATTGTCTGCATGACTAGAAGAGCTGGAAGTCATCATAGCATACTGCAAAGGGGACTCATCCAAACCAAAAGGGGAGAACAAAAGGCATAAACCACAGATGCAAAAGCTCCCACAGGGACAAGCCTAGCAGACAAAAGCATGAAATATCCAATCATTGTAGCTCGCAGCCATAAAAGCATAAGCATGCCTCGGAGCCATAAATTCATAAGCATCCCTGAAACATAGGAGTATACATAACTTTGCAGTGTCTCATACCACGTACTGACATACATGTCCAGCCAAGAACGGCAAGTGGCAAATAAACCTGCAAGAATCAAGCTCCAATAAAAGCCCAAATATCTATGTAAAAGCATCCAGGTAAGAGGCTCTGCAAAAAACATAGCAGTAGACCAAGTGCATACATGGGTGGCCATAAAGGTCAACTGCTCCTTGACATATACGGGCAATAGCAGCCCAAATAGCATAAATGCCATGCAACAGAGAAGCAAGGCAGCCATAACTGTAAATCCCAAGCACTATCCAAGTCCACTGATCAGTAAATATCCCACATATCAAATGCAAACGAGCAATCATAGCTCAATAGGCAACTGCCAAAACAAGGAAGTAGTTCATTGCTCAATACCTGTAAGTGCATCCAAGTAATAGCCAAGATCCATAATTAGAGCATCAAATCCCATATAGCATCCAATGTCGTAACGAAAAAAGCCAAGTCGTAATGGAAAAAGCCGAGTCAATGTCCACCTGCTCAAGGGAATACTCAAATGAATGTCGAGACAAGCTCAAACAACTGCCATCCACAGCCAAAGCATAAAGCATTCACCAAGACATCATAACACGTACTAGGTAGCCTAGGCATAAACCATGTCATGATAGTGAAATGCCTGCTACAAGGAAGTGATAATGAACCATAAATTCGAGCTCTAATCTCAACTCAGAACAATTTTGGAGCATAGAAAAATCATGTGGCATCATCCAAATGCGTGAATACATCAAACCAAGTAGCCGGGAGCACCTCGTACGCAATAGGCATAACCTAGCAAATCATTAAATAGCTTCAGCCCTGAAGTTTCCAGCAGCATATAACCTCTGTAAACTGAGTAAATCAGTGCTCAATCCAAGCTCAAATCCATAGGCAAACCATAGGCATACATTCCCATATGTATAGGCACCAACCGGGCATAATTAGGCATAAAATGCCAAGATCTATAAGCATAAAATTGAAGTAATAGGTGGCTGCCCTATTTTGGAAAGATTGGGACTATTCAAAACATTCAATGGCTGAGCTAAATCAGCTCCAAATGTATCTCACATAAGAGGCATAACATCCACAAGTGATCCGGTATCAATAGACATCAGTAGAAGCATCACATAAGCCATAGGCATACAAATACATGTTGTCTCAGACCTGAAATCTGTTGAAAAATATATTTTCATTAGAATTTGTCAAATCCAACATTAGCATCATGTCCGAAGCGTGTCAAAACCCCAACTTAGACTCTAAGCTTGGCTGAATCGGGTTCCAAATGCCCGAGATATGACAAAAAGGGTGATTTTTGAGCCGTTTTTGCAAACAGGTGCAAATAAAACGTGAGCATGCTGCTATACTTGAGGGGCCAAATCAAGGTGGATAGGGGATAAGCAAGAGCCCAATGAATGCCTACAATAGGCATACACAAGCCTAGGACAAGTCCAAGCAAGAGGTGAATAGAACAAGCTTCAATGATGGAAGCTATGGCTGCCTCTTCATGAAACCCTACTATTCATGTCAAAGAATGGCTGAGAATTGAGTGAGAAGCAAGCTCTCATACCTCATCTAGATGTCGGGAAGAGCTCGCGAAAGAGTGGCTCTGATACCAGTTGAAAGGGATGCAGGAGACGCGGGAGAGAAGAGCACATACAATGTAGGTGATGTCAACAATGTTATGAAAGCCTTATTGCACTTTCATATATATATATGAAGAAAGAATATGGGCGGTCACTATACACGGGCAAGCCCAAGGGCCTTTTACCCCAATAGAGAGAAGAGAGAAGCTTCACCCTCTAAGTTCCTCACTCACTCCACTCTTACACTCTCTCTCAACATGATGCATAAAAAGATATGATGACAACAACAAGAAGAGAGCTCTCAAGTTTACATACGCAAGGATGATCACTTCTATCACTTTTTAGCCTTTATACATGGATCTAAGATTCAGGGTTCCCTCCATAAGTTGGGTATGTCTCTCACTTTTTGGCCTCTTGACTCATCCCTCTTAATGCATGCATTCACAATATGTTAATAGGGCCATTCTTCTTGTGAGTGAATAGAAGCTAAAATCCCACAAGCTCACTTGCTATGAGTCTTCCTAACTAATTCCGAGACTTTCTACAATCTACATAGAAGTGAGATTGGCCCCCAATAATATAACAATAATAGTGCAACCCAAAGTTATTAGTGCTCACCTAAATAACAATGCCTAAAACATTACAATACAAACAAACAATATAATCTTTTCTGAAATTAACTTTGGCATGTTTTCGTATTGCTTGACTTGCATCCTTGTCACAATTTGCACTTTCCCATTTGCAATAACTTACATTCCATGCTCCATCATGACTTTATTGGATATTCATGCTACCAAACATGAATGTGTTAGTTGTCATTATCATGGCTATCAACGCATATTTGTTTGTAAGCTAGGACTCGTGAAGAGGAAGAGCAACAAGACATCTAGGCCTCATGAAGGAAAGAGCAAGAGTCTTAATACTAATGAGCTTTGTGAAGGTATCAAGAGATGAAGCATAAGGCAAGCAAGTGCATGCTATTTGAGAGTATGGGGCATGTCCTTGCATGCTATCCAAGACACCTACTTGGGCAATGTATTCCACAAATGTAATTTATAGTTTAATTCACACGCTAGTGGATATTACTCATTCCTAGTAACTATAATGGCAGCCAAGCTATTTGGATTCACTAATGGCCAAAGTGGTAGAAAGATTCCATCACTTGTAGGAACAATGCAAAATGGAGGGATACAATATGTTCAACTATAGTAGTTGGTAGCCATAATTAGAGTGCGTTGACCGACCAAGGAAGATAATGAGAGAGAATGTAAATAGTCAATATGGCGATTTATTGAGAGGTTAGCCAATATGGCTATCAATAGCATGTTAGGAAGGAGGATATGTATAGTAGTATTCAGGGGAGATACACCTCGTGGAGTTCTTTTTATGTGTTGTGTGTGCATACATGTGTGTGTATAGTAGGAGGATATGTATAGTAGTATTTAGGTGATATACACCTCGTGGAGTTCTTTCTGTGTTGTGTGTGCATACATGTGTGTGAAAGTTTGTGGGCCTTTGTACATGCACATCTGTAGAAATTACTTTGTAAGTGTGCCTTTTATGTATGTGAATTTAAGTGTTAAAATAAGTTTTATCTCATGGTATTTGCTTACTATTTCATTAACATTGTACTTTCCAAAGGTTTTGTTGGGGAAGGGAGGATGTTTACTACGTTGGCAACTTGATGTATTCAAATCGTGGTTGGGAGGTGGAGGTATTTGCCTAAGATTGCTAAACAATTAATAATGCTTTGATTAAGGTATGAGGTGATCAAATAACCATTATACACCTTCACTAACCATGTTATGTACCTTATGTAAACTCATCCCCTTTATATTATTAAGATACCTAGCTTAGGCAAATCCTACCATGTGCTTCTTCCCATACATCTCTAAAGATACATACTTGTTGCCATTGTGTCTCTAATTCATTTGTTGATTGCTTCTATAGTGGATATGTACAATTGCAAGATCCTAGTGTCATAGAGCACGCTGACATGGTGATGGAATGTCAAAAATATTCTATCTCATGTGTCATGATAAAGATTCTATATGTAGTTTTTGCTACATCTCTAAGAAAAATGAAATATGCAAAAAGAGAAAGACATTATGACCTTCAAATTTGGGTGATACTTACCCTATTGGTACCATTCATGGTGTCATCTTCTCATTTGAGTTTTCTAGTATGGATGTCTTGCATTCTCCCTTGCTCTACTATATTCTTACATGTAACCACATACATAAATTGCTAGCATGTAATGAATATTTTGAAAGTATTACTACTCTATCTTTGGTGCACTCTCCATATAACTCTTTAAAATATGGGTATACTTTCATGTAAAAAGTATATAATAAATAAGAGTATCTTAAGGGATATAGTGGATTGTTTGGAAGATGATTGTAATGTGTATATCATGTCTAGGTCTTTCCTAATGGATATAATTTTTAAACAGCTTTTTACAATTTGCTTCATGGAGAGTGTGTGCTTCTAACATTCACATTATATGCACTCATCCATGCTTACAATGATCTCATATTCCCATGCACAAGAACTCATTCATATTCTAGCATCCACATTATATGCACTCATCCATGCTTATAGGGATCTCATATTCCCATGCACAAGTAGTCATTCATATTCTAGCTTATTTGCTCAATATAAATTGAGTGCTTATGCAAATCGATATTTATATGAATTCATATAATCCTATGCACACATTGACATTTCAGTCACATACATGAGTATTTGACAAGTATCAATTTATGGATTCTTCTTTGCTTTTCATGTATTTATTATTGTGTTTAGTTATTAATTTGTCTTAGCAACTCATTACGATTCCATGCTTGGATTTTTGGCTATTTCTTATATGTAGATATAGCATGAGATATACATCCAATGATTTTAAATTAAAGCCCCACTAATGCATTTGTCATTCACAAATTACATTCTTTGAGGATTCCTTTGTCTTAGCAACTCATTACGATTCCATGCTTGGATTTTTGGCTATTTCTTATATGTAGATATAGCATGAGATATACATCCAATGATTTTAAATTAAAGCCCCACTAATGCATTTGTCATTCACAAATTACATTCTTTGAGGATTCCCAAGTGTTGAAACCAATGTCAACTTTTCACTTTGTCATCCTTGGTTTGTGCATGTCAACTATGCCTCAATGCCATCATAAAGAGTGGTGCACAAGATCACAACTTTAGAATTAGGTGAACTTCCTTACAATTTTGATTTGGATTGGTTTCTTAGCATTGAAAGTTACTTGCCCCTAACTATTATCAATGCATGTTTTGTATGTCTTTTAGGCAAAAGAGATATTAAAAAGACCAATGCTTCCTCAATTGATGGTGCCATCCTTTTGTATGACTTGGGATAGCATCTTCAATGCATATGATCATTGATACACCCATGCCAAATGATTGAGCTCATGCACAAAAAGGAAAGCTTTTCTAGACTTTCATTCCAAGATTACAATTCTATTATGTTGGTTTTATTGGGCTTTACTTAGGTATCTACTTTTCTTGGGGTGTTTTAGTTTCGATATTTAGCTTAAAATGATTTTGATTATGTTTACCTCTGTACACTTTTTACACAAGGATACATCATGAATCCTTTGGAAGGTGTGATCTTTTATTATTTACACATTAACTTTTATGAGAATCAATTAGGCCTTTAAAAGTATAGCTTTGGGCCTCTTGAGATTTGTGGAGTTTTAACATCATTATGCATGAAGTGTACCATGTCCTTTTTTTCTTTTGTGAGCATAGGGAAGCTACCAAATAACTACTTCCCTTCATTCACAATAAAATGGTGAGAGAGAGAGAGAGAGAGAGAGAGAGTCTAGCCTCACAATATTTACAATTATGTAAAGTTGCATGAACCACATGTAATAGCCATGGAGAGCATGAGAGTTTGGTGACCTAGTGCCATTTATTTCACATCAAAGTTGAACTTGTGGTGGTTCCTTGTATTGTAATTGTGATATCTAGAGTCCCTCCATGTGTAAGTGGAGGGATTGTGGACTTTAGCTTACTTGTCCACATGCTAGTGTGCACTTGAGCTAGACCATCACTTTTTTTTTTAGAGGGGAGGGGCTACTCAATTTTACTAGAATTTACCTTAATATGGCAAGAGTTGAAGGCATTGCAATTATTCATGAAACAACTCCCATTAGCCACACAAGTAAATTGTTATCTTGGTCTTGCCAAAGAGTAGCACATATCCATCACCTGCCTCTAAATGAGGCAGTCATTTAGCTTAACCATAAAATGAGGCATGTGCATGCGTGCATGTGTGTGTGTGGGTGCGCGTGTGCATGGGTGTGCATGTGTGTGTGTGTGTGTGTGTGTGTGTGTGTGTGTGTGTGTGTGTGTGTGTGTGTGTGTGTGTGTGTGTGTGTGTGTGTGTGTGTGTGTGTGTGTGTGTGTGTGTGTGTGTGTGTGTGTGTGTGTGTGTGTGTGTGTGTGTGTGTGTGTGTGTGTGCGCGCGCGCACGTGCGTGCGTGCGTGCGTGCGTGCTTGTGTGTGGGCGTGCGTGCGTGCGCACGCGCGTGCGGGTGGGCGCGTGCGTGCATGCGCGCGCGTGCGCGCATGTGTGTGTGTGTTGGGGGATCTCCCATTGGCCTATTTGCCCCATCAGAGGATGAGTTTTGATGATGGTTTCTCTCAACCTATTTAGCCAAGGTGACACTTTCGCAATATACCTTTGTAGCAAAGGGTTTCACTTTGCTTTGGTGGGGTTTAAGTGTAGGAGGAAGAGTGGATTCTAGGTTTTGTAGTGGCCTGCAAGGGCAACTACATTTATGTCTTACCATGGACACCTTGGCACATGAGTGCCTTGTTTGGGTTTCATTTGTAGGTTTACTTGACTGGATGGATGGTGAAGTTCCAACATTGGCTAAAGCATTGGGTCATGTTTTATATGTTTCTTCTTCTACTCGTGATGTTTTTCATGCTAAGAAGCATGCTTGCATTCTACAAACATCGTAAGGGCATCCCTAAGTTTGGAGCTATTCGACCCCCATGGGATTGAGATCACTATCAAGGTCAAGTTTTATATCATAAAGAGTGGCATTGAGATTGATTCTACATGAGGTTTTATCATGAGGATTGAAGTATCTTGTGTATCTTTCTAACTCAAATGTTTATAGACCAATTGATATTCTAGCTCTTTTACAAATGGCAGTTCCAAGGTGGCAAGAATGTGCATCCAATTCTACTCATCCTCAAGAGGGAATATATATGGCCAATGGTCGACAAGTTGGAGAGTTATTAGAATCCCCACATAAGAGTGTTGTGATGTTGTGCAAGTCAACCAATGAGGTTTTCCAAGACTCCGTCTTGATGTGGACCACCTCCTTTCTATTTTCAAGAAAGACTAGATTGTTGCCCCAGTCTTGGATGATGAGACATATGTTGCACATGCATGGTTGATCGAACAACATGTCATAGTCTAGTCCTTTCCATGACAACAAAGTTAGCCTTGAATTGTATGCCAACAATCTTGACCAGCCAATCTATTAAAACTCCCATTAGTTTGACTTTAAAACCATTAGTAATGGTGTGATTAAAATGCACTAGTTCAATTAGTAGATTTCTCTAGGTCTGGAGTACATCTTGAATAACTATGCTCACGCTCACTCCCGAATGGTATCTTCAAGGGTCCATGAGAAGAATAGCATGTCGTTCAACTCCTTCCCAAAAATGTAGTAACCCCTAAAGCACTTAGGATCAGAGCTGCACTAAAGCTAGGTTATGGAATATGGCGAGATCTGATAGGGTTCGTTCTGTCAGTTCAACATGCTACCTTTCAATATATTTTTGAGTGGAATGGTAACTTTCGTGGATGCAACAACAACAATAATGGTAGATTTAATGGTCTTGTAGATATGTTGCGGTCTACTTGCATTGGGAACAAGAGCAAACTCTTATTCTATGAGTTGTTGTTCCTTGGGGGGTTTGGTTGTGATTTCGTCAGGTTATCATGGCTTCTCTTGTAGAGTTACCTAGGACAGGCTTGGAAGGTTCAAGATCTTGTCGGCCTACCCTATATTGAACTCTTCTTCAATCACCTTTACCCATTCCTTGACCTTTTCAAATATAGATAATCTATTGAATTGGGTCTGGATATACCTTATCCTTGGTAATGGTTTATTTAGTAGCAATTCACGAAAGAGTATCCTTAGAACACCATAAAAATGGAGAAGCCTAAGCAAACACAAGTGCATGCGATTAAGGACAAATCATCAAAGGGCCCATTTAGGAAGCAAGAGGTGGAGAAGGCAGAGCCTCCTCCAAATCCCAACAAACCAAAGAAGTCGGCACCACCAAAACAACAAGAAGGTGAGAATAAATTTGCTGACAAAGGTAAAGGGAGAACTCAATGTAGACAAGTTTCTAGTGGTGGCTAAGGGAAAGAGAATATAGTGCCTAACTCTAAGTCCATCATTTGGGATACAAAAGGGAAGAAGAAGTTGTCTTTCAAACAGATGGATCAACAAATATAGTTATGCTACCTTGGATGGTGATGAAGATTTTGAAGATGGTACTAATCTCTTCTATGAATTGAACCCTTAAATTCACTTTTATCACTTGGAATCAAGTGGATGGGCTACATGCATGTCCCTTCTCAGATAGAGGAAACTTGATGCCATAGCCTTACAAAGAGATCAAGTTGGACAATGGCGAGTGGCCAAGGGACATTTTCTGATGCTACTTATTCTTTGTTGATGCATGTAGGTGGGGCATAGGTGGCACTTTTGATACTTATCAAGGAAAGTGGAAGCCTAAGTTTAGGGATAAAAAATGAAGAAGGAATATATTCGATTTGTACCCATTAGTGTTGGTCAAGAGAATGTTGACCTTGTTTCCACTTATGCTTCTAACTCTTCAAGGCCTTGAAATGCAAAACTCTGGAAGGATTAGTTTCTATAGGTCGTCTGACCATTGTCTTTGGTGATTTTAACATGATAAGAAGTCATGTTGATGGGTCACATGCTTCATATACAATACTGGAGTAAGAAAGGAGTGCATGAGGCAATGTAGTATACCACTTAAAGATTGGTAGATCTATTGCATATCTCCTCACCCGTGGACCAATGCACCTTCACTTGACATAATCATTAGAAGAATGAAACTTGGAGAGCTACATGTTGGGATTGTGTTGATGCCAATTAAGATTTTTGGTGGCTATCCCCCCCCCCCCCCCCCCCCCCAAACCCATAATTAGACTGATTGCTAAAGTATGTGAGTCAGATCACATTCCCTAGAAGTGACTTATTGTATCATCTCAAGCCAAAAAAATAATGTTGGCCCACCACCCTTCAAATGGAATACCTTTTTCCTTCAAGAGATGGACTATTTAACTAAGTGGTATGGCAAGAGACTAGTAAGAGACATACATATTCCTATGAAAGAAATGTAGAATGCAATAAATTAGCTACCTCTTATTTCAAGAATTATGGAAGAAATAGGGTTCAAGCTAGGAGGCATCACATGGTTGATGCCCATCATTGTTGCACTTCTCTACCCACTACTATAACATTTCACCCTAATGATCCCTTTTTGGTTTGTCTCTTACAAGACATTGAAGATTACATGAAAGCTCAAGAAAGGCACTCAATTAAAAGTCTTAAAATACAATTAAGGAAATTTTTTGAAACTAATGGAGAGACCAACCATGCTAGCTTTATTTAGGCACTTTAGGTTAAAAAAGAAGAAAGAAACAATTGTTGCCATTTAGCATGCAAGTGGGACCCTACATCAGGATGGTTTTTCTATCTCATAAGCATTCACTACCCACCTCTCGACCATTGTTAGCTCCCAACCCTTGGATTTTGAGGGCTATGTTGAAGTAGTTGCCCAAAAGCTCACTCCATGTGCAGGGAAGGTGACAGCTAAGACAACAAGTCTTATTGCTAGACCTTTCACTATAGAGGAGTTGGAATTTGTTGTAAAGAAAATGAAAGTGGTAGACACGGAATTCTTCTAACACATATGGGATGTATGCAAGAAAGGTTTTTGTGATTATGCAAATCACTTTATAAGAGTAGGCTATCCCTCCACATCTATAAACCATGGGATGATCAATTTGCTTCCCAAGTTGGTGGACCAGTTTGCCAACACACAGTGGTGCCCCTTGACTATGCTTAACACAAGTTGCAAACTTATTGCTAAGGCTCTTGCTCTTCAAACCAAGTTCTCGTTGCCTAGGATTCTACATTGAAACCAATATGGCTTCCTCTACAATAGACATATACATGATGTTATACTCAACTTGGTCTTATTGGTTGACCTTGCTTTGGAGAAGGGGGGAAAGTTTGTCTTGATCAATATGGATATGGTCAAGGCATATGATAGAATTAGGTGGGATATTGTCATGGCTACAGTAAATTGGATAGGATTTGGCATACACTTTTGCAAAATGATTGGAGGCCTCTTTGGAGATGCCTTTGATATAGTTAGTGTCAACGAAATTCATTCACATGAATTCTATCTTAAAATATCAATGTGATAGAGGTGTCTCATTGTACCTCTATTGTTTGCAATAATTTTTTACCCCCTCTTGGTAAGATAGACCACATGATCCAATGAGGTATTCTTAAAGGTCTTCCCAATGGTTCTCAATTCTATACTCAACTATTTATTGATGATAACTCTAATGTTGTTAAGGAAAATAAACAAAATGTGGATGCTCTTTTTACCATAATCTCTTCTATCATGTACTAGGCTCAAAAATAAGTGTAGGGAAGATCGAGATGCTCACTCTCTCTTCCTTGGAAGTTCAAGGAGTGGATGAAAGAGTATGGCTTCAAGATCATAGGTCTTGGGCAAGTGTTTTCGTACTTGGGGTCCTCAATTTGGATGGCCCTCATAGAGAAAAAAGTTTTGAATGGATGAAGACCAAGGTGGAGGCTGAGACAGTTGCTCTTTGACACCACCTAGTTGGTTTGTGTGGAAGGATTATTAGTCTCAATGCTATTATCAATCTTGCACCTAGCTTTGTGGGTATGGCAACCTCTTTCTCTAAAGCATGATAGGGATCCTTAAAGAAGTTGGCAAGGGGTTTTGTGTGGAGTTGCACAAATTTAACCCATTGGGGTGCAATAGCCTAGAGCCTACTTTGTGACTTCAAAGTAAATGGAAGGCTAGGGGAGGAAGCGTTCTCTAATAAGGCATCCAAACTAGCTTTTGAACTTGTTTTCACACTAAAATTAGACCTTCCTTGGGTCCACATTATCACTCATTGGATGCAGTTGGCCATGCCTACAAAAGAAAGGTGGAGTGGTCTACAATGGGAGGATGTTTTGGTAGTAAACATGGATTTTAAAATCCACGAGTTAGTAGCAACCAACTTGCTATTGAAAACCTAGAAGACAAATATGAAGCCTTTGGAGAGGCTTGAAGAGAAGGTAAGAAGTGGAGATGCCTCCCTTAATCAACATATGTTGCTCTCATCATTTGCGTATAAATACAATAAGGTCCAAGCAAAAGACCATTTGAAGCATTGCTTATATTAATAAATAGGAAGGGCATTTGAAGGTAGTCAAAATCTAGATATTTGGTGAAAAGAGGCTTCCAAATTCATGGAGATCAATGAATTGTAGGAGATTCATCTTTAATCGGGATGAAAACACTCTACTTAATCAAATTCTAGCTAATAGGAAGGACGGTTGAGCTAGAACATCGATGTCAATGATGAGGAAACCTATAACAAGGATCTTGCTAGCTTGCAAGGGTAAATTGCTAATTGCCCTGCCAAAAAAAGAGGGACTTTGAGCTAGAGGAAGATGATAACTTATTGGCATTTCAAGCAACATGGAAATCTCTACTTCCTAGGGACCATCCGAAGTCCTAATGTTGCTATATCAAGAAAGTCTCGAGGAGCACCTCCTCTAACAAGCTTAGTACCCTACTATGGAAGGTGTGCTTAAAAAAACTCAACACCACCAAGGACCAAAGTGGCAAGTTTCTCGAGGTGTCACCATGGTGTCGAATGTGCCTCAAGGCTAAGGAGACAATCCCCCATGCTCTATGACATTATTTTGTAGCTCAAGCAGTGTGGAGAAAGACAAGGGCATGAGTCCACATGGCTAACTCAATGCTACAATTAAAATGAAAAGTGTCTTGTTGAGGGATAGAGGCAACATTGATGAATAAAATTTGAAGTTATCAAATGTCATTAGGGCTATTGTCATAAGGGCCATATGGCATAACGGAAATAAAGTAGCCATGGACAAGAGCGTTAGGGTCAATACTGAGTCTCTCTTTGCTTGTATGGTTAGAGATGTATTGGGTCTACTTAGGAAAATTAGGAAGAATGGGCATATCTTCAAGGTGGGGCACAAATTGTTGAAGAAGGCCAAAGTATGACTATGATTTGGGCACCACATCACAATTATGAATTGGAATGCCGGCATATGACTATGATGTGGGCACCATCACAACTATGTTTTGGGATGACCTGCAACATCAACAATGATACGTACATTGTAAATTAATTTATGCATTTAAAAAACAAACATTAAACTAGAGGTCTAGACCCCATTACCCTATCTCACATTGTATGTAATATTTCCACACAATAAAAGTTAGTTGATTAGTTTGAAAGTTAGTTAGTCAATTAATAAGTTAGTAAGATTATTAACTAAAGACTAACTAAGGTAACAACTAATTAAAATTAATAAATAATAATTTTTACTTAATTAAAATATATTTTAAAATAAATCGAGAGTCGTAATCCGACAATTTTCTCGGATTGACAAGGACCATAGCCACCCTTCACGGAAGTTATAATGTGAATGAGACTTATGAGCCATATTAATCGCTAGTATTAATGTGTATAGTTTGGATGGCCCAAAAATATTACATTTTTGGGTTTAAAAAAAGAAATTATATTTTAGATATTATCCTAAAAAGATAGAACTGAAAGCCATTTAAAAGAAAAGACAAGTGATGTTTTAGTTAGTTTTGGAGATTTTATAAAAAGAAAAAAATATTGAAAGAGATAAATTTCATCTCACATATTCAAAAGATCAAGCTGGCAAAGTGCATGTATCAAGGGAAGTTAATTGCACTAGTTGTGTATGTCTTATTCGTTGAATCGCTCTTTGACCCCAAGGGGGAGAGCAAATATGCGATGGAATTGTTACCGCATCTATTATTGTATTGTTTGGAAAAAATACAATTAGTTTGTTGGATTGATTGAACAACACCCTAAATGTTTTTTTTCAATCAATTGATTGTTGCATTGTGATTTGGATAAATATTCCAAGGCTTGTGTTGATGGCAAATGCATGGCAAGGGTCTATAATGACAAGTTGCTGCGGGAATAAAGGAATGTTTTCTTAGAAGATGATATTAGGGTTGACTGCCTTGATTATGCTTGATTCTTAATTGGTTAATTAATGAAGGATATTTGAATGGGTGGATCATCTCCAAGATCACACCTCGGATTACCCCGAGAGGGCACTGGTCGATTCACAGGCCGATGGTCGAGTGGTGAAAAGGCCAACCACAAAAATGGCATCTCACTTCTAGACTGCTCGTGGGTCAGGTGGAGCTCTGGACACCCCTTGCCTATCCAGAATGGAGTTGGAGATCCCCGTTAGCCCAACGTCTTGGACGTTAGAAGATCCTATTCTAGATAAAGGATGGAAATGTTGGTGCCATGTGATTTAGACCAGGTACTTTTGTTGGACAGAAGAGATACATAAATTCTCCTGTATGGGCAGGAGACAAAGATTAACTTGAAGATAAGTTAAGAAACTTATATATCAAAAGGACTGCTTGTTTTGTTTTTGTGTCTGTGCTGTAAATTGCGCGAACGAACCATGTTTCCTAAAAGGCTTAATTAATGAAGCTGATTGTAAATGTCGCACATAAATGTGGTAGGATCTAAATTTTAGAAAACTAAAGCTATCAAGGGAAGCGGGTGGGCGGAATCCCCTACGGGTCCGTCCTACGACTGGGTGGTCCAAGAGACCTGGGAGGCTTCTCACAAGGCGGAATCCCCTACGGGTCCGTCCTACGACTGGGTGGTCCAAGAGAAATGGGAGGCTTCTCACAAGGTTTTACTGACGATGACTTTAGGTATTGTTAAGTTAGAACCCGATTCATGCTGTTTAAGGGGATCAGAATGGGACTATGCCCTACGGGCAGAGAGGTTGAGCGCGCATCCTTCTCGTTTCCCATTCTCTTTGAACCAAGTGCGGTATGGATTTGCTTCGAATTGGGTATCTCTGCGTAAAATAGGATGTCCAAGACCTGATGCTAGGATGCTGTTAGGAGACTTCGTCTACTAGGAACCCAAATTTTAGGTCGATCCTAGTGGGTTGGGCCGTGGACGTTCCGTTGTGAGGTGGACTCGAGAAACCCTAGGCGACAAACCCTGAAACATTCTGTGGGAGTGTCGGGCAGCGACGCCTAGAATCATTTCTCGATGGACCACTAAAACATGCTTGGATAGCTGATAGGCAGGCACGTTACATTGTATTACCTACATTGTTCTCCAGTCATCCTATCTCACTTTTCTATATTTCATTGAAGGTCTAGTGATGACATGTTGGGCACATGAGCAGGTTTCAGTAGCTTCAGACTCCCTCTTGTTGTTGACCCTAGAAGGACACTCCTGTAGCTTTCAAATCAAAAGGTTGACAGAGATTTGAATCTATCCTTGATGGAACACATTGATGGATTTAGTTAGATAGCCGATAGGGAAGCTTCAACATCCACTAATGACTTGCCATGTCATCTTTTTGGCCCAATCACCTACCTAATAGAAATTTATTTTCACGTGCATCTATCTCACATTACTCATTTTCAAGTTCTGGCAAGCTTCGAGTCTACAATGTGCATGTAACCCAAGGTCGCCTCTGTTAGGTAGAGGAGTGCCATATCTAGTCAAATATTAGGCTGGTTACACACCAAATAAGGGACACCCACTTTGTAAGCTTTAACCAATCAAAATACTTATTTAAGGGTTGGGTGTCCGCAATCCTTTACACTCTGGAGAGGACGTGACGTGTTGTTTACTTGCTAAACAGGTAAACTCCCTGCCCACTTTTAGACAGGGAGTCTCCCCTGTCCACTTTGTAAAGTGGTGGATAGGGGTGCACTTTTTGCATTTGCAACCAATCAAAAAATTTATAAGTTTATTCTTTTTTAATTTTTTACAAACAGTGTCTATTTGATGTGTAAAGGTATGATGGCCATGTCTATGCCCAGTTTCAAAAGTGCATGTCCACACTCTTGGGGGGGGGGGGGGGGGGAGGGTGGGGTTGCCCCCGTCCATTACTTGGTGTGTAACCAACCTCAGCCCATGTGCCTCTTTTGTTCTTCCACTAGTCCTTGAGAGTGATGATATGAAGGAGAGGCCTTCAATTGGACACTCAACTTGGTTACAAGATTATGAATCACTCTAAAAATGATGATGTTTGTATGGATAGAGCCTGGGAATGGGGTCTTGCATAAGAAACGTGAGGGGCTTGCTCATTCCCACCAATGTATAGGCACCTGCATTGAATGGAGCCGTCCAAACTTTCCTTAAACGACAACAACAAGCAAGGCTACATTGAAGCATTCTCATCATACACACACACGCACTCTCTCTCTCTCTCTCTGTGGATAGCTGGACCTCATCAGTTGTATCACAGTTTGTCTCATAGGCCAGTTTTGGTCTTTAGAAGACGTTAATATAACTTTCTTTCTTTCTTTCTTTCTTTCTCTCTCTCTTTGTGTCCCCCTTAAACGGCCTAGAGAGTGACTATATTCTTAGGAGGTTCACTTGCTTTCAATTGAACACTCAACTTGGTTAGGAGATTATGAATCGCTCTGAAAATGACTACGTTTGTATGGACAGAGCATGAGAATGGGGTCTTACAAAAGAAGCCTGAGGGGGGTGTTCACTGCTGCCAACCTATAGGCGTCTGCATTGAATGGAGCTCTCCAAACTTTCCTTAAACGGCGACAACAAGCAAGGCTACAAATTTACAATGAATCTCTCTCTCTCTCTCTCTCATCAGACACACACACACTCTCTCTCTCTCTCCTCCCCTTAAACGGCGACAACAAAACCACACCCTCTGCATTCTCTCTCTCTCTCTCTCTCTCAGACTATTAGTGGCCCTCTTAGCCGTCGCTGCAGGAAAGAAGAGAAAGAATGTACAGTCTTTTGGGTGCTCTCGCGCTTGGTGCTATCGGCGTGCTGGTGGCATGGATTGTACTGGCTCATTCCCGCAACAGCAAGCGCGCAGGCCTTCCTCCTGGTTCCATGGGCCTGCCTCTCGTGGGTGAGACGCTGGAATTCCTGAGCTCGAAGCCCACCTTCATGTCGCACCCCTTCATCGAGAAACACTCCGCCAAGTACATGTGCTACTGCGCCGTCTTCTCACGAGAGAGAGAGAGAGAGAGAGAGAGAGAGAGAGAGAACACTGCAGATGCACAGATATGTCCCCAACCACACTCTACGAAGTAGACTGAATTGATTCAGAGAGTATATACATGCTTTACTACTTCAATCTACTAAGTTGAATAGATTGGTCTCTCTCTTGATTGATTCAGAGAGTATATATATGACTTAGTATTTCAATCTACCAAGTAGAATTGGCTTCTCTCTGGATTGATCTAAAGAGTATACGTAATGCCTCACTACCTCAATCTCTTTAGTAGAATGGATTGGTTCAGAAAGACCCCTTGCACCATATATCCAACCTCGAGTATCCAACTTGAAGGTTCACAAGTTTTTCTCCTGCATTGCTTCATTGAGCACGTTGAACAAATAAGCTTTTTCCTCCTGCATCAGTTGATCCATAATACCTTCTTCAGGCCATGCGTTATGTGTTCTACATTCATTGTATACAGAACAGCTTTCTGGCTCAAATATTTGATCAAGCAACTAATAGTACAAAGGACGCATGTGTTATGTAAATATAGTAAGGAGCAGAAAATAAGTGCTTCCTTCTTATGTCTTTTGTAAACATTTTAAAGAGCAAGGAATGAGTCCTTCCTTCTTGTGCTTTGGGTGGGTAAGGATTATGTTGTATTTGTAAATGCTTTAGCATCAAGCTTAAAGGTGGCAGCATGTGCCCACACGCATAATTGTTATGTTTATTGTAATCATAGATGTTGGGTGTGCATATATGTTGAAACACTTTGCTAAATTCGACAAATGTTTCAAATTGAAAAAGCACCTTTGCAGAAGCTGTGGTTGATGCAGCTCTTCTCTTGCGTTAGGTATGGAGACCTGTTTAAATCCCATTTATTTGGGCAGCCATTTATCATCTCAGTGAATATGGAGGTGAACAATTACATTTTACAAAATGAAGGAAAGCTATTTCAGAGCTGCCAGCCCATCAATGCTTACAGAGACATTCTAGGCAGGCAGACCATTGTTGAGATTCATGGAGAGCTCCATAGAAGACTCCATGCAGCTGCTGTCAAAGTCCTTAGCTTGGATGAAACAAAGGAATACCTTTTCAACTTCATTCAGACTCTTATGTTGAAGCAATTGCCCACCTGGCAAGATCAGATTGTCCATGTGCACCACGAAGCAACATATGTGAGTAAAAATTGGGTGCTTTCCTTTTTCTTTAATGTGCTTTATAAATGTGTCTGAGGTTCTTTATAAAGCTGTGACATGCATGATGAATATGGCACATTAATGATTTCAGTGGATGGAATTTTTTAACAAGTCTGAGATACTGGGTCATGCTACTGTCTTACTGTGGGTCATACACCACAGTTTTAAGACATTTTGTTTGCTTCAAAACTAGATAAGTTGTCCTTACATGGATTGGATGGGTCTTTTTGTAATCTTTAAGAATTAGGTGTTGCATTGCATGAATACAGCTTGTGTGAATCTTATATGGCACTAACTTAACTTACAAAAGATCAGATAAGTATGTATAAACCACATGGCCTATCCAATAGAATATACCTGAAAAGGATGCCAAGTTTACAAGGCACTTCTCAAATCTGGTGTCCTTAGACCAGAAACCAATTTCCAGTTAACCCACATAGATAAACAGGCAGAAGCTAGCTGGATGCTTGACACCAATGCCTTGACACATCCTCGATAACCAGATATACAATACCATGTAAGATGGCCAAATTTACAAAGTGGAAGATGACATGGCTTGCTGAAGTGGCCCACAGTGGTGAAGATTCACTTCTTGCCAATGGTATTTTTGCACGATTGTCAAATAGTAGGGCGGCCCGCAACACTATAAAATGCAGGTGCTGCCAATGATGGTGACAACGTCCAGATGATCTTAGAGAGAAGGGCGGTCAGTCTGGAGAGCAAATGCTGAAGAAGTCTGCACTGAAGGTGAAAACGCAGGTGGGCAGCAACCTCTGACAGTGTGGCAGGCTGGGTGAAAACCAGTTGATGATGGCAACAACTCTTGATGACAGTGGGTGGCAACAGACAGCTCCAATCGGCAGCACTCGAGCCACTCCTGCAAGAAACATCCACCAAGCATAGTTGAGATGGAGGGAGATGAGTGGATCTGACAGAGATGATTGTGAAGAAGGATCAGATGATGAATGAAAGTGTGTGTATGTTGATGAATGTATGTGCCCTGTTTAGAGGCACTGGATTGTCTAGGGTAGCACCCAGAATATGGGGTGCCCAGCCTTTTTGGGGCTGTAAGTGGAAACCAAACGGCAATTAAGGAAATGTGATGCACTTAATGACTTGGGTTTTTCAACACCCCTCTCAAGCCCAAAAGGGTTTCCTAAGAGTAGTATAAGACATGCTCCACCCATGTACAACATTTAAGTGTACAACAAGTATAAAGACAATGAGATCCCCAAGTAAAGAGACTTCCATGGCAGGATTCTTGATGACGAGGGAAACACTTGTAATCTTAGAAAGGAAAGAACAACTGAGAGGAAACCTATAAGGATAGTAGACAAGACGATGGTTGAACGTGCTTGAAACTTGACCTTCAGAGAGAAGTCACTAGCTTCATATCTATTGAGCAAAACATGTGTATGGCAAACACTGTGATATTGGGACCAGTATCAAGGTGAGTAGATTCAAGTTGTTGATACTGAACAAAGATGGGATATGACTGCATTGTCCTGGCCCTGTCCTGGTTGATTTGGCAGCACACTCATGGAGGAAGAATGCTCTATGGAGGGAGTGAAATGCAGTCCTCTGGGTACTGGGATGTTAGAGAAGACACATATGATGATGGACAGCAATAGAGGGAGCAAAACACAGTCCTCAGGATCTACTGAT
The DNA here is from genome assembly GCF_053477565.2 of Lygodium microphyllum. Lineage (NCBI taxonomy): Eukaryota > Viridiplantae > Streptophyta > Polypodiopsida > Schizaeales > Lygodiaceae > Lygodium > Lygodium microphyllum. The sequence goes on along the minus strand of NC_141141.1, from coordinate 127,866,748 downwards.
GATGATGAAGATGCTGACACCTCTCTGGAATGATGGCTGTTATCAAGGCAACTTCTGGGCAGCCAATTAGAGGAGAAATGGCAAGAAGTGTTGATGAAGATCTCTTTGAAAAAGGTGGCTGCTGGGCAGCTCTTCAGGAGAGTAAAAATGCAGTGTGCTGAAGAATTCAGCCTGCTGCAACAGGCCACAACTGCTGATGATGATGTGGCAGTTGGCTGAAGTTGTTTGGATGCTGGGTGGCCTGATAGGATAGCAAAATGCAGAGTGGGCATCTGCTGGTAGGTGCAGAAAATGCAGATGGGCAGTAGCTGGTGGTGAAAATGTGGATGGACAGCAATCCTCCAGGCTGAGCAGCAGGCTGGGTGGCAGCCAGCTGACCTGAGCGGCAGCTCCAACTGAGGTGGGTGGCTCCAAAAACCTCCAGGTGCCAGTAGCAGTCACTTCAGTGGGGCAGCATTCACCAGGCACTAGAGAGGAGTGATGAACGCAGAGTGGGCATCTGCTGGTAGGTGCAGAAAATGCAGATGGGCAGTAGCTGGTGGTGAAAATGTGGATGGACAGCAATCCTCCAGGCTGAGCAGCAGGCTGGGTGGCAGCCAGCTGACCTGAGCGGCAGCTCCAACTGAGGTGGGTGGCTCCAATAACCTCCAGGTGCCAGTACCAGTCACTTCAGTGGGGCAGCATTCACCAGGCACTAGAGAGGAGTGATGAACAGTAGTCAATGAAGGAGACTGACTGAGAAGGATAAATGAATGGGAGTAGAATAAGATAGAATAAGAATGCCCACATGCCCTATTTATAGGGCATTTTGGATATTTTTCATACTATGTGCAAGACATGCCAATTATACAAATAAAGCCTTTTTGGGACCAATGGAGACCAAAAATTGGGAATTAGTCCACTAAACTTAAATGGTAGTCTATCGATAGTCAATGTGCTTGCTCATGTGTTTGTGAATAGATTGCTTCATTTCCTACAAACTTGTTAAAGATGCCAGCTCCTGAAAGCATGGGCTACAGGTCATCACTTTTTAGGAGAAGAGAGCTTGTTCTCCATTTTTTATTTTATCGAGGGCTCTGTAGTCCATATTAGTGGATAGATTGTTCATTCTTGGGCATCCAAGGGAGAAAAGAACTAACTTGCTAAATGTCTTGGAAATTTCAAATAAGCATTCGCCCATCTTTTGAACATTTTATTGATTCCACTGTCGCAGAGTTTCTGAACAATCTTCTTTTTAGATTGTTTATGGCTGGCTGATAAGCACCCTTCTCACACCAGCATTACAAACCAACATCAGGCATTGTTGCAAGTCAGGTTGTCGAGGACATGGATGAGACAAAGCGGCAAGTTAATGAGGAGATTGCTAATACTCTGCAAAATCTCAATCAAATGAGAAGACAAGTTTTGTAGACTGCTTACTTTCAAGGTGGTCTGGGCATAAGCATGAGACAACATCCCTTGAACAAATGGGCAATGTACCTCTTCATGTTTTTCAACCAATCGAGTGGTAGAACATCATGCCTCCCCCTATAATCTCTTGGTAGTAGAGTGTCTTTAAGCTCTTGAGATGACCCCTCCTTTTCTAGTGCTTGTGGTATGGGTTGGTGCAGGCATGGGTTTGAGATCAGAGCTCCATCCATGATAGCTCTGAGGGAACCCAGCCTTTTCAGCTCTCAAATGCCTGAAAGCTGCAGATCAATATGAATTATTGCATTTTGAGTGGGTATGACTTAGAGTTGCTGATTTTGTAAGTATGTGCATTAATTGGTAGATGATGCATCCAATGGCCAATCATAGAACTATGAGTAGGTTCTTTCAAGTGAAACATATGGTGTATGGAGTTCTAGTTATGGTGAAGTTGGCGAAAGCTCAAAGGGTGCCCACATGGGCTAATTGTCAAAGTGCCATGGACCTGATCTTATTGTCTCCCAGACAAATCAGGTCCAAATATATGATCCATGATTCATTTCTGGAACAAGAGATTTTCTTGTACCACTACAAAGAGGGCACTTGCAGGAGGTTACTCAAGTAGTTTATCTTAGTTGGTCACTCGGCTTGATGAACCAAAGGATTTAGAACTACTTACTCTCTACAAGGAGGCTTTGATTCTTTTGTGCGGTTTGGTTTACAGCAGAACTTGGAAAGGATGCATCTGCCATACTCCCTCACCACAAGGAGGACATGCAGCTTTTGTGCTTCTTGACTTGCTGTCCCTTGTTGGCCTATAGAGTGGCACTGTATTGTACATACATTTCATTCATGGTCAATGCAAGCTCCTTTTTTCAGTCACAAGTGACTGTCATTTTTGGACATGAGGATTGTGGAGACGGTAGCTTCTCTCTGTCCCACATCCCATTCCATGCAATTATATGGTCACAAGTGGCTGCAATTCCTCTCCATCCCCGTCCCATTTTGCGTCACTTGTGACTATGCCTTTAGTGCTCATCTTGCTACCTAAGCAAGTGCATTCTTCCTCGCAGGAGGCTTTTAATGTATGAAACAAAGAACCTAACAAAATTTATGGAGTCGGGCAAGAATGCAGTGTATGCATAGCAAGTTTTTGTGATAATATAAAGCCCAAGTCTCTTATTTAAAATTGCAATTTCAGAGTGGTCACTGAGATATTGCTTGTGATTTATGCTCTTAGATGGTACGATGCTTGATTCTGCATTGTCTTATAAGCCAAGACCCAGAGGGTCCAGTGGTGCAGCAACTGAACAAATATTGTATTGATGTCAAGGGCATGTTGGCATTTCCATTCAATGTACCTGGCTCTGGTTTTAGTAAACACATGCAGGTATGTTTTCATAAATCTAAAATTTCTATTACTTTCATGGTGGAGCACATGTACATTTCATCATACATATGCTTGCATATTGTTTTTGTCTGTGCTTGTTGTGTGGAGAAATGTTCTTACTGATGGGCGTATAGGGTCGAAACCGGTTGGTCAAATTTCTAGAAGAAGTAATTGTGAAAGCCAGAGACTCTGGCCATTCAAGCTCAGAAGATCTATTGAATGTGTTACTAGAGGAAGAAGGTAGTGGTTTATTTGGAGCACAATCAGGTGTTATCTTGGACAATATTGTAGGGATACTTTTCCATGGAGAAGAAACCTTGGGATTAGCAATGACACTAGTCATGAAATTTCTTTCTGAATCACCTAAAGCTCTTGCTCAATTGAAGGTAATGGTTCCTGCCTATATTATCATTTTCGTTGTTATTTTACAAGTTGGTATATGGCAACCTTGTTTCCTCTTTTATTACATTGTCATTTTCGTTGTTGTTTCAGGAGGAGCAATTAGGTATCAGAAAAGGTAAGGGCAGGGTTGAGCAACTTAACTGGGCGGATTATGAATCAATGAGGTTTACAAGGAATGTAAGGGGCAATGTTTCTCTATTCCCATGATTTTACACTTTGCCATAGAATTTTGTGTGGGAAAGTTTTATTTTGAGGTTGCCTTGGTGAGGTTCGAAGAGCAGCTTTATCTTTACTTTGGCATTCCTTTGTTAAAGGATGGAAGCCTACAGTGTGCAGATGACTGGATTTAGGGGGTTAGTTGTTTAGGTGGAAGGCGAGGCTCAAAATTTGGTGTAGAGCGCAGATATATCAAGAACTGTGGCTTAAAACATACCAATTGCACTGCACACATGAACCTTACATTGAAGTTTGGAAAACATGTCTATCAGCACAAGAAAGTATTAGCAGCAACAGGAGTATTTCAATATTCATTCACTTGATGTGGCTGTGTTATAAATAGTCCTTCTTTCCTTCATGTGCTCCTTCCAATGTAAGTGAGCATATTTGTGTTCTGAAACAGTAAGGAAAGGCTTCTGCCTAAATTGGATAGAGTTTTTATGCTAATGTGGATCTGTCTGCTAAGTTGACACGTGAGCCATAGATAGTTGTACCCTTGCAATGCTTTCGAGGATCTGATAACTTGAAAAATACAAGATATGCACAACAAATGTAAGAGAATCTTGAGGAAGTTGCAGCATTACTTGGGTGATAGTGACTGAGGGATGCAAAAGAATACACATGCCTGTGATGTTGCCCACGTCCTATAGTTTTGCATATGATGGTGACATATAACAGGAAGGGTATTTTTATAGTGCACAAAAAGGTTGGTTAGTTGTTGCAAACATGGTCCTGCATAAATAATCAAGGAAAGTGATCCCGAATGACAAGCTGCAAGGTTACTATGTGCAGAATAGAACAGAGCAGGAAGGTAATTTGATTAATCTTTAACTCGTTGAGGCTAGAACGGTTACAAACTTGTCCATGTGGAGGTGCACAATCTGATAATGTTCTAGGTCATGCATTTTTCATATTAAAGCATGTCTACTCAAGTCAGAGACTACTTGAAGAAGCCATATATCTGGAGAAAGCCTTTGATAAATCTAGCATTAGGCTGGGAGTGAGTTATAGTTCTCATCCCTCGAGTTTGTTCCTGTGCATCATTGAGATGCTACACCATGGCATTGACCTCCTACCCCCAAGGCATCGACCTCCTACCCCCAAATCTCCCTCCTCTCTTCTCAAGAACCAAAAAGTCAAAAAGTCTTAAAAATAATCAGAATCTAGTTTATTTTACCAAGTTGAATACAGCTGAAGTATAATTTGTGCTGACTTATTTTGTCACTCGGTTGTGTGCAGGTAATAAATGAGAGTTTGAGACTCTCCAATGTTGTTCCTTGGGTTTTCAGGGTTGCCACAGAAGATGTTGAAGTGAAAGGTAGGGCTTTATGTGGCTTTTTTGAGCATTTGAAACAATTATAGACGAGGCCAGACCCTTAAAAGGGTAAAATATCTACAGAGTTGAACAAAGCTTCTGTTTTGGGCTTTGATCCTTGCCATTTTATTGCATGCACAATGTCCTCTGATACAATACTAACCTCCCTCAAAACAGGATTCACAATACCGAAAGGGTGGAAAATCTTGGTATACTTGATGGGTAGACACCTGGACTCAACTGTCTATACAGACTCCAAAACCTTTGATCCTTGGCGATGGCAAGTATGGGCTTTGCGGCAGTCTTACCTCTTGTATGATATGCCAATCCCTTGTAGCTATCTCATATTTTGAAAATTGCAGGATGTGAAGGATACTGGGAGTTTCACACCTTTTGGAGCTGGTCCCCGGTTCTGTCCAGGGGTGGATCTAGCAAGAGCAACTTTAGCTGTTTTTCTTCACTTTTTGGTGACAAAATACAGGTATCAAGTGTGGTTCATCAGGCACTTCAGCATATTGCACTACTGTACAGGAAACTAGTCTTTGCTGACATGGGATAGAGCTAAATGTCATGGTTGTGATTGTGCAGCTGGCAGATAATTGAAGATGATGAAATCATCAGATTCCCTGTGCTAACTCTCCAAGAAGGCCTTCCTATTGTTGTGAAAAATATGAACGATGAAGATGAGTGCTTGATATTGCACTAATGGTGCCTTGCCTTGGGAGTGTCTTGACACCAGTGAGCATAGAGCATGTTGGAAATCAATGGAATGGGTCTGCCAGCAAAGTTGTTGATCTGGGGCTAGTGTTTCAAGATGCATGTGCCATTGTACATCCTCAATTAATGTTGTAGCCATATCTGTTGGAATGTTGAGGCCTGGAGTTGTCTGTAACTGTGCAAATATAGGCCAAGTTGCGTAATATCATACATTGTTATGAAGATACATGTAGGGAGCATGGATGCAAATCTGGCAAAGGGCAGGGGTTTGAACACCTACCACAAGGAAAGGCCTGATTAAGAAGGCTCTTGTACTTTTTTGTAAGTTGAATTTCATACTGTGTTATGAAGCTACATGTAAGGAGCATGGATGCAAATATAGGCCAAATTGCTTTTTTTCATAGAGTGTTATGCAAATACATGTAGGGAGCACAGATGCAAATCTGATGATTTTTTAAAGGTTTATAGGGGCTAAAAATGTGATAGGGATCACCTTTCATTGTAGGATCGTGCAATTTAGATATTATGGAAAGTACTATTAAAATAAGATGATTTATATACATTTATTTATTTGTGGACTTTAATTGTCTATTTGTCGTATATTATGAGTCATTACATATAAGCACTATGTATGACACTAGTCGCATTGTGCTTAGCAGATAGAATGGTGAGTAGATTATTGGGTGGAATTAAATAAAGTAAAATTTTTTATTGAGTGCAAATCATTGCTAAGTGGACTTAAAGCTACTTAAGCTAAACTAATTAGCTTAACAAGTCTAGAAGTGGGTAACTTAATTAAGGGTAATTTTTCAAAGAAGCACCATCTTAATAGCATATGCTCTAATAGGCAACGCTAACAAAGGTAAGGAGCTTACCTTCAATGTTAGAGTTGCATGTTATGTAGAAATTTACATTGGGTATTGTTAAGGCAAATTGTGTAGGTAGTAGAAATTTTATGTTGCACTAATTGTCTCAAGACTCCTTCAGTATCAATTTTGTATTGCAGATTATTTGCAACTTTTCATGCACACAAGAAAATATTTTAGTCTAGCATCTCTTGCAAGATTTGCCCTTTTGGTGCACTATATTTATAAGGTGATCCTAGAAGCTCATATCACATGGTTTTCAAACAACTAGTCCCAATCTACAAGGAGTTTCGTTAGATTGGACAACTACCAATTTTAAGAAACAATGCTTATTTGCAAGTTATGAAACCAATAATCTTACTTATTTCCTTTTTGCAAGTTATTAGCATCCAAAGATCATATTTGAACAAAGTATTAGTGTTGTCTTTGTCCAAACAAAATGTGGATTGCACATAGATGTTCATGTGGATAGGGTTATATTGATGTAATCACCTTATGATTATGAACATGATTGATACTTTGGCAACTTACAAGAGCAAATAGTAAGAAAAAATCCCAAAGGTTTCTATGCATTACTCAGTAAATTGCAAGCTACACATAGTGTTGAAATAGCATCTCTAAGAACCAACCTTAATAGAATTAGTTCTCCACACTCTAGAATCCATATAGATCCAGAGCAATAATGATTTCTCCACCTAGTCATGGAATCGATACGGATCTAAGCTTGCTGAGTTTGGATTCTTACTTTCCTACCATAGTGACCACTAGATGCCTACTTGTAGGCTATCCCATGAAGGTTCTTTTGCTTTTAGTGTCAATTGATCTCCTTGTATGTCGCGTCACTAGTGTTGTGTCATGCCATCCATATGTAAACATATAAGCTCTCTTAAGAAATGTTTTCAATACTATGTGAGCAATGTTTGTAGGGATTCATAAACTCAATATGTATCATAACTCTTATACAAATCCAAGCTATCTTATCTTAAATTCCACCTTAATTTGGGTTGTATTGTTGGTCTAAGCACTTGCATGGGTTTTGTTGCACACTCAAATTCCTTGTATACAATCCACATCACTCGTGCTATGTCATAAGTCATACATATTCATCATAATTGTAGCAACCTTATAAATTTACATACGATTACCTTTCAACATTTTGAATTGAGTTACCAAAGAAGAAAAAAGGTTCATTTATGCTAGACAAACAGCAATTATTATACAATTGGACATTCATAAACTTTTTTGTTTTTTGAAATTGCCTTTGATAATAAAAGGATATAATTGATATTGGTTTAAACCATGGATTCTTTATGTTGAGTACAACATATTTAATAGATTATGTTCAATTTGAAGAAGTCATTTTGCTAGCAAAAAGTAGATCATAGCTTATCAGTGTTGCTTTTGGTTGAATTTTAGTGAGTACTTTTTTCTCACATGTCACATTGAAAATACACAACCAATGGGTTCTTTTGCCCTTTGAGGTACACATTATTGAAATAAGACATTCTAACCACTAACCATGATTAGACACATTAGGGAAAGTCTTGTTATCCTTGGTGATAGCTTGTACTTATGTGCTCATAGCCTTGCTAAGCTCTATATGCCTCAAGAGACTTACCTAAGCCATGTCTAGTTTGGCACACGCTCATGGGCCCTAAGTAGTTTTCATCAACCTCACCTCTGGAGGATACCAATGAGTAAATAAACCATGGCCTAACCAACGAGTAAATATACCCTTGCCTGACCTCTTCTCATGATGTCATTTAGAAGCCCTACTTTCTACTATGTGGAATACGAGATTTAACTATTAAATTTAAACACTATGATTAGGATAATTTTGCTAGAGCTTCCATGTGATAAGTAAGATAAAGAGAAACTTTGGATTTTCTTGGAAAATCTTCTATGGGAAAATTGAGATGAGGAAAAGCTTGGGAAATTTATAGTAGAGCTTTAAAGATACTTAATAATATTTCTATCTTATTTATATTTAGAGTAGCATTTTTATTGTTATTTTGCTTCTATGTTCTTAAGGTGTGTTTTTACAATCTTTTTGCAAAGCAGTATGATAGTAGTATTTCTATGCAACTCTTACACATTAAGTTAAATCTTATTCATACATACTTTCTTAAATATTAACAACATTTGTGTAAATTTCACTAAACAATGTTCTTCATCAATATTGCTATTAACATAGTAAATTTTGAAGATAAACATCTTGGATACATTACATAACCCCTACTAATATGCATAGAGACATAAAAAATATCCAATTTACTTGAGACTAAACCCACAATACAACAAAATGAATTATTCGGAATACAAATATGAAGTCTTTTAGCTAAACAACATATTTGCAACAATGGTATGTGCACCTAAATTTTTTTAAAACATGTACATAAAAGTTGTGAAGTAATGCTACTATTCCTATTTCAGAAGATTGAATTTTGTTTCTATTTTGTTTAGCATACCATACCATTACTCTTAAGTATTACATTTGGACCCATAAGTTCACCTTGGCAAACAATAAAAGAAAAAATGGACATACTTTACTTTTCATTCCCATTATTTGTTTGAAGTAGATGTATTGGAGAAGTCAACATATCACTGAGGGCAAAAGAGGTTAATCTCCTAGTCATGATGCATTGATCTCGTAGTCATATTGTAATTTTTCTCAAGTTTGTGTTTTTTTTCTCTTCTCACTTCGAATCTTGGTGATTCATGATGTCTATGCTTATGATGCAAGCTAATCCAAGTTTCTATGTGGCACATGCTCTCATACAACCCTCATCCTTGTCACATTACTAGATTAAACTCAAATATTGCAAAGTGGCTAAGTCATACACATTCTATAAAATCTCAAAGAATCATGCAACCAATCATTGCATAGAATCTTGTTAACCACTTGTAATCTATTTAATACCAGCAACCAATCCTTGCATGTGTATTGTGGGCCACTATGGGCAATCATTTACTACCTAGAACATTGCTTCAATTAAAGGGAACCCAAAGCTTTACATATTTTTAGATAAATATATTGCACTAAGATGATATTTGTCACTATATCAAGCCCCATCTAATATTGCGAAATTGCTTGAGATGTAGACCTCACAAAGATCATGTAATCAAAAAAGATCATGCAACAAAGTAGTATGTAAAACATTAATTGATTATACTATATTTAATACTAGAAATTACTCATTGATTGAGTATTGTGGACCCATTTTGGGCAATAATTCACAAGTTAGAATATTACCTCAACAAAATTTTAACATCATACATGTGCGTGCGTGCACACAAACACACACACATACACATGTGGCACTAATTGGTTGGAACATCACCTAACTATTTTGATGACACCTATTGATGTTATAACTCATCATTACCATCCACACAAATGCATCCACACTCATTACAAAACTACAAAGATGGTTAGAACATTTCAATGAAAAAGAGCTTCCACATGTGTGCTTCCACTCGTGCTCTATATTTCAATTGGTATCTGAGTAGGAATTCGAGGAGCTTCTTCATCCTTTGCTTCAACTCAGATTCAAAGCTTCAGCTCAAGGTTTCATGGTAGCCATTGCCTTCTTCCTCCCAAGGTATGCATTGAGTCTTCCCTTCTCTCGGCTTGTTTTAACTTGCTTCAAACTTGTTGAGGAGCTTCACAGGGCTTAGTTGAGTGCTTATTGATTAGAGAAGCAAGCATTCTATCCATTTTGAGTGGATATAGAGCATGGTGTAGAAGTCATAGACATCTATGGTAGCTTGACATCACTTTCGTATTTTGGCCATAACTTTTGCATATGATATCAAATTCAAGTAATCTATAGCTAGAAATAAAGCATGCAATGAGAGCTATAGATTTGCACTCATAGATTGATTTTATGTAGCTTCTAGTTCTTTGTTTTATATAGAACAGAATAGTTCTAGTTCTCGGACAATAAGCAATTGATTGGTTTATGCTCTATTGATTCTTATGGGGAATATTTGCAATGTCTGAATGATGCATTGATGTTTCAAAAAGGCTTTTGGACTGATTAGAGCTTAATTAACTTAGTCATTGAAGTTCTTATTGCTATAATAATAGTTTGGGCAACAAGCATACAATAGTGAGATTCATGCATTGAGTGTCTATTGTGCCTATATGTATTTCAGGTATGCCACATATCTATGGTGATGTCTAGCATTGATATATGAGCTTGGATATGGCTATGGCATGCTTTGGCACTTGGGTTTGAGCTAGATTTTATGTACTTGGGATTTGGTAAGTTGCTTTGAGATTTCCTTGCTTACTTACTTATAGGTATTGAAGCTTCATTGGGACACTTATGCTCTTAGATGTATTTGTGATGTGCTTAGCTTCTTGAATGCTTTGATGTATATGTCTTAAGCTTTACTTCCTCACTTTGCATTTCGAACTCGCTTCTAGTGGGAGATGCTTGTTCTTGGTAGAGCTTAGTTCTTTGAGACAATGGGACCCTTAGTTCATGAATATACTCTCATGTATGCTATTAAATGTAGTTACTCCTGCTTGTTCTTGGTAGAGCTTGGTTCTTTGAGATAGTGGACTCCTAGTTCATGAATATACTCTCATGTATGCTGTTAGATTTGGTTACTCATGCTTGTGGGCTGATTTAATTTCGTATGGTTTGGACATCGGCATTTACCTTTGTCAACAGTTTGCCAGTGATGTATATGCTTATGGGATGCATGATTTACTAACACTTTGAGTTCGTGACAATCTTTGGTACTGGTGGTCTACACTTAGTCATTGCTAGTTACATTCTTAATATCCTGGTTGCTACCCAGGTATTCCTGGTAGTGGGAGCATTCTTTCTTGGCTATTTGCCCCAGTTGGATTAACATATATTGTTATGTTTATTTCAGCATTGTTGTTGTAATTACAATTTTCAGCATTGTCTTGGAGAGAAATTGTTTTACTTTGGTAGTCTATTGCAAGTAGTTACAATGGATAGCTCTATACTTCGGTATTCCCTCTTGTTTTGCTCATGTTTTGGCTGAGTTTTGGGGCTAATTTACAATCATTTACAATAGTACGTTCTCTTGGATTTTGCATTGGTATATTGTCATTATGACCAATTTTTCAAATAATAGTGCTATTTTCAACATTGAAAAACTTGACAATACAAATTTCACCTATTGAAAGATACTAATATGGTAGGTATTGGTTCAAAAGAAGTAGGGTAGGCTCTTGAAAACCAAGAGTGTAAAGCTCGAAGAGGCATGGATCAGTATGTTTTGGATGAGTTAGATGAGCTATGTAAATCCACCCTTATACTATCATTGTCTAAACAAGTTTACCTCAATGTTGTTGTGCCTGAGGATAATACTTGGAAGTTATTGGGAAAAGATATGCAATCTTTGTGACAAGCAAATTCCTACATCACAAATCTATTGGTTGAAACAACTTATGGACCTTCACATAAAGGAAGGGGATTAGTGTGTCCTTGCATTTGAATTCATTTGATTTTCAACTAGTTGACTTCATAGGGAATTGAGCTTTAAGGATAACATGCCTCCCTTATTCTTACAGTGACACTTCTCGAGTCATGGAACACTTTCTATACAACCATGTGTACTAATATGCCTAAGGATGGCTTGAAACTCTAAGATGTTGAGGGTGCTTTACTCACATAGAAGATAATAGAAAGAATGTAGATGCACCTCGTTCTTCTCATGCATTAGGGAAAGAAATGCTTCAAAAAATGCAGTTTTGTTAATCACTGGATTAAGAAAAGGGCCAAAGATAGTTTGCTATGTGTGCAAGAATATGGTATTCTTGTCTCCTCTTTTTTGGAGATAGTAGAGTCCACTTCGTGATTCTCTCCCTTTTTAGCCAAAATCTCCAAAGTCTAACATGTTTTGGTAGTCCCAAAGTCCTTATTTACTTATAAAATATGACAAATGGCATAATAAAGATGTTGTGAAGTTAATGATGACTTTTTTGAAAGTAGAGAGCTTTTTGGTGCCCAATATATTTTCATTAGCCTTCTTAATATTCATTTTTAGTTCATTCACCTTTCTCGATGAGCTTCTTTCATTGCTTTTCATTCATCTTTCTCGATAAGATTCTTTCTCTACAAATTTAATTTAAGTATGGCATCCAGAAGGTGCCCTTCTTGTTTAGTAAACTCTTGCACTATCTATAGCCATGAAGCTAACGAAGATTGGGAGCCAATGATCTTTAATGTAAACGATTGGGTTGCCATCCTACCATCTTGCAAGGACTCTCACAAGGTGAAAATAAGAAAATGAGAGAATATGAAACATCATTGGAAGGGACGTATCATTTCTTTCAAAATTATGTATGAAGGATGGTTTATCAAAGTGCAACATGTTTACATGGCTAAGGATATGCACTTGCCTCCAAACGAGCGTGTTTTGCAGCAAACACATTGTAAGACTTGAGTTGATAATAATGAATTCTTGGTTGTAGATATATTTCTGTCAACAAGTACTGAATGGCAACCTATGAAAAGCTTAAGTGGAACCTTCCATGCAATTCATAAGGTATTTGCAGACATTATCTATGCTGATCAGATTGTGTGTTCTTTTACTGAGGGAAGGTTTTTTTAATATATTATGCATGTTTCGTGGCTTTGTGGAGGGGAGTTGGAATCAACTAGTGTGATTGCTCTATCCAAAATCAACTCAGTACATTTCTCCCTTATCCACTATATATATGAGTTAGGGTAATCTCAGCAATACGAGAAAAAATGTAACAAGTTGGTAAACTGAAAAAGGGTCCCTAAAGAAAACCAACAATATGAAAAAGACTTACATTCACCCCATCTATCTTGAGTATCGTTGAATCTATTGTCCTGGAGACATTTAAAATCACACTCTTTCCATAAGTATATGTATGACTTTGCAATGGTACTTCTTGTTAGAGAGAGTTATATGGTTTTTTAGGATCAACAACATCCTCATATGTGGTGTCCAAGAAGGTAGTCACGAGCCTACCAGCACTGCAAATGGAAACATGTAACTAAAATAGACAATCAAATAAAATAAACAATTAACCAAAAAGCAAGCAGTATTCCATTCAACCCACATCCTTACTTGGCCATGGATACCACTTAGAGAGTTCATGAGGATAATTTCTCTGGTGAGTGTATTTGATGTAAGGAAAAAAAATATGGTAGTTTGTGATGGAATCAAAAGCTTTGAAAGACATTGCTATGTTTGAGCCAGATCTCGACAACAATTCCATTGATAATAGTGGATCAACAATACATATAATTTTAGAGGTTTCTTGGCTAAGAGATGCAATCAATGCCCTAAAGCTAATAGAAAAAATAAAGGCATGTTATTTGCACTCAACAACACAATCATTCTATATACTAATAATTTTGAGAGTCAAAATGCATTACCTTATGCAACAATAAACTACAGAATCTGACAATTGAATATCCTTTTTTAACAACTAGCATAGACTTGTCCTCAAGCAATATGCTAAGATAGTCCTCTTCCTCACAGAAGTGCAAGAAACATCGATAACCATTTGTCCATACACCTCACCTATTCTCTTATAATTAACAGGGCCAAGCACATCGATTTTTCTCTTGCAAACATCATCTTCGGTTTCTATGACCTCTTGTGTTTTTTCTTCTGGGATAAACTCTTGTTGGGATGCAGTCCTTGTTGGGTATAGATATATCACATCCTCAATCTTTGGCCCTTTTGCTTTCCTAGGCAATTTTGGGAAAATGTTGAGGATCTCAATGGCTTTTTTAATAGTGGGCAAGGGCCTCAATACCTTGTCGAACATGTACCTTATTCTGTTGATCATACTAAAATTTTTGTTCATCAAGGTGATCTTATGAGCATGAGCAGCAACAATGTAAGCATAATTCATGAAGTCAATAAAAAAGTCTTCAACTGTCTCCTAAAGAATCGCTGCAAGCTAGTCGGTCAGTTTTAGTCAACACTCTTAATAATCTATCAAAAATATCATTGACAACTTTGATAAAAGTTGTCTTTGGAATGACATGTTGTAAAGCTCTTTAGGCCTTTTCTTAGTAAAACACTTCTACATATATCTCACTAAAACACTTCTACATATAGTAAAACCTAGATCTGTTCTTTCTCCTTGGCTTGAGAGGCTCACTTCCTTGAGTATAAGAGAGTCTAGATTGATTTGTTAGTTGATCATGTACTCTAGGGGAGATTGAAACCTTGGCAGTTGTTTGCTTTGTCTTGCCATCACTGCTACTTGAGAGAAAACGACAGGAAGAGTAATAAAAAACTATTCATTTGTATCGTTGATATGACATGGAGAGGATAAGTTGATATGATGCGAGAGTAATGAAGTCAAATCTCTGCAAGGTCCTATTCGCGCCGTATAATGGACTAGCTAATACAATGCGAGCGTGGCAAAGCATAATCTTCAATACAATCCTTTTTGCTCCGTATAATGGACAAGCTAATATGGCGCGAGAGTGGCATAGTGAAATCTCCATAGGGGTCCTCTCGCTCTGTATCATGGAGGACTAAATAGGAGCGTGCAGCACACCCCCTTATTCGTGGTGTTTTGTAATGTCTTATTTTTTGTGAGACCTTATACCTATCAAAAAAACTCCAAAAATTTTTCATAAAGATATTAGGCTTTGAAAAAAAAAAAATTAAAGATTTTTTTGGAGCTCTTTTTCTATTTTAAAACTATTTTTAAGCCAAAAAGGGCCTAAAAATGGCAAAAAAAGCACAAAAATCACCCAAAAAAAGCATATCATGATATGGCACGTATAGGGGAGGTTGGGTTAAAATAGAAAATGAGCTCAAAAAAATATTAAAAAGTAAAAAAATTTAGAGCCTAATATTTTTATGAAAATTTTTAGAATTTTTTTGATAGGTGTAAGGTCTTACTAAAAATAAAGATCATGCAATTATCACAAAGTCATATGTGACCATCATCCTAAAGCTTAAAAATTTTTGGGCTATTCTATTGCTTTTTTTCTATCTATCATTACATAACTTAGATCTAAAAGAGACCATCTTTTTGAATATATAATGCATCTTATTGTAGCTTGATTTATAAAGGCATCTTATTGTGGATTAAGGGGGAGCATCCTATCATGCTTTGTAATCCAATTCCACTTTTCATTGTGTGTGTGTGTGGGGGGGGGGGAGGGGAGGGTGGTTAAGAGTGTATGCATGTGATCTTTCTTCCTTATGCTAGAGAGGATAAGGGAAGCTGAGTGTGAATGGTCTTGAGGAGAAGGGGAAACCCTAACCCAAAAAAAGCACAAAGAAATCACCAAAAAAATGCCATCATGATATGACGCAAATAGGGAGGTTGGGTGTTGGATGACCCGATCCCCCTATCTGTGCCATATCATGATGGCCTATTTTTTTGTGCTTTTTTGGGGTTAGGGTTTCCCCTTCCCCTCAAGGCCACCAAAAAATAGGCCATCATGATATGGCGCGAATAGAGGGATTGGGTGATGACCCAACCCCCCTATTCGCGCCATGGCCCAACCCCTCTATTCATGTCATATCATGATGGCCTTTTTTGTGTGCTTTTTTTGGGGTTACGGTTTTCCCTTCCCCTCAAGACCATTCACACTCAGCTCCCTTTATCCCTTACAATATAAGGAGGATTCTCTTCTCATTTTTTCTTAAAGCTAGTTTTAAAATAGCAAATGAGCTCCAAAAATTCTTTAAAAAGGTTCAAAATTTTTAGAGTCTAAAAATTTTATGAAAAAAAATTATAATTTTTCGGATAGGTATAAGATCTTACTAAAAATAAAGATCATAACATTATCATAGAGTTACATGTGGCCATTATCCTAAAGCTTAAAATTTTTGGGCTATTCCTTCGCTTTTTTTTCTACCTATCATTACATAATTTGGATCCAAAAGAGACTATATTTTTTAATAGATATTGCATTAGCATATATTTGCTATAAAAAATCTATTTTATTTGGGAACTTTAAAAATATATAAGAGATATTGAATAGTTATATATTTTTGAGATAATATATATTTTTAATAATTTATTTGCTAATCATTCTATCAATTCACTAAAATATTTTTATTTTAGAGAGAGCATCTTTTTGAAGAGTTATGAAATATAGTTTATATTTACAAAATAATATATTCTATCCTTTTGAGCTATAGAAAAAGATTGAAGAGATATTGAATAATTATATCTATTATCATGGCTTTTATGTAAAAATTTGACTACTAATGCCTTATTTATTCAACTCCATTAATTTATCAACAGTTTATATAATTATATAAATGACCACTAATAATTTAGTTATCTAACTCCATTAACTTGTCAAAAGTTCATGTTATTTCATGTAGAGGACTTTGTATAACATCATATAATACTCTTTAAACTATTTTAAAAAATAAATAAGATCATGAATGCTATAGAGTAAATGAGATCTATAATCTCAAGGATCATTTTGATGTTCATTTCTGTGTGAAAGTGAGATATATTACATTTGAAGAAAGATATACAAGGATAAGGCATCAATAATGTAGTGATGCTTTCAATTATAAAATTAGTCTACAGTAGAATCAGAGTTCTGAGAGAAAGAAATAGAGTCAAGTCCTTTCTATTTCATCCTACAAATCAAGAAAAGAGATCTTAAGAAATTTGCGAGGATATGATAGCATGAGTATCATTCCATGACATCAAGCCACCATTTAGGTATTGAAATTTGATACGGCTAATAAGAATTGCAATCGAGGATATTGAAACCCAATAGTGCTATTAAGAATCAGAGTTGAGGGTATGATGAGAAAAAAAACTTCCAAGAGCTAATATCAAGTAAGAAGTTGTATCCTTCATATTCTCCGAAACATCCTGCACACATAAAATCCTCTTAGTCCTAAAGTTGATATGATACACAATGCCACTAATACTTTTATCTATTACTAGGTAAATATTTTTATCTCCCAAAAATCAAAGTACTTCCTTTCTTCTAATTATAATATATTATCCTTGTCTTATACATCAGTGCTTGTTAAAAAGTTGATATTACAATACTATATAATGAAGATATTCTATTTTCAAGTGCCAAGATCAAGGTAAAAATTTTCACTTTCTATTCTATTAGCTTGAGTTTCATCCTTAGTATATCCATCCCTACCAATTTGTATCAACACCATGAGACTCTTTTACCCATTTTCTTATGAATAAAATTAAAGAGATGGAAGCAGAAGCTTGGATTTGGTTAAAACATAATCTTACAAAATGGATGTCTAAGGGGAAAAAGTAAAGATGCAGCTTGGATGTCCCAACCTAGTTGGGTCTGCTAAAAACTGACGAGCTGATCTCGTTTCAAGTCCATGGAAGACCATATCTCTATAGCTCAATCGACAAGTAAGTGGTGTTGATCCTCTGTGTAGAGACTCTTTTGATTGTTGATTACCTTCTCAAGATTTTGTGAAAGGAGATGAAGGGAGACCAATGCAAACAGCTGGTAAGAACATGACGTGATTTTGGTGAAAATTTTTACGACAGAGTAAAATCTGCTTAAGAACTAAGAAACAAAGTGAAGATGAGAGAACGATGGTACAAATGAATGTAGATGAAAAAAGAAGCGTGATTTTGGTGGAAAACATGATAGTAGAATATTTAACCATCCAAAAAGAAAGAATAATGGTCAAAAATTGACCCTTGGCATGAGTTAACCTCCTTAGACATTTAATGGCCATCCTCTTAAATGAATAATATATTCTCTCATTAATCACTTTTGAATGGCTAAATTTGGAGCATTCATTCTTTTAAAACCTCAACTAATTATAGTAACTTAATCATTTTCTTACAAGTGCCATTTTTGAAACGTTTTTGGCCCTAATGGCATTGACTGTTAAGGACGGACATGGTGCTAATAGTAGTAATGATTGCCATGATAGAGACTCACAGAGGTCTCAGTTTCGTTATAAGTCTCGTGGTCATGAGTCCTCTTCAACATGTCATTATTGTGGAAAGCAAGGTTATATTCGATCGCAGTGTCATAAGATGTGCGATGATCCAACGCAAAGAGAAAGATAATGGCAAAGTGCAATAAAATTTTGATGATTATAGCATTGTCCCTAGTAAGTCTAGTGCAAAGATTGAAGAGCTAAATGTAGTGCAAATATGATGAATACGTCTTAGCAACTTCCTCTCTTGATGCTTCTCAATGAATTGATGCTTTATCTACATATTCTCAATGTTGATTGCTTGATTTGGGGGCTCTTTTTCATGTTACTCCGCATAGGGATTGGTTTCATTCATATCACAGAATGACATGTTCTGTGAGATTGGAAAATGACTTGCTATTTGATATTGTTGGTATTGGGGATGTACAACTACAATTTTACTTAGGTGGCTCTTATACTCTACATAATGTGTACGTCGTGTCTTGACCTTGACCAAAAGCCTTCTATCCTACTGGATAGTTGGATGATGCAAGATATTATGTATCTTTTGGCGATTCTGCATAGAAAAATACCCATGGGAATCTTAGTCTTTGCTTGGGGTGCCAAGGTTGGCAACATCTATCCTTTATTTGTCTCTAGGTCTCTTGACTATGTTTTGACTGTGGCTGACATACCATGTGTATCTTTATGGCATCATCATCTTGGTCACATGTCCTTAAAGGAAATGAAAATACTTACTCATTTGCAATATCTTGCCCCTCTTGATTACAAATGTTTTGATTCTTGTAACCATTGTCTTTTTGGTAGACAGGACCCGTAGTTCTCATAAGAAGTATGATATTACATGCATGGGTAAGCCTCTAGCTCTTGTGCATTTTGATGTATGTGGTCCCATGCCTTGTTTGTCATCATTGGGTGGGGCAAAGAACTTTCTTACATTTATCGATCATTATTTGCATAAGGTTTGGGCATATCCTATTAAGTAGAAATTGAATATCTTAGCTATTTTTCAACGTTGAATTGCTCTTGTTGAAAACTAGTTTGGGTATAGGTTGAAATGCATAAGGTGTGATAATGGGGATGCATATATTTCTAAAGCATTTGAGCAATTCTGTAATGAGAGGGGTATTAAGCGGCGTCAATTGACCGCCTAGTACATCCCACCCTAGAATGGTGTTGCAAAGTACATGAACAAGACCATTCAAGAAAGAGTTTGCAATATGCTTAGTCAGGTAGGCTTATCGTAGTATTTTTGGGTTGGAGCAGCTACTACTACTGTACATTTGATAAATAGATCCCGATGCACTGCTATTGGTTGTCAAATTTCAGAGGAGGTATGGTTCTAGAAAACCTCCCTCATATGTGCATCTTAGAGTCTTTGGATGTGAGGCTTTTTGTCATGTACCCAAGGACAAATGCAATAAACTGTATCTTAAGTCAATGAAATGCATCTTTCTTGGTTATGGGGATATAGGCGAGATGGGAAATTGCATATGGGATCCACAAGCGCTCAGAAGGTTATCGCAGACATGACGTTGTTTTTTACTAGGAAAATATACATAAGCAACTTGAATAGGTAGTTAAGATACGCAAGGAGAGTTTTCAAGAGGAGCCTCGTATTACTGTACAACTAACTAGACAACCTGTAGCTGATGTTCCAGTGGCCCATGATCATGATGTTAGATAGGATGTACAGACCCCACAGCCGATTTTGAGGCAATCTACTGAAGATAAATATCAGCCCAATTGATGTGCGCCCTCCATGGACTATGTTATAGTGATAAATTCTGGTGAGTCCCTTACTTATGAGGAGTCCATGTGCAAAGGTAATAATCGCTCTTAGGAGAGGGCCATGCAGTTTGAGATTTTCATTGTTGAAAATGGCCAAATTAGCAACTTACCTCTCATTCTCCTCTTCTTATTGTCCTATTGTGGCATATTAGAAGCAACATTTTGTGCTAGACTATTTTGTCACTAAATTGTTACCACTTGGTGACTTGCTTAACTTTTTCCACAAAGATAGCAATGCTTGCCCACACCCCCCTCCCTCGGGTTTTTGAGGAGTGCCAATAATCATGTCAATAGGACTAGAGTTCAACAATCTAGATCATAGCAATATGCAACACTAGTTGCTAGCCTAGCAACAAAAGTAGCCCCATCAATTCTTCCACTTCTTCTTCCCCCTCCCTTTAAAGTCTGCATTTTGAAATTGTATTTATGACATGTTTCTAAAAACCAAATTAGTGAGTTTATTTTGCAAGGAAGATAAGAATATATAATTTTCAAAGGAGGAGATGATGATGTCAACTTCCTAATTTTGAAGTAGAAAAAGTAAAGAAGGGGGAAAAAAAGAGAGGAAGAGAGAAAAGGAAGAAACTCTAGAACATCACATCCCCTTTCTTACACAAATATATTTGCATTTGATTACATATGCATCTACAAATAGCCGTTCACAAAAACATAAATAAAGAAACTATATAGCTTTGCATGAACCTTGCCATTCAAATAACAAGATGCATTTTCTAGTGAATGAGAATAGAGTTCTAAGAATTATGTATGCATTACATTTATTCAATATTTATTGCATGCATATGAATTCATTTGCTCTAGCACATGCTTTCTTTATCATGGCCTCTTGCTTATCTTGAACTTTGTGGCTTTCTTAACACAAAGCATGCATATAATATGGCTTACATTCATCACTTTCATTGTGTGCATTTATCTTAAAAAATACATACATGCATGTGTGTGTGTGTGTGTGTGTGTGTGTGTGTGTGTGTGTGTGTGTGTGTGTGTGTGTGTGTGTGTGTGTGTGTGTGTGTGTGTGTGTGTGTGTGTGTGTGTGTGTGTGTGTGTGTGTGTGTGTGTGTGTGTGTGTGTGTGTGTGTGTGTGTGTGTGTGTGTGTGTGTGTGTGTGTGTGTGTGTGTGTGTGATATATCAATTAGAGGGTTGGTGAATCTATGCCTGCAAGAGGACTAGTTGTGGCATCATTGAAAGAGCCAGCTTCACGTATCATGGTTATGGAAATGGCTTTGCTGACCCCTGTTGCATACACTCGCTTTTGTTGTTTGCACATCTTGATCGTGAAGGAGGTGGTCAAAATGCTAAATCTCAAGCTAGAAGTTTTTTCTTCTTTTTTGTTGAAAGATGCCTCAATGATGTACCCAAGGTGTGAACTCACACACCCATATACACATTCGCACGCATGTGCACACCCATATGCTCAAACCACTTGAGCTACAATCCCATTGGCATCAAGGTAGCAGCCAAACTATGGATTGCTATTTTCAACACTAAATCTCTGTTAGCAATTCAACTATGGATTGCTATTGTCAACATATTGTTATTGCAACAAATAGCTACTCCAATTATTCAATGCAAGTCATGATTGTGATGTTGGTGATTGACATCTACAGTAATATCATTTCAACTATTTGCATCTCACTATACATACATAGATACATGTGCTATAGTGTCTACTTAATTTCATAATATGAAGATAGTCGTTTGGATATCATAAGATAGTGTCTACTATACATTTCAACTATCTTAAGTTGGCTTCACATGGATCTGGATAGTTTAGCAGTACAAGTTCATGTTGATATGTGCCACACATAGAGAGCATTAAAAAGTGTATGCGTGAGGAAATTTATATATGACATTACCCTTGCACCCAAGTAAAAAAGTAGGCATGTTAAAGTGCTAAAGAGTGATTGAACCATTGCCCCCAATGCCCCCTAATTAAAAAGTGATTCCCTAAACCGATCTTGCTAATCAACGATTTCATGATGTATGATCATCTTTTTATAAATTATTTTTGTTTGGCCATATGCGAAACAACTGCACCCCTTTTAGCTCAAGTTAGACTTGTCTGTTCGGATGGATTTAAAGTTTTACTTTAAAAATGCATCCCTTTATTTTTTCTTCTAATTCAGTACTAAGGAAAAAAATTATCCAAATAGAATCAGTATGGCATAGGACAATCTAAAAAATGTTATCCAAATTGATCATTATGGCATAGGGCAATCCAAAAATATGTCAAGAGAGGGAGAAATGTGTGAGTCAATGGCATAACTTCATGGTCTATCTATTTGAAGCTCTAGATACACACACCTTTGGGTTAATACAAATATATATATTTTCCACATTTAAAGACACACACTTTTTCAATTATATGATGCGAGCTTAGCAATATAGTGTTTTGTATGAAGGTTAATGTATGTGTTAAGTCAATTTTTGAGTCCGCATACATAACAATCTAGCATATAAAGGGGTTGTCTTCATTATAATAAAATTCTTATGCTTGTGTTTACAAATTTGGAGAGAAGTGTGCCAGGTCTTCACTAATATAGCTCACATATCTCACACACACAACCCACATTTGTGAGAGATTTGTGATTACTTTCCCTAACCTTTTAATATTTTTTTCTTTATCTTCTATAGGGCATTACTTATACCCATATTGAAGAAGGGATATTTCCAACTAGTCTAAGCTAAAAAAAATTCCCTTAATTGCAAAGTAAGAGTGCCTATTAAAAGTTAAATTTCCCTTAATTGCAAAGTCAGAGTACCTATTTCTAAGAGCTTTGAAGTTGGTAGTTACACTTCTCCAATTGGAATCCTCACCTTGCCACGCAAAAAACCAAAAACCAAGCATAAAGTCTACAAATTTTCTCTCACAGATTAGAAATAAGCTAAGGTTTCCTACTAAGGACAAAGTCAGTGGAAACAATTGAGTGGGCATTGCCTGCTTTGCAAGGGGTTTGAAGAGTGTACTCCACTTGGTTTAGTTGTGTCATATGCTACATAGGTTTTGATTTAAGCTTCAGTCTAAGTGCGAATCCATGATTCCATTACTTGGAAAATGGTTTTATTGGGGCAAAAAGGCTACCATGTGACTCTAGTTTTCTTTGAAATCTAGCAAGTCATTAGAGAGGCTGCATTGGTTAAAATATGGGAAGGTAGCACAAGATAAAGTTAGTAATGCAATTGCAAGAATCCTTTTGTTAGCTACTATAAATCTCTTTTTCATTATTTAGAACCATTTGTTGCCCATTTTGGTTTTGATATAGTAGGTGGCATCTAGATATAGCCAATGCAAAGAAAAGAGAACTTTTTTAGCTCTTCAACTTATTCATTATTAATAGGCCTAATATGGCCAAATTTAAACTCCATGGTACCATCTACCCTTTTCATTATAAGTGCTCTCCAACATAGCATCTTCTTGTGCTGATGCTAGGAGGCATATTCCACGGTGGATTCCGTGAGGTTTTGCAGTGGATTCCGTAAAATTTTATTATTATTACCGAGGCTCATACACAAAGTGGATTCTTTGTGCAAAAAGTCGATGGGGACACCTATCCTTTTCAGGCGTTTTGTTAATTTTATGTGTATGTGGATGATTCCATAGCGGGTGATTCCGCAAAATACATATTTAAATTAATAAACGTTTATGAGTTTAGAGTGCACACTCGTAATAAATTAAGGTTAGGATTGATTTCTAACTAATTTATTTTTGTAGCTGAAGACTGCTAGGTATTCACTTTTGTCGATTTAATTGTATTATTTTTCTAACAATTGTGAATGCTTCAGTTGATGTGTAGAGCGAGCAGCGGTGGCATTGGAAAGCATTGGAGGATAGCGTGTATTCAAGTTATCGTCAATTTTTTATGGGAGCGTATCTTAGGCATGGCGCCTATATTTTGTCGCGCTTATTTATCAAAACGCTTGATATTTATTTTTTATTATTTTATGCGCATGGGCGCATGATTTAAATACTTGTATTGGACATTGTATTTGGGTACCACCTGACTTCTTGGGCGCCCAATAGCTTTAATTCTTTAGTGGCACAAAAGCAAACTCAAAAGCTAAAGCGTGCTATTTTGTAAATTGGGCTATTATTTGAGCTTGAAGATGAATAATATATTAAATATATGCTTTGTGGAGCGCTCACACAAGGCATGGGGGAAGATTGCACCCAATTGGTCTCTTGTTTATGTTGTGCAAGCTTTCTTCTTTGGTTTTTGTGTAAAAAGTAGAGTTCTTTTGTTCTTGGGGACCTTCTGACACTCACTACGCGTGCATATGGCATCCGATCTGTGTACCAGTGGTATCAGAGCGAAGCTGAGATTGAGAGCTTCCAATCACTTTACCATCTCACGCGAAGGCGGAGCTCCTGGAACGATCGAGCTTTACAGTCAGTCTCATCGCGAACGGTTGATACCAGCATGTTCCTGGTAGTCAAGAACCCCCTTCTGCACCTTCTGATCGCGAGAGACCAGCCTTTGTAGGCGGAGGACCACGCGGATACTTCCTTCAACAAGTCGTCGTGATACAGATAAGGAAATCCTCCATAACCTTTCAAGCTTAAAGTAAAAAGCTTATTAAGCTTCTTTCAAGCTTAAAGTAAAAAGCTTAATTTAAAAAAAGCTTCATACATCGAATTACTGTGCTCGCGACGGCAATATGTACTGCCCGTCATCGACGCTGGCGAGGACATACTCATATCCTTTATATCCACACTTAATCAAAAAAGCTTAAAGCTTTAAGTCTTCCAAGTTATCCAAGTTACCAAAGTCACTAAAGTCATCTCCAACAACTCTTATAGCGGACGTTCATACTGTGTGTAAGCTGAACTGGTTTTGGAGCTTCGAGAAGTCCCTGTTCACACTTGCAGACTTGTTGAACCAGTTTTAGCAAAAACAGAAGTTCATACACAGACTATACGCAGTTTATACGCAACACTATTCTCTTGGAAGATGGTTGTGACAATGAATACTGCAATCGTAAAGGAGAGATACTACAAAAGCCAAACAAAATATACAAGCCTTGTAAACCCGCCATTGAGCTACGCTCATCCCGCTAATAAGATTTCGAGAGTGTGAGGTCTTTTGGAATTTTGCAGGATGACTGAACAAAACATGGACGATTTTATGGCTGATGGTGATTTACCCGAACCAACGATGGAGCAAAAGTTGGATTTGATTATGATGCAGCTTGAAGAAGAACGAAGAGCTTGACAAGCTTTGCAAGTTCAATTGACCAATTTGCAACGATCTACCACCGACCAAGATGGATCGCAACCCGAAGATCTTATACGAGGTACCATCGATGCAACACTTGAAGCCCAATCCATTCGCAAAGAAACAAAGATAAGTAAAAGAAACTTTAAATTTCGTACTTTCAATGGATCACGCGATGGAAAGACTGTACTTGCTTTTATCAGTCAATTTGATGATTACTTTCATGAAGAAACATATGCTAAGAAAGACAATTAAATGTGTCACTAACCATTTAGTTGACCGAGCATCTTTATGGTGGACTGTGGTCTGCAAGAGCATTGATTGTCCCACTACATGGGAGACTTTCCAAAAGAAATTTTCGCAGAATTTCCTTCCTCCTCAATTCCATGAAAAAGCCATCAAAGCAATGGGATCTTCTACAACAAAGAGATCGCGAACCTATTTCCCAATACATTGAATGTTTCTAGAATGCTCTACTGCAACTATGAATGCTCGAAGATGTAACTGAAACAACTCATAAACGCAAGTTTATGTCTAGCCTACTTGGACATTTCTATGCGGAAGTCAATATGTTCAAGCCAACAACCCTTGAAGATGCAATTTCCTTGGCCCATAACACTGAAGACAAAATTTGGGGACGAGACAAGCGACCACAACAATTTCCAACTAATGGTAACTTTGGTTCCAAACAATTCAATTCAAATTTTCGAAGATTCAATCAAAGTCGTTTTCTTCCATCTTCATTCCGAAAATCTTGGACATGACCACCTGCCTTGCCATCAAACACCAATCCAAACCCTAAGCCATTCCCACAGTCAAATCCTAACATTCCTAAACTTCCTGCCATTACCAATAATGTATCCAAAGCAAAATCCATAGTTTGTTACAAATGTCATCAACCTGGACATCTAGCAGTCAATTGTCAATCCAAAAAGCCACCTGTCCATATTAATTATCTGGGAGCAATAGAAGAAGAAGAACGTGAGAAAATGTCGGACTTTACAGAAGATGATGACGACATTGATACTACTTCAGATACTTTGCCAGGTATGCCAACTCCTCATTCTTTGTTAACAATGAAATGTTTTGTGCATGATAAAGAAAAGACTATTTTACATGATGATGGGAGCACACATATCTTTATTTCTGCAAAATTAGTCAAAGAATTGAATTTACACACTGTTTCTACACATTATCGCATCAAGGCTGCATTCCTAGGTACGAGATATAATGAAACACAAGAGGTGCATTATTTAGAAATTAAAATTGGTGATTATATTGAACGAAGAAATTTCCTAGTTGTACCTTTGCAGTCTAGTGACATTATCTTAGGAATGTCTTGGCGTCATCAATACAATCCTGATATAGATTATTCTATGTATTCAATTAAAATTTATTTTCAAGGAAAACAAATCACATTGCATGGTATGCACTCTTTCAATAATTTTCCACTGCTTACTCATACTCAGGCTAAACGTGCATTATGTAAAAGTAGCAAATCTTATTTAATATGGGTGAATGAAATTCAAGCTAAAGAAAAACAGATGCATCCTAGGCATACACAATTTCTTGCCCAATTTCAAGATTGTTTTGCTGTTGATTTACCACCTGGATTACCACCTTCACGTCTTGAAGATCATAAGGTAGACTTACACAACCACCATGTAAAGCACCATATAGACATAACCAAATTGAACAGAAAGAAATTCAAAATCAAATAGAAGAATTGCTTAACAAAGGATTAATTCGACCTAGTAGTTCTCCATTTGGTGCACCTGTTTTTTTAGTGAAAAAGAAAAATAATACTTATCGCATGTGCATTGATTATCATGCCCTAAATAAAATTACTGTTAAGAATAGATATCCGATTCCTAGGGCAGATGATCTTATGGATAAGCTACAAGGATTTGCCATATTCAGTAAAATAGATCTTAAATTTGGATATCATCAAGTAAGATTGGACAAATCTGATATATTCAAAATTGCATTTAGAACACAATTTGGACACTATGAATTTCTAGTTATGCCTTTCGGTTTAACTAATGCACCAGCCACATTTAGTCGTATGATGAATCGCATATTTTTGAAACATCAGCATTGTATCATAGTTTTTTTTAATGATATATTAGTATTCAGTAAAAATGAGAATGAGCATTATGAACATTTGTCTTTAGTTTTTAAGTTGTTAAAAGACAATAAATTATATGCTAATCTAGAAAAGAGTGAATTCTTCCAAACAGAAATTGAATATCTAGGACATATTATTTTATCAGAAGGTATTAAAGTCGACCCTAAAAATATAGAAGCAATTTTAAATTGGCCCATACCCAAAAATGTGCATGAATTACGTTCTTTTCTAGGTCTTGCTAGATTTTACAGAAAGTTTGTGAGGAACTTCTCATTACTTACATTACCTTTGACAAAACTTTTAAAGAAGAGTATTGTGTATAACTAGTCTAACAATCAACAAAAATCCTTTGATTTATTGAAACATGCTTTAACTCATGCTCCTGTATTACAACTACCTGACTTCAATAGACCATTCTTCTTAGTAGTTACTGACGCTAGTGGATCTGGAATAGGAGCCGTCCTTATGCAAGATTCTCATCCCATAGCCTACTCTAGCTGTAAACTCAAACCATCGGAACTTAAATATTCTACCTATGACAAGGAATTGCTAGCTGTAGTACAAACCTTACGTCAATGGAAACATTATTTAATGGGATTTGAATTTATGATCAAAACTGACCAACAAAGCATTAGACATCTCCTTAGTCAACCACAAATATCTAACCGACACATTAAATGGGCCGCTTTTATTCAAAGTTTTCATCCCCTTATACAATATCAACCTAGAAAAGAGAATGTTGTAGTTGATGCTTTGAGTAGAAGACTGACAATTCAAAATATTTCTATGATATCATTTGATTCCCTTATTCCTATGAAAGATACTTATCATCAGGATCCTACTTTTCAAGCTGATTGGAATAAACTAGTTGCAAATAATTGGACTCATATTGATTCATTGTCTTACAATAATGGATTCATGTTTTATGAAAAAAGATTATGTGTGACTGTTCCATTTCGATCATTTCTTTTGCATGAAATTCATTGTCCTCCATATCAAGGTCATAGAGGAATTATATCTACTTTGCGTACATTGATTGAAGATTTTTATTGGCCATATATGGACACTGATGTATCTAACGTTGTATCTAAATGTTTAGTTTGTCAATGAGTTAAAAGACATCATGGTAAACAATATGGTTTACTAATGCCATTATCTATTCCACACTAGAGACTTAAATGCTTTTCCCACTCTGTTAGCTCCACATTGAGCTAATAGCAATTGAGGACAATTGCTATCCCACCCCGGGGGTATGATGCCAAGAGGCATATTCCACAGTGGATTCTGTGAGGTTTTGCGATGGATTCCGTAAAATTTTATTATTATTACCGGGGCTCATACACAAAGTGGATTCTTTGTGCGAAAAGTCGATGGGGACGCCTATCCTTTTTGGGCGTTTTGTTAATTTTATGTGTACGTGGGTGATTCCATAGCGAGTGATTCCATAAAATACATATTTAAATTAATAATCGTTTATGAGTTTAGAGTGCGCACTCGTAATAAATTAAGGTTAGGATTGATTTTTAACCAATTTATTTTTGTAGTTGAAGACTGCTAGGTATTCACTTTTGTCGGTTTAATTGTATTAATTTTCTAACAATTGTGAATGCTTCAGTTGATGTGTAGAGCGAGCAGCGATGGCATTGGAAAGCATTGGAGGATAGCGTGTATTCAAGTTATCGTCAATTTTTTATGGGCGTATATCTTAGGCATGGCGCCTATATTTTATCGCACTTATTTATCAAAACACTTGATATTTATTTATTATTTCTGTATGCACATGGACGCATGATTTAAATACTTGTATTGGACATTGTATTTGGGTACCGCTTGACTTCTTGGGCAACCAATAGCTTTAATTCTTTAGTGGCACAAAAGCAAACTCAAAAGCTAAAGCGTGCTATTTTGTAAATTGGGCTATTATTTGAGCTTGAAGATGAATAATATATTAAATATATGCTTTGTGGAGCGCTCATACAAGGCATGGGGGAAGATTGCACCCAATTGGTCTCTTGTTCATATAGTGCAAGCTTTCTTCATTGGTTTTTGTGTAAAAAGTAGAGTTCTTTTGTTCTTGGGGACCTTCTGACGCTCACTATGCGCACATACGGCATCCGATCTGTGCACCATGTGCTTTCTATTAAGCTTATTGCATTTGTGTGATAACATGTCCAAGACTTCTCTTGTTGTTTCAATTTGTGACTAGTTATCAAAGATCCACATATGGTTAATCTTGAGCATGTCATTGTTTTGACCATTACCCAAGGTTTATCTTGTATTTCATCAAGTTTTAGACCTTTTACCATGGTCTTACTTAAAAAATCAATCCATATAATAGGTTCCTCTTGCTATTTTTGAAGCACTTTGACATAGTTGTATGTACAACTATGTGCAAGCCCTAGTCAACCTATGGTATACCATTGAGCTTTGAGTTCTCATGTCATCATATGAACATCTTTGCTCTAATATACTGAATAAACTTTGCATGATAAAAACATTGTGTCATGATGATATTAATTAGAATGAGGACTTTGGTCTACCCATATCATTAGACTTGTCTTCTATTCACAATGTGAAAAAGGGAATGTGAAAAAGGGGTGCTCACTTGTGGAGAAAAGATAGTAGACAATTTTGATATTGCAAACTACAATAACACCATCATTCCTAACAAGAACATCAATCATAGCAACAGTAGAACATTAATTCATCATCCAACTCCATGGACAACACCAATAATTTGATCACATCAATTGATTGGTTCAAAGCTATAGCTACAAGATTGCTTTGTTTTGCTTCAACCAAGTTGTTCGCAAATATAAGTTCACAATCACATCAAGCAATCCAATTTTGAGTCTAAGAAATGCAACAAGGTATGTTGAGGAACACGCAGTGCCAACACACACACACACACACATGAATGTAGGTTTTTAGTGAGCCACCTCCTATCAACCCATTGAAAGTGAAGGTGCCTTCCATTATTCTATGTAACTTTCAAGGTCAAACTAAGATCTTATTGTTTGACACGTAATAGTTTTAGTGAAAGAATCAAGATTAAGATCAATGTAGAGACAATATCCTTATTTTTGTGACACATGATAGATTCAAAGAGAAAATCAACCCAATTATAAGTTCAATAGTCCATGAACATTAGACATGTCACACATTTAATCACCACTACTAGCTCTCTAATAAAGTGGATACTTCAGGACCTACATCCATACCCTTCACATGTGACAGTTGAAAGGTAGAGCCTGAGTGAAAGCACACAAGTGAAAGCAAGAGCAAAGTAAGAGCTATGGTGGATGGAGAGAGAGAGAGAGAGAGAGAGAGAGAGAAAGAGAGAGAGAGACTGTATGTGGGAACTCCCATAGTCACAATGGGTGACCAACCTTCTCGTATTCGATAGTCATTGAAAAAATAAAGAATAAAGTGTCAGTAATGGGTGCCCACCACTTACAGCATTATAAAGGTGTGTGGTCACAGTGTGTGCTTTACTACATGGCAACATAGGCATAGGTGTCTTTACCCCTAGCAACCTCCCAGAGGTGAATATGCCTTGATTAGTAACAAAGTGCAAATGTACATAAAGTACAACAAGATAAGGAATAGACGCCATCTCATCATATGTCCACAATCTTCTTCCTAAGGAAGGCAAAACATTCCATTGAGAGACTTTTGGTGAGATCTGCAAGATTCTTGGCAGTTGAGATCTTGATAAGCTCAATGGACTTGTCCTCTACTACCGCCTTGATGAAGAGATAGCGCACTGAATGTGCTTTGTCTTTGCATGGAAAACCAGATTCTTGGCCAACTGAATAGCATATAGAATCTAAATGTAGTGTAGAAGTAATGATAATACCAAGGTCTACCACCAGACAACTTGTTGGCCATAGGGTCTTCTTGCAAGTCTTAGTGGTTGCAATATCCTTTGTCTCAAATAGTAAATAATTCCATGCACTTTTGCACCCTGGATATCCAATAAACAAAACCTTTAGCAAAGGTGAAGACATACCCAAAGATGGACTTCTCAATAGAACAACAAGAGGAGTGGATGGTGAGTTGCTAAATTGGCCATAGGATGGTAGTGGTGTCATAGAATGACCTTTTTTCCCACTAAAATGTTGCAACTTGCATGCATGTGCTTGATATTGTTCGCAAAGGGGAGTACATATTCCAAACACATCGATCCAATAATGCCAAGCCAATGCATGGCTTATATTATTACTCTATAGACCTTGACAAAATTGAGCAGCAAACTCTATGGCTGATTCACAAAGGGAGGGATGCGGGACGAAGGGATTGAACTCACAGAACCCTAAAACTCAACCCCAAAGAGTAAGCTTACAAAGTTAAAAGCCCCAAAGAGTAAGCTTACAAAGTTAAAAGTGAAAACTCAACCCCAAAGAGTAAGCTTACAAAGTTAAAAGCCCCAAAGAGTAAGCTTACAAAGTTAAAAGTGTGAGTTCAATCCCTTCGTCCCGCAACCACCCCATTGATTGGCTACACACACGGTTTACGCTAAGTGATTTCATGTCAGGTTCGACTACAATCTGGATTTTCGCATTACTGTGTTGTATGTACCTTTCGTTTTTATTATTAGTTTGCCTTACACGCTCACGCTCCAAGGCAATATTGACGTACTGCGCAATTCTGTAACGGCCCGGCCCCTGCGCAGCCATATCAACATTTTTTGTTGGTGTTTAACAGAAAGGAAAACCATATTAGTTCCAGGCTTTCGAAAACGAACATTCATATTGTCCAGGTCCCGCCGAGATTCGAACTCGGGTTACTGGATTCAGAGTCCAGTGTCATCACCACTAGACCACGGAACCCTGAATAAACACTTTTATAGCGTTTAGTTGTAGTATTTCTACCGATGTAAATGTCTTTCTTAGACAAACTAATAAAGGAAATTTACCTTGCCTCTCTTCCTCACAAATCCAGTTCTCGATACCATTGTGGAACTTATTCAGAGAATGTCATCCTATGAAACAAGCTATTAACCACTTTTAACTTTGTAAGCTTACTCTTTTACGCATTTGTATGGACAACATATGTGACTTTATATTAGAATTGACTACTTTTTCAAAAATATTGTCAACACTTAATGCATACTACCATTTCTTTTATGTTTCTGTACATGCTTGATCATATTTACTGCTTGAAGATAGCTCTGTGGGATGAGATGAGAATTCCAAACAGCCATGTGTAACAAAAGAGCTTGAAAGAGAAGGAACAAAAACAAAACAAAGTTTTCAAGGACCATTTATGTTGTAAGGAGTTTGACTTAAACTCAAACTAAAGCTAAGGGCACTTATGATACGATCCACCCACCAAAAAAACCCAACTGCTACTACTACTAAAGGAATGAATGGAAGCTAAGCAAGCACATATATTCTAAGAAGTAATTGAAATTTGATCAACATGAGGAGAATGTCAACATAACCAACATGTGAGGATTTTTGAAATTCATTTTCCAACACTATTTTTGAATGAAGTGTGATATGAACATTAGAGTTATCGCTTGACTTTTGAATTGTGTAAATGTCTTGTTTTAATTCTCAAATATCAATTTTGGAAAACCACATTTGTTACACGTTGACCTTTAAAAAAAACAAAACAAAACTTAGGTTCATTATCAGAGCAAAGTGAATTCCAAGCATTTCTAGCGATCAAAAATTTAAAAGCGACTCCACACTCATTTAGCATGTGCTCTTTATGAATGACATTTTCCATTTACTAACATGCACAAGTTTGGTCCCTAGTCCCAATATTTTCATAGCAAGCACAAACTTGGCCCCTAATATGGATGTGACCACTAACAAATACAAACTAGCTTCCAAACCAAGGATCAAGAAATTAGGAGGATTAGATCGGCTACAATGAATGCAAGCTAGTGGATGGTGGGAGCACATGCACTTTGGTAGCATTTTCTCCCATCTCACACAAAGAGCTCCAAGCACAAAAGTCGGCAAAGTGTCCAACGCCCTAAAAGCTCATGGTTGAAGCTTTGTGTGTAGCAATGCAAATAGTGAAGCTTCTCACTATGGGATTGTTGTGTGCCTCCAAGAATATTGTCATTTCAAATTTTATTTTAGAATTTAAAAGATTTAAACGACACATCAATTGTTGTTACATTATATTGACAAGATACACTTTAATTACATAATATGAAGTAACACAATGTACAACATTAGATGAAAATATTTCATGCAACTTCTCAAAATCAAATTGTAGAGTGCAACATTAGATGTTTTCAGATAGCAACCTCCATGCCAATCATCTTGTAGCCAAACCTCTTTAATCAAGCACTAACTTCAAAACACATTAAGCTTCATTCTACATCTTGCAAACTCACTTGAATTTATCTATTATGCAGCTCTCCATGCCTCATATGCTACAAATTTGTACTTCATGATGCAACTGAACAAGATTCTTCATTTAGCCCTTCTATTTTCAACTTTATCTAGTACATCAAAATATCACCTTGCATAGAACCAAAAATCAGAAAAACCGTAAACACCTGACTTAAATCAATTGTACTTTCCTTTCTAAATTGTTCAAGGTTCAACTCATTTAACTCCACCCATTATTACTTTTTTTGTGGCTTCTGGTCAAACCAACCGCCCCCCAAAACCACCTATACTGCCTTACTACTATTGTGGTTTGACTTGGTACAAGCATGAAGTGCCACTTGAAAATCTGGTTGTAACTTTACTTCTGAGCATGATTTGAGTGGCAAGGGAGAACTTAGGTGTAATGCAAAATGTCCTCCCAAAAAACTAGTCAAAAAGTTGGACTCCACCAAAGTATGACCTACCCCGAACGAGTCCATAATTTCTAGTGATCTCTCTACTAAGATGAAAACAAGATACTGTCTAAAACACACAAAAGCACATCCAAGTTCCTCCTAATAGAAGTCTCATGACCTAGCAAATTACTTGTAAATGTATTGCATGTTATATGCCCAAGAGTGTATGTTAAGAGCTAGTGGCCAACGAAGTCAAAATAAAAGAACTTAAGAGAGTGGAATTAATTGAAAGCTCCAAGAGAAAATCAACAAGACAAAACGCACTGCATGTTATATCCGCAACAGTGTATGTTAAGAGCTAGTGGCCAACCATGACAAAAGAAAGAAACTCAAGAATGTGAAATGAATTGAAAGGCTCCAAGAGTAAATCAACACCCCTCAAGACTTGAGGCATAGCTCTATGTCATGATCTCAAGGTCTAAGGGTAAACCAACACGACTTGCAGATGTGGAATCAGGCGTGTGGCATAGCTCTATCTCATAATCTTGAGGTCCTCTCTCCATTAGCCATTTGCAAGGTACTAAGCAACAGAAAGGGAAATCTTCACTCCCTTCTTCTCTTAGTTCATCATCCTGTAAATTCTTGTGAAAAGGTCGGACTCTACATGTGTTCCAATAATCTATTCCTTATGCATGATCTGCTGCACTCTCCCTAACACTTATCTTTGATGGTTCTGCACGTATTGAACGATTCAGCATGACACTTTCATAGAGAGAGATCATGCCCAGTTATTGTATTAGGCTGCTTTTCATGGTAATATCATCATCTGAAAACGTGAAATCATATAAATTCAAGGGCAAGTCTCACAGTTTCCAGCATTCCCAACAGCAGTATAGATTTCAAGTGCACATCCATGATTGGAATGTGAAGGTAGTGTCAGTTAATCTTTAGGCTTATCCTCCCCATGCTGAGCTCTATCTTATGTATTCTTCAAGATCACTGCCGTAATAACGTGGTTTCCATACCTCTTCCTTCAAAAAGCTCCCACAAAACTACAGAAACAGCGAAGTCAGCACTCAGCTAGGTGTCATGCACACAAGTTAAGCTAACAAAGCTGGACAAAAGGCTTAACCATTTCCATGATTATGGATGAAGGACAAGCTTTATCCTCCATTAGACTACCTCAAAGTTACTACAAATACAATGTACGACCCTCTGGATCCACTCACACCATAACCACATTCTTCCCTTCAGCTTTAGAGCTAATCCTCCCCATGATCAGCTCATCTTGCGCATTCTTCAATATCACCATCTTTCAAATTGACTACCATACATCTTTCAACTTATTCAAACAGCTCCCACAAAACAAAAGAAACAACAAAGCCGGCACTTAGATAGGTGAGGTGCACAACTCAGAAACGTAATACTTGCCAAGCTAACAAAGCTGAACAAACGGGATTCAACCAATGCCATAATTATAGATGGAGCAAGCTCTATCGCTGATTACAGTACCTCAAATTGATTTCAAAAGTGTATGACATTCTGGCTCCACTCAGGCCATAACTCTGTTCTTGTTAGTCCTAGAGTAACCACAATTTCTCTGATCCTGAAGAAAGCACAGATCACAAAGGGTGAACTATATAGGCCATTGGATACCCTGTGCATGGACATACCACAAAAAAACCTCTGCATCCTCTACGTGTGAGGTTCCCAGATAGCAATCACCAAAGAAGTAACAACACCACTCATTGCCAAACAGTCTTCCAGGAATGGGAAGGAGCCTTGGGCAAACACCAAATAAGAGATCCATAACAAGCCAATACAAAGCAACAAAGGCTACAATTAAGACGTATGAAATCATTTTTGCAAGAGAGAAAAAGGAACTCATGAATAGACAGAGTTCCTAGGGTAGCATCAGAATCTTGCATAACAAGGGAATAAAAACTGAACCTAGCTTTTGAGGCCCAATCTTGGCATGTCATTCTCGCAATTTACAATCTCTGACAAGACCCAAGTAAGAGCTACAACATAAATAGAGGACCTCAGAATTTTGGATGTGTGGAAGAGGTTTGAATGCCCAGCAGGGAACCTCTTAAATGCTATATTACAACAAACTGCTATGTTAACATAGAAAGCAAAGAGCTTTGCAGAATGAGCATCCATGTTAACTGCCTCCAGGTGATCCATGGTTACTGCTCATGATACCATCAATGGCACTTATGTTCACAATTTGAACAGTTCAGGCAACTCTGCATGCTCCAGAACATACGAGCTGAATTATCTTGTTTAGATTGGGAAGTGTATGACGAGGTCCAACACTTTCTGCTCCCAAATAGTTCAGCACTTGTTCCAGATCCTGATAAGAAGGCACAGGTCACATTATAAGATGTCAAGTAACATTTCTCCACTCTGAGATACTAAAATGTTAAAAAAACAAGAACTAGTTCAGGACTCGTCACAAATCCTAACAAGAAGCCACAGAGCACATAAAAAGATGTGAAGTAACATTTCTTCACTTTCGAGCACACTTACTTTGTTCAACAAAAACACTGCATATGCTGATCTGGTGGGATCTTGGCCTTCAGAGAAGAGTGGGAATTCTGTAACAGCCCTACGACTGCTTCCAAGATATGATCCTACAGCATTCAATCCTGTTTCAGGTGGGTTAGACTCCACTGCTGGTGCATAGTCCTGTATATAAGAACGTGAAGCTCCAAAACGTACAGGATATCGTAGTGTCACATCCAAGCACATGGCCAGCAATGAAAGAGCCTGACAAGCAGCATTCATTAGCTGATCAATATAAAGCCCATTCCTTAAATTTAATATCATAAAGTGCAAACATATTAAAATGAATAAAAGGACTAATGGGCTCACATTGTGACAATAACCATTTTGTTTTCCATTGCCCCTAAAATATCTTGTGCTTTTGTTGCACATCTAAGTTCAAGCTACTCTAGGCCCAGCACATTTGAGGCATTTACACAATATGAAAACCAACCGCTTCGAGTTTAGAAGCTCTTCAAGTACAGAATAGAGTGCATACACTAAGTGAGCTTGAAGAGCATGAAGTTACCTTTCGCATACAGCACCTTGCACAACCATGCATTATAGGCTACAGGATCTCTAAATCATTTACTTATGTCACTAAACACAGGAAAAAAGAAGGCAAGTCATTGTGTAGTGCTTCTTGGTCTAGTAGAGCACTATAGGTGTGCAGAAAAGACTGCAAAATTTCACATGATGTATACAAGTAAATGCTTGCTAAAATAAGCTTTCAGGTTCCTCCTGTCTCGATTTCTCTTTCAGTCATTTATTATAAAAGGTTGTTGCAACCATGTTACTCACTGGGAAGCCCAGACGGCTTCTAACCATGACAAGCAACTGCACTCACATGTGCAACATAACCAAGCGCTGTTGCAGACGCCTCTTGTTCATTTGAATCGTTATAAAGACCAGGCTTCATGATGTTTAGTGGAGCTACAACCTGCAGTCCTCCAATAGTCATGGGCAGTGTATCCCCTTTATCCCCCCCCATGGCATCATGAACAGACTGGCATTCCTTGTCTACTTGATCTGAAATATGTCGAGGAAAAAAACTTGTCCTTAATAAGTGTTTGCATCACAATCAAGCAAACTACAAGCAAGTTTACTTCAGCATACATACAAAAGCATATTTTACATCTCTTTCAAGCATGCTGCATACAAGACTGCCAAAATTAGTGACCGCACACATGAACACACAATTGACTATAAACTCGTCCAAACACTATGAGCAAGACTATCTCTTGCAATCAAGCAGAATGCATACAAGACTATCAGTAGAATCAAGACAGAATCCCCACGTATATACAATCTTTGTAGCCACCCAATTTGAAGCAGTCACCTGAATGGGATAAGGCTGAAGTTGTTGAAGGCTTTTGCTGAGATATCGGGCATGGAACAATAGGATAAAGGGCTGCAATTTGTTTTACAAGCAACCGCCGTCTAGCACTTAACATGTCCCTAAGACGTGAAAGTCGACCATATCCTGCTTCCCCTGCCAATAATCTGCAAGAGTCCTGTAAAACAAATAGCACTTCACACATAGAGAAATGTAGAAATATTAAAACTTTTTCCACATTGCAATAATCAAAATGCAAACGATTATAAAACCATCCAGAAGCTACCGTTTTATAAGAATCCACAAGGATGCTAGCACTTGAACCTTTGTACTTGTGTACTTTCAACCAGTTGTTTGTTTATCTGTTGATTTATTTCAAGTACGCAAGTCGTTTATGTTTACTAACCTTTAGATTATTCCTAAAGACTAATTTCACAAAACTTTGTTATTTTAAAACTCTTTCTTTAGTGTGAATTCAAAAGATAAAACATAAAATATATAAGAAAAATCTAAGCCTTGCATGACATCAAGGATAGCGTCACGTTTATTTCACGAGGTCTAAGTAATTCAAGGCCATGTTGGAAAAGGTTGGGAGTATGGTAACTACACACCCCTCTCTTCTAAGACCTACCTTGCTCAACGAGGAGAAGCAAGCAAGCTGCAAACTACACACCCCTCTCT
Organism: Lygodium microphyllum; assembly: GCF_053477565.2. Taxonomy (NCBI): domain Eukaryota; kingdom Viridiplantae; phylum Streptophyta; class Polypodiopsida; order Schizaeales; family Lygodiaceae; genus Lygodium; species Lygodium microphyllum. The sequence goes on along the minus strand of NC_141141.1, from coordinate 127,828,065 downwards.
TCTAAGACTTTGTGCACTACCTTGCTCAACAAGGAGAAGCAAGCAAGCTGCAAAGATTACATGGTGTGAGAAGATTGGTGTCACATTCATTGCTAATGGGTGGAGTGACACAAGGAAGAGGTCGATCCATCTTGTAGTATCCTCACAAGGTGAAATGTATTTTATGTCCTTATATGATGCTTCAAGGATTAGAAAGTCCACAAATCAACTTGTGATTATTAGGCCATAGCTCTTGAGTCACTAAATTTACGGCATGCATTAGTCTCAAATTTGAATGCATTATATTCCAATTTAGAATCCTTAAAATAGCCCCAAAAAGTAATGACCAAATATAAAAAACTTTAATACTCCAAAAAGCAATTAGTAAAAATAAAAGGCTTTATTTTAAAATAAAGAAATATGCCAAAAATCCCCTATAAAAGAGCATGTTGTGGGCATCCCATTTTACCCTTGATCAATCAGCCATCAGCTCTCACCTCCTGCCACTTCCCACACCCCATCAAGAGTTGTCACCCTATTGCTTCAGCCTATTGCCATCATTAGGCTGCCGCCCTACTTTGGAGTACATTGCCCAAATGCCTAGAGGTGCATCACCAGTATTGGAGACTACCACTCTACCTAGAGGCTACATTTTGCTACCATCCAGCTGCCTCCACTGCTGCCCAGCCCAGTCATCATCAGCTGTCCCTGTAGGCTGCTACCATCATCACTATTGCTGTGTTTTGCAACTTCCAGCTCCCACTTCATTATCCACAAGGCAAGGCTTGCCTACTATCACTATCAATCCCTCATCACCTACTGTTTGTGGAGCTTCCACCTCAGCTAGCATACCTATGTTTTGCTTCCCAAAGTCACCTCTTGACATCTTCCTACCCAAAAGATTGCATTTTGCTCCTTCCGTTTGAAACATCCACCCGAGATCCAACCTACATATGAGATACAACACAAGCTATATCCGTGAATATAAGACTGGACATCAAATTCACCTCTGAGTCATAGAGCCAAACGGGCTCATACTAGAGCCTTGGAGCTAGCAACATGTCATGTCACGAGCACATCCCAAGGAATAGCATCCCATACCACCAATCCACACCATCCTACATGTACACACGCATCCGCTAGGGTAGTCCGGTACAATCTTTCCGTTTCATCCAGTCCGTGGACTTAGTACAATGCTGAACGTACACAAAAAAATCTTGAATAAAATCCATTGTTTTGTATGGTCATTAAAAAATACATAGAAAATTAAGGGTTAAGCTAGTAAATATTACTTGTTTTAACATGAGAGTCGCTACCCATGAGATAGAGTATCACAACATATTATACACCCACTATTAATACAATTTATAAACCACAAATATCTTTGCTTCAATTTTCAATAACGAGTCATGAACATGACGAGAAGTTGAGACAAAATATAAATGCAAGACTCTAATCATAAGTAATTTTCAAGATCCAATTTTATTTATAAGATTGAAGACATGTACAATGGATCAAAAAAAAAAGCTAGCTGCAATGATGGATCATGGTTTATGGATCACAGTATAGCAAGTCACAAGTGCCAAGTGGCAAGTAGATGCAAAAAGACAATTAAGGCTAAGCCTTAAGGTGAGATTATGTATAATGGGAAGGCTTCATAAAGAGGCTTAGGTATTGTTAGAGGAGTAAAGAATATAGAGATATAGGTAGAGGCAAGGGAAGAAAAAGAAGAGGAGGTAAAGCAAGAGGAAATAGAAATAGAGCTATAGAGGATGAGACACAAGTGAAAGAGGAGGATGTAGAGGTAGAGTCTAGAGAGAAGTGGATGGAGGAGAGAGAGAAGTAAAGGAGCTTGTAAGAGCGCGGTAAAAGAAGAGGAGGTGGTAAGTGGGTTATAGGTAGAGGCCAATGAGGAGAAAGAGAAAAAGAATACAGCAAAAAACAACTTTTCTTTGAACACCTAAGTCAATTAAAAAAAACGGACAAAAACTAGATGGATCGTACACATTCGACAAGATGGGACGGATCGTACTATATGGATGTGGAATGCAACCAAGATGGCTTACTCCTTGATGAACTTTCGAAAGAAGCCATATATTTCTTGTCTCATGGTCCTCAGAATAAGTCAATCTAGTGCTACCCAAGCATTCTCGAGAATATGGATGTCATCATCGAGACGATATGTCCAATATATAAAAGCGGTGTATGAAAGAATTTGCAAACAATCACTCTTGTCTTAAGAAACATAAGACAATACACAAGTGGTTTGCATGCTCCTCCAACAACTTGCTATAAATAAGTATGCCATCAAGAAAAATAACTATCCACTTTTTAAAATACAGATCAAATAAATCATTCATCAACTACTAGAAAGTTATTGGAGATAAACCAAAAGGTAAGACCACAAATCAATAGTGTCAATACTATATTTGAAAAATAGTTTTTGAGACTATAAGATCATCCATCCGAGGTAATAAATATTTATTCTTGTCATTCATTTGAGACCTTTATAATCTACATAGAAGCGCATCATGCCATCCTCTTTTTTTGCAAGAAGAACAAGTGCGTCCCATACAAACTTACTAGGTTCAACAAAGCCTTCAACTAGATAATCATGAAGCTACTTAGCGATCTTGTCTTCCTCTTTCCAGCTAAACCAACAAGGTTACTGAGAGAAGGGATGGCTATTGGGAAATGTTTCGATCTTATGGTCCAATGTACTGCGAGACAACAAAGATCCATCAAATAATTCGAATAGAAAAACGTCACCATATTCATGTAAAATCGGATCCAAATTTTTACTCACATTTAAATTAATATCAACATCAACATTATTATTAAAAGAAAGAAAAACACATTGTATTATAGATGATTGAACTTTTTCAACAAAATAGATATAGATAACAGAATCTGGATCATAAAAACATCTACTAAATTCTAGGGCTAATATCACTTGTGCATTAGATTTAGTCTTCTCCGAGGGTAAATAGTTCTCGATCACATGAAAACAATCATCAAGCTCAAAGAAAACACATGAGTTTTATATAAAAATATGAAAATCTATCAAAGAACCATGGCATGCCAAGAACAGCATTGACATGGTCTAAGCTCATCAATCTAAATTCCAAAGACTAGTACTATTGTTGAATTCACAACCATAGTAAAGCATATTCTCAAAATAAACCATGGCTGAAACTATCAATGGCGTTTACTAACATGCTGTTGTCCATGGAACCAATTGTGAATCATTGGAAACTAAGCATAAACTAATCACTTACTAATCTAAAAACTGATCACAAATTGCTACGAATGTAATCTCAAACTAATCACAAACTCATTGCAAAAACTGATCAGCAATCAATGCAAAAACCATTGCAAAACTCATCCTAAAGAGACTATAAACAGTGCTGAAACTGATCAAAAACTGAACTGAAACTGATCAAAATTTGATCTCAAAATTGAGGCAAAAACTCATGCACAACTCATCATAAATTGATCACAAAATGATGAAAAAGTAGTCTCAGATCCACAGTAACAACCATACTCATATGCATACATCTCACAGTGACTAGTACACTGAGTAGTGATCCCATGGTAAACATACTATCAACACGGTACCTTGGATGCATGTTGAATATCAGAGATCCACCAGATATGAGAGTTGTCCACAACTAGAGCAGTGCAAGTGCTACGTCCCCCTTGAGCATCAGGCAATACTCTAGACCCCACCTCTGCTGAACCTAAACTCAAGTCAGCTCTAACTGAATTGCATCTAGGTAAAGCTGCAACAACTGAGGATGGTCTGCAAAATCATCCTCTTCCATCCATTTTGCATCCATTTGTAAATAATTCTGAAACTTCACCAAATATCTTCTAGAAATTTTACCTCTAACTTTTTTTTCCTTATATGCCAAGATCTTCTCAAGTACCAAAATCTCATCCAACTTCTCAACCTCACGCCGAATTTCAACAGACATATCCTCTGGCACATCATCATGAAAAGGCCTCAACACACTAACATGAAAGACATTGTGTATCTACAAATGTGAAGGTAATTTCAACCAATATGCCACATCGTTGATCATCTCTAACACTTGGAAGGGCCCATAGTATCTCACACTCATCTTCGAATACAACATCTCTATTCCTTTCATCTTTTTCAGCCTTGCCTTTTCAAAACACAACAATACATAATCACCCTCTACAAACTGCAAAGCACATCTATGGCAATCAACTACCTTCTTTTTCTATTCCTGTGATCTCTAAGATGCACGTTTTATTTTTGCATAGACTGCATCCAATTTTTCCACATAACCTCATCTTATCCTTGATCTGCAATATAGGTGGTACCTTCTTGCCACCCTTAACCACCTCAAATAGAGCTTTGCCATTGAAACTATGCATTGTATTCTTCATAGTTGCATTCGTACTACGTACGTACTACATACGGACTAGTTCGTACCGTACTGTACGGTACGTATCCGTACCATTTCATACCAAAAAACATGCTATTTTTTGCCTCTGAAGACTAGACCGTACAATATCTTCCAACTCCTAAGCCTTATGTTTATTATCATAATTCCAAGTCTCTCACACATACACATACACTCTCTCTCTCCCAACTTCCAAGATGAGTATGCAATTCCAAGAGTCTCTCTCTCTCTCTCTCTCTCTCTCTCTCTCTCTCTCTCTCTCTCACACACATACACATACACACACACATAAAAGAATGAAGAGCCTGTTTATCCATCCACCCTAAACTTTACTTTGTTCTTTGATGTATAACATATACACTCCTATCTGTCTAATAGTAGCGCATTGCGCATGCTGTGCATGAGATTTTTCCTTGTTATCCTCTGTATTCATCCTATTAACTCAAGCGACATTGTTATTTTAGCTCTAAACATGTGTTCTATTATCTATAATTCAAAATAACCAAGTTTTTTTTTTTGGTACTAATATCGTACCGCACCTTATAAAATCATAAGGTACCAATTAGTACCGTATTTTATCGTACCGTACCGTATGGTACCTTTCATACTTGACAACCATGGTATTGTTATATACAAACTCAACTAATGGCAAATACTACTCCCATTGTGTCTTATGGTCTAAAACATAGCACCTCAAAAGATCCAACATTGTAGAATTGGCTTCCTAAAACTAACCATCTGTGTCAAGGATCGTGTGGTGGGGAGACTTGCTTGAGTTGCTGCGCCAAACACACACTGTATACACAAAGAGGAAGCTCACTCAAGAACACAAGAAGAGAGATAGAGGCCAAAACGTTTTCTTGCTAATTTTTTATTATTCTTCCACACACTATACAATATATACAAAGTATAGATAAGATACAACATAAAGGAAAGTGGTCTACTAAGTCAAACAGTGCATAACAGACTACACTAATCGACTGGCGCTATATCTTTGCCAGCTGTAAATAGGTGTAACAAACTAAATATAATAAGTGATAAGTCAGTGACCATGTGAGTATCATAATGATCACCAACGTACTGAGTGTAGACGTGCGGACTCATCTAGCCAGGCGGTCCATCATCAATGTCCGCACGTGTTGAGCTTGCCATCTCAACACTCCCCCTCAAGCTCAACTCTATCTCTGCAACTCCAAGTAAGCTTCAGAACTTTCAAAGCTTCTATGCATCCAATGCCTTTGCTAGTAGATCTTCTATCTAACATGCTACCAGCCCAATCTGCATCTGTGTATCCAAAGACTTGTACATCCTTACCTGCCTTATAAAAAAGTCCATAATATAAAGTGGACTTCATATATCTTAATATACGTCTGACAGCGTCCAAATGAGGCTTTCTAGGCATCTGCATAAATTTACTGACAAGGCCAACAGCATAGCTCAAGTCTGGCCTTGTGATAGTCATGTAAATCAAACTCCCTACTATCCTCTTGAACATAGTAGGGTCTTCTATCTCATCTCCAACGTTGGCACTCAACTTTATAATTTGCTCCAATGGTACTGAAAGAGGCTTACATGCTATCATACCATACTTCGATCACATATCCAAGCCATACTGCCTTTGTAATAGCCATATATACCAAGAAAGTATCTCAGCTCACTCAAATCTTTCATCTCAAACTTCTTCTTCCCAGTCCTAAACTTCAGCAATCCCATTGTCACTGTCACCTGTAATAATCAAGTCATCCACATAGATGACTATGATGTTCAAATCTACATCTCTCTTTCTCACATAAAGTGAGTAATCAACATCAGAAATACAAAATCCAATACTAACAAGATACTCTCCAATCTTGTCAGACCATGCTCTAGGTGCTTGCTTCAGCCCATAGAACGCCTTCTTTAACCTACACACATATGTAAGATGCTCTAAATCCTCATAACCTGCTAGCTGCTCCATATATACTTCTTCTTGCAATTCACCATGCAAGAAGGCATTCTTAACATCCATTTGCTGTAAAATCCAACCTTTGGCTACTGCCAAGGCAATCACACACCTAACAGTTGCCATCCTAGCAACTGGACTGAATGTCTATTCATAATCTATGCCATATGTTTGAGCATAGCCTTTTGCAATCAGCCTAGCCTTACACCTACTAACTGAGTCATCTGCATTATGCTTGACTTTGTAAACCCACTTACACCCAATAGCTTTCTTACCCTTAGGCAAGGGTACCAAATTCCAAGTCTTATTGGCTTCTAATGCAGCCATCTCCTCATCCATTGCTGCATCCCAATGAGCATGACCAACAACATCATCAAAACAAGTGGGCTTAACATCCTCAACTAATTTCATCATATAAGCATAATGGTGAGCTGTATAACCTTCAAAGCCAAATCTTTTAACAGGGTATCTGACCCTGCTAGACCTGCGTACCACTGAATCACTCAATGGAGCCTTTACATTGCTATGAGCTCTCTGTACACCTGGTGTCCTAACTGAAGAAATACCAAGCTCATCATCCAAACTCTTTGAACCACTAGAATCTCTATCAAATCCCAAATGACTAGTAGATGCATCATTACCATCCTGCATTTTTTTCTTTCCTTTGTTTTTCCCTGCAACACTTATAGATACACCTGAAGATGTGGGGCTACTCCTTCGTCTCCTAGACTAAGGACTCACTGTAGATGTAGTACCAGATGATGTTTCTGGTCCATTAAAAATCCGTAATTCTTGTTTTTTTTTTTTTTTTGCACATGGCTATCATGATCATTATCATCATCTAATACATCACCAGTAGATGCATACCAACTGCTCATCTCATCAAAAATAACATCCCTGCTCACTCTAAACTCACCTGTGATAGGGTTATAACAATGATATCATTTCTGCTCTAAAGAGTATCCAATAAAAATACATTTTTCAATCTTAGGATCAAGCTTGTTCCGTAGCTCATCTGACACATGAACATATGCAACATAGCCAAATATCTTCAAGTGTGATACGTCAAGCTTCTTGCCAGTAAAGCATTCTTCAAAAGTCATTCCATAAACTGCAGCCGTGGGAATTCTGTTCATAATATAGACAGCAATATGAACAGCTTCAAACCAAAAATATTTTGGCATATTCTTTTCAGCCATTAATGCCCGTGTAACTTCTACAATATGTCTGTTTTTTCTTTCTGCAACCCCATTTTGTTATGGGATATACCTGCAAGTAAATTACCTCTTTATCCCATGAGTCCTCAAGAAGCCACTAAACTCATTAGAGAGATATTCTCCCCCTCCATCTGATCTCAAGCACTTCACTTTCAAGTATATTTCTGTTTCAACAACTGCCTTGAAAGATTTAAAGTGCTCAAATACATTACTCTTTTTCTTTATAAAATATACCCATAGCTTCCTTGAACAGTCATCAATAAATGTGACAAAGTATTTGCTACCACCAAGAGATACATTTTGTGTAGGCCCCCAAACATCCATATGCACTACATCAAGTATTTTCTTACTCACTTCTCTATTATGCAAGAAGAGTTGTCTTGCTTGCTTACCAAATTGGCATGCTTCACAGACTTTAATGAAATTCTGCAGCTCTAAAAAAGGCAACTATGTAACCAATCCTCTGGATTGCATTAATTTCAGCCTTTGCACATTTGCATGTCCAATACGTTTATGCCATATTTCAATATCTGCAACCACTCATTTTCCTTTAGTATACATAGCAGCATCCACTGCAAGAATTCCAGCGTCTAAAGTGAATATGCGGCTAACTCTACTTCCTTTTACGACCAACCTACACTTACCATTAAAATCTTCTACAAAACAACCTTTTGCATTGAATCGAACTTGCAACCCTTGCTCTACCATTTGGCCGACAGACACTAGATTCTTTGTGATTGATAGCACATGTAATACATATGTTAGACTCTTTGTGTGGCTATCATACAAGGACAAGGAAACTTTTTCAATGTGTGAAATTAGGTGGCATGAATCATCACCCGTCTACACATAACCTGAATAGTATAAAATCTTGTATCTCTCCACATATACCAAAGTAACAAATGATTTCCATGCCTTCTCATTATTAAGGCCACTCAAAGTAGATGAAACAAAATCATCATCGTCATGCATTGCATCAATTGCTACTAAAGCATCTGCAATGCTTCTCACCTTCAAAACATATTCATTGACATACATTTTTCCTTTCTTCAAGGTATTCAACTCTTTCTTGAGTTGAATCTTCCGTGCCTTTGTATTTACTGAAAACATGTTTTCAAAAATTGTCCAAGCTGCATGTGAAGTTTCTGCATTACTGATATATCCCAACATCGTATTATCAATGGCTGCAAATAGCCAATACATCACCTTTTTGTCTTTTGCATTCCATTTTTTCCATACTTTTAATTCTTCTGTAGTCGGAGGGATACCCAGCTCTGGCTCCTTTTCTTTACCTGAAACAAACTCATAAAGGCCCTTTCCAATGAGGAAATTCGTCACACGGAACTTCCATGAAGGGTAGTTGTTCTTATTGAGCTTCTCAATAATAGAATTTCCACTGTTCTTTGCCATTATCACAAAAAATGATATAACACAACAAGTTAGTCTTCTACAGCCTTTCACAACTAGTACACAGCAATACACCAAGCAACCTTTTTCACCGATTGCTTAATAGTACATGTAATCTGCAACTTGTTTGTAAATAAACCTTATGTTTGCTTCCTAGCAAACACCTCAAAAATTACGGATTCGAAATCTATAATCTATGCACCCACTTTCGGTCAATACAACCGAAATCAAAGTGTATCTTGAAACTGCTATTTGCAACCTTGTGGCTCTAAAACGAGGCTTGAAACAGCCTCAGATGCCCAAAAATTTTGCGGAAAAGCCCTAAAGGACGCATCTGCAGAATATATATACAGTGCTTTGCTCGTACACCAAATCTCACAACAATCTTAGATTTTCACTTTACTCTGCTTCCGGTACCTCCACAGGCACTATCCAAGAGAGGGAGTGGAAGAATGGGAGAGTTTCTTACTCGTTGCTTGCTTGCTCGAACCTTGTTTTTTCTCCTTCACTTCAACCTTCAAAATTAGCCTCTCTCAATAACGCAGCTCTAATACCATATCAAGAATCGTGTGGTAGGGAGACTTGCTTGAGCTGTTACTTCAAAAACACACATTGTATACACAAGAGGAAGCTCACTCAAGAACACAAGAAGAGAGATGGAGGCCGAAACGTTTTCTTGCTGATTTTTCTTCTTCTTCCACACACTATACAATATACACAAAGTATAGATAAGATATAATATAAAGAAAAGTAGCCTACTAAGTCAAACAATGTATAACAGACTACACTAATTGACTAGCACTATATCTTTGCCAGCTGTAGGTAGGTATTGCCAGCTGTAGGTAGGTATAGCAAACTAAATATAATAAGTAATAAGTCAGTGGCCATGTGAGTATCATAATGACCACCAACGTGCTAAGTGTAGACGTGCGGACTCATCTAGCCAGGTGGTCCATCATCAATGTCCGCGCGTGTTGAGCTTGCCATCTTAATAATTTGTCTACGAATGGAAGGATTATGAGAATTTCAACATTGTACTCTTATTCGCAAACAATCATTTTCAAAATAAACCGGTCATCTAAGAGTCTTAATCACTAATAATCAACTTCCGAATACTATGATACTTAAAGATATACTGCAAAAACAATCGTGCCATATGATCAATCTTTATTTTCTTCCTCACTGGAATGAAATAAGCATATTTGCTAAACCTACAAATGATAGTTCATATCCCATCATTCCTTGTAGGTGTCCTAGGAAGCTCAAAAATAAAATCCATTGCAATGCTCTGTCAAGGCCTATCTAGAATAGACAAGGGCTGCAACAAGCCCCACATCTTTTACCTATCATCCTTAATCTTCTGACATACGATATATGTCTTAACAAACTGTTCTATACTATGCCTCAAAGCTAGCCAATAAAAAAAATGCTCCACTATCTTGATTGTGGTATCAATACCTCTGTGTTCTATATACGGAGAAGCATGGCTTTCAGTGATAATCTAGGCCTCAACTGCTTTGTGACATAGTCATCCATACATCATAAAAAATCCATGTCTAAGCACAAAGTGGTTGTTGAGAAACCACAACATTTCGTTCAGTTTCTCTTCTTCATTTCCATCTTTTAATTTAGTTTCCAACCCTAAAAAGGCTTTCTAGGGCCTTCCAAGTGTATCGGAGCAACATTTGAGAGACTTTAATGGGCGAGACTCGAGACTATTCATGCCTATATATTCAGTACTTGCCATTCATTCTTAACATGGTATAAGAGCTAGAGCCGCTCGATGAACTACGAAGATCCTCTACATTGGAGAAGGCAAAGACAGGTTGCAAGCTTGGCATCCAAATCTAATTATTACTCTACTTCCACTACGTCACTAGGAGATATCCTTATTCTCCCTCCCATCTTCCCTCTCTTTACAGATTGTTACTCCGATACCACGACATCTCCACCGATAGATTGCTTGTCCCCTGGGTACTCCTACTATGGCAAGAACAGTCACACCATCAAAGATTGTCAACATCAATCTTTGCTCCCTACCCCACCAGAGTATATGTGTCTTCCACCAAGCACTCCTTGTCCTCTCTCTCCTTTCTGGACCACGGAGATTGTTTTATCTCGGCTCTCAACTTACTATGCTCAAGGCAATAAGACGCATCCAACACGCACTAAGTCCTTGCCAGCACATAGAGGCTCTTCGACCTCACAAGGCGATACGTCCTTCTAGAGACAATCACCCTATGTAGAGGTTTCCCCCACCCATTTTCAGATCCAATGGCTACCGTAGCCGCAATCTCCTCCACGCTCCACTCCCTTGAGAGCCTGTAACTCTTCCCTACCCTTGGCTCATCTTGAGCCTCCTATCCCACGCTCTTCTTCTCAAGTACGAGAAGACACCTCTGGGTACTCTCCATCTTCCACTTCTTCTAAGCCCTAGATACCTTTTTCGGCATAATCGATGATACTTCCTTCGTCATCCGACACCTCAAAGTCTGTAATCCATGAGTTGGAAGTCCCTATCTCTCTCAGAGGGGGATCGTCTTTCTTCACCCTTGACAAGGGCATCTCCTTTTTTTCTTCTACTTCAAAGAGGGCTCCTACTCCTCCAATTTCAAAGGGGAATCCTACTAGTCTCAAAGTTCTTCATCCACGATCTTTTACTTCCGATGTTTGGCTATCTTTCGAGCAATTTTACCTCCATTGAAACCCAATATCTAGAGGATCTATCTTCGATCCGAATCCCCAAATTTTCAACGACGACTTTATGACTAGGCCTCTGTATTCCTTTCAGCATGGTGTAACACAGCTAGTGACTTCTCACGCGAGGTTGTGTTTTCGGTTTTACTGCTCATCTGGTCTCTTGACTATCTTTACAAGTCTCCTTTCAGGTGGTATTCTCAAATTACCAAGTGGATTTTCTTCTCTTTATCCCACTCCTCTTTTGTGCTCCTTTTTGGGCCTGAGAGGAGGTGTTGAGAAACCACATCATTTCGTACAATTTCCCCTCTTCGTTCTCATTTTTCGTTTTAGCTTGGAGTCCCAAAAATGCTTTCTAGGGCCTTCCGAGAGTGTCAGAGCACTATTCAAGAGACTTTAACAAACGAGACTCCAAACTATTTATGCCTATGTATTCGATACCTCCCATTCATTCTTGGCAATGGTCATGTCTCTGGCCATTGCAAAGCTAATCATAAACATTAGTAAAGTCCGAATTAGTAACATATTGCTCTTTCATGGCATCCAACTCAATGTAATAACCCATATTGATGGCTCAAATTTGTGGCTCACATGACAGTGCATCAACAATAACATTCATTTTACCATCAATATGTACAATTTAAAAATGAAACATAGGGAGAAAATGTGTCCATCTCATATATTGCTCTGACAACTTTGTCTGCATCAAAAAGTACCTCAAAGTCTAATGGTCTATCAACTCTGTAAAAATCAGCTCCCAACAAATAATATCTCCACGTAGACAATGCATGAATTATAGCTAAGAGCTCTCTCATAGACTTCCAAATTCTTCTCTGCACCATAGAGAATTCTGCTCTCATAAGCCACAACTCAGTCATCCCATATAAGAGCAGCCCTAATGTTGTTACCACATACATCACATTGAACGATGAACGACTTCTTTTGATCGGGCAAGACAAGCACAGGATTTAAATTCATCTTTTTCTTTAATTTTTCAAATGCTAAAATTTTTACTATTGTCTATCTAAATGGCAAATTCTTCTTCTGTAAAGCATGCAATGGAGATGCAATTTCAGCAAACCGACGTACATACATACTTCCTATAGTACGAACATAAACCCAAGAAGCTATATATCTCATGTACATTTCTCAAAGGTAGCCATGATCATATTGCCTCAACCTTTGCAACATCCATGCAAATATCATTAGCCAATACAATATGCCCCAAAAAGTGAATTTCATGCAAAAAGAATTCACTTTTATTGTCATTGATAACCAACCTATACTTATGCAGTTCATTGAACACAATGTCTAAGTGTCTTCTCTGCTCTACCTCATTCTTTGAGTAGACAATCATGTCATCAAAGAAAGTGTCCACAAATGTTCTATATGACCTGAAAATGCGATCCATCATATGATTGAAAGTAGCAAGAGCATTGTAGTCCAAAAAGCATGACAAGAAACACAGTTGAATATGGTTGCCCCCTGCAATCTATCCATAACATCATTGATTTGAGGAATCGAAAACCAATTCTTTATTGTGATATTGTTCAAGACATGATAATTAATGCACATACGCCATGAACCATCCTTTTTCTACACCACATAGTCAATATTTGAAGTTATAAATTGACAGTTTATATACTCAATATACTGCCCATAAACCTTAAAATAAGGCTAACGTTACCAAAGTTCAAAAAGTTTGTAGTCGGTCTATCCTCCACGTCAATAAACAAGTCTAGCAAGCATGTCATGAGAAGTAGAGAACATGGATTATAGTAAGCAGCCATATCACCTATACTTGGCAATTAGTAGTAAACCTTCTCCCTATTGAGCTAACATAAGCATTACATGCTGAATTAGCCACTTAAACAATCCCAAAAATGCTTAATTAATCCAATCCCTAAATCGGTGTCCAATTCAAGAGAGTTTTAAAACAATGTGTAGTATGAGGTCTCCAGACTTTCTATAAATGGGCAAGCTACCCTTCATTCAGCCTTAATCTCGTTTTTGCAAGTTTCGCATCCTAAAACTTCGTTGTCCACACCTCATTCACAAAGAACATCTCAGCCAAAGCTACCCCATTCTTTCTTCACCCAACCAGAGCATATGTTTCCAAACTTTACATCACAGTCTATGCCACTTCCTATCAGTTTACTGTTGTCGTTTTATTGCTGCGTTTTACTGTGGCATTTAATTGCTGCATTCTACTGCGGTGTTTTACTGTTGCATTCTATTGCTTTAAAGAGGGTGTTGGACTTCCTTTCTAGCTTGGTTTTTTAGCCTAAGAGGGGGTATTGAGCTAACACGAGCATTACATGCTGAATTAGCAACTTAAACAGCCCCAAAAATGCTTAATTAACCAAATCCCTAAATTGGTGTGTGGTTCGAGAGAGTTTTAAAGTGATGTGCGGTATAAGGTCCTGAAACTTTTTATAAATAGGTAGGCTACCCTCCATTCAGCTTTAATCTCGTTTTTGCAGGTTTGAAGTGCTAGAACTTCGTTGTCCACACTCTGTTCACGGAAGACATCTCAACCGAAGCTGCCACATTCTTTCTTCACCCATCAAACGCCTATTTCCAACCTCTATCTCACAACCTTTGCCACTTCCTGTCGTTTTCTACTACATTTTACTAATGTCATTTTACTACAATGTTTCATTACGGCGTTCTATTATTCTACTGTTGTGTTATACTACAGCATTTTGCTACTACGTTTTACTCCTTCCTCTATCACAAATATGTCATCTACTACTAAGTTTGTTGTTGCCAGACATCTTCAGAGGTTTCCTTATTGCACTTCGAGATCTATCGAGAGTACAACGCACTCTCCCGCTCGGCATCTTTGCCTCAGTCCTCAAGACATGAGAGTTTGGGGTATAGTTTTCATTCCTACATGGTTTTTTTGCTCCATGAGCATTGTATATTTGGTATTCAATCATTCATTTAGATTCCATTATATTCATTGTCTCTTAGTAGCCCTAACCCTAACTGTGTTCTTTTGAGTTTATGCTTTTTCGTACATTTTCATTTATGTTTCTATATCATAGTATTTCTTCACATGGTATCAAAGGGTTCTCTTTCATGAAACCTTGGCCTTTGATCTGAAAGCCCTTCGCAAGAAGCAGACACAAGAGGGCAAGATGACTTCAAACACATCTTCACCACATCGCCATGATGCTCTCAGCCTAACAATTCAAGACACATGATGGAGTGGGCTTCACAACTTGCTTCTCCATCCGGCATAGCCAAAGAGATTTCGGACTATCATGGAGTTCACATACCATAAGAGATTTAATGAGCCGAATACGACCTCATTCTCATGTATCAAGCTCAACAACAAATTGAAGGTAAATTTGAGTTTTCCCCTTTAGATTCTGTACACCGGTCTAATGATTTTGTAAGGACAAAAGTTTCACAAACGATTGATCACCCTTATGTGAAAACTGGTATGGAGTATGTGTCATTTTTTGCTCCACCTTCATTCACTCCCCCATCACGTACACATGCTACTACTTCTCAATCTTTTGACTTACTCCCTCTTTTCCGCAAGATATCAGAGATGCTCATGATAAAGGAAACCTTTATACTAAGTATTGGTTCATTAGCTCTGAAGAGAATAGGTTTTTTCAATTGCACCCAAGAAAAGATAAACAAAAACAAGAATCTATGGTGAGTGCTCCTATTAGGTTAGAAATTAGCAACACACATACACTCACATATAATCAAAGTGAGCAAGTGAACAACAAGAGAAATGAGACTACTGGAAGGTCACATCCACTATGTGAGGATGAATGAAAGTACAATCCCTAAGGTACTAAGTATCACACCTACTGATGGATATTCACACAAGGAAAAAACCCTTCTCTAGCTAGAAGGTAAAAAATGCCTACAAGATAAGGGAGTCTTTACATCAAAATATAGGAGGAACACAATAAGTGTAACAAACCTCCCTAGAGTGAATGATGCAAACATGTATAGGGAATAGACAGATCGCTCCTAACACGGTATCAAGCCAAGAGCCTTGTGAAAGGCTTTCAATTTCTCTCTAGAGAGAGCTTTTGTAAACACATCCGCCAAGTTGTCCTGTGTAGAGACATAAACCAAGTCAATCTCCCCTGCATGGAGCCTCTCTCTGACATAATGATAATGCACCTCAATGTGCTTAGTGTGAGCATGAAGAACTAGATTCCTCACAAATAATATGGCACTCTGACTATTAGTGTAGATAGGAATGGGTGATTGATATCCCACACTAAGATCGACCAAAAGGCATTTGAGCCATACACATTTCAATGTAGCTGTAAATGTTGCCATGTATTTAACTTCACAGCTAGATGTGGCTACTATAGACTACTTCTTGCTCAACCAAGAAATGCATGAATCACCAAGCATGAAACAATTGCCACTAGTGGACATCCTTGTGTCAAAACAACCAACCCAATCACTATTTGTAAATGCATGCAAGCAAAGAGTAGTGTCTGTAGGATAGAAAAGGCCCAATGTTTGTATGCCTTTGAGATAACAAAAGACACATTTAACTGCTTACCAATGTATGGCACTAAGGCTATGCATAAAGTGTGTCAACCAAGAGACCCCAAACTAAATATCCATTGGTGTATTACACAAATACAATAAACAGCCAACCACCTGCTGATAAAGAGAAGCATCAAATGGTTCTCCTACATCCTCAAGTGTAAACATATGGCCTATCTCAACGGGAGTAGAAATAGGCTTGTAGTCTTGCATTTGAAAATGCTCAAGGAGCTATCCAATGTACTTACACTTGTTGGAGCTTAACTGAGAGTAACAGAAGTTCGAGGAGTGAGCGTGAGAGTGTAACGGCTGG
This sequence comes from Lygodium microphyllum, assembly GCF_053477565.2. NCBI lineage: Eukaryota > Viridiplantae > Streptophyta > Polypodiopsida > Schizaeales > Lygodiaceae > Lygodium > Lygodium microphyllum. Next base: position 127,811,541 of record NC_141141.1, on the reverse strand, counting down.
AGAGAGAGAGAGAGAGAGAGAGAGAGAGAGAGAGAGAGAGAGCAGAGTTAAAGTACGATTCGATATAAGTGTACCAACAATGTGTTGGTACACAAAGATTAAAATGTATTTATACTTAGGGCACATAAAGGTGTATTCACATGTATAGCTAAATAATGTGTGTGTACTTTACATGGAGGTCAAACGGACCTTTATCCCAACAACCTCCCACTTAAAGGTCTGAAGTGAACCTCTAACCAACTCCCACTAGTCGTATGCAATGCTCATGCTGAGCTTTGCTTAGACTTTTAGTGAGAACATCTGCAAGGTTGTCTTGTGTTTTGATCTTGGTCAATGTGATTAGACCATCTTCCAGAACCTATCTAATAAAGTGATATCACACATCTATATGCTTTGTGCGTGAATGATACATGGCATTCTTAGCCAGATACACAGCACTCTGGCTATCACATCCCAAAACTGCAGTACCCATAGACATGCCAAGATCCTTTACAAGTCTGCTCAACCATATAGCTTCCTTCGAAGCTTCAGTAGCTGATATGTATTCAGCTTCAATGGTACTGAGTATAACAATGTTCTGCAACCTGGAGCACTAAGAAACAGCCCCACCAACAACTGTGAAGACATACCCACTAGAGGATCTACGAGTGTCCAAGTCACCTGCCATGTCTACATCACAATAAACCTGCAAACTAAGTGCACCCTACCCATAGCAAATACACTTTCTTTGTGTACACTTTAGGTATCAAAGAATACACTTGACAGCCTCCCAATGTGTTTTGCCAAGATTTGACATAAACCTGCTAACAACTCCCACTACGTGAGCAATGTCTAGACGAGTAGAAACCATAGCATACATAAAATAGCCACAAGCTAATGCATAAGGGACTCCCTTCATAGCATTTGCTTCCACGTCATCTTTTGGGCTGTTGGCTTTACTAAGCTTAAGGTAAGGAGATAAGGGTACCCTAAAAGACTTAGCTTCAGCCATGTTAAATCTGTCCAATACCTTTTCAGTGTACTTTTCTTGAGACAAAAATAGTAATTTCTGCATTCTATCTTTGTGAATCCTCATGCCCAGAATATGCCCTGCATTCCCCAAAACTTCATGGAGAAAGCTGATTTCAGCTGATTTTTGAGAGCATCCAAGCTAGTCTTCCTTTTTCCAGAAGCAACATATCATCCACATACAAAACAAGTATGATGGGGCTACCATCTGTATCCTTTTTCATGTAGCAATGATTTGCATGGCTGTGTGTAAACTCATGAGATAGCATAAAAGTGTCAAACTTTTTGTACCACTGTCGTGGTGCTTGCTTCAGCCCATACAGGCTGCATTAAAGTTTACACACCATCTACACTTTTCCAGGAACTACAAAGCCCTCGGGCTGTTTCATGTAGATTTCCTCATCGATGTCACCATGCAAGAAAGCTATTTTTACATCCATTTGATACAACTCTAAGTCCAATACAGCAGTGAGAGCGAAAAGCACACGTAGAGTGGTCATCTTCACAACAGGTGAGAAGACCTCTTGGAAGTCAATCCCTTCCTTTTGTGCATACCCTTTGGCACTAGTCTTGCCTTGTACGTGGGTTTCCCATCAACTATCTTTACTTTCTACACCCATTTGTTTGGAAGTGGCTGCCTTCCCTTGGGCAATGACACAAAATCCCAAGTATCATTTGCATATAGAGATTTAATCTCTTCCTGCATAGCTAGCTCCCACTTACTGCTGAATTCACATGACTTGGCCTCTTTGTATATAATAGGCTCACCCTCATCCATAAGCATCACATAATGCGAGGGGTCAAACTTATGTGGTTGCCTTCTTACGCGTGTAGACCTGTATACCCAATGATCAACATTTTCAAGAATTGGATCTACATCTAGAGGTATATTATTTTCAACATTTATTGGCTATTGTAAACCATTTTCAGTATGCTGTTCATGCTGTACAGCACCTTCATTTTCATTACCAACACCTGCATTTTCATAATCAGCAAGTCTATCTTGTTGTCCATGACCTCCTTGTGCTCCTATTTGCTGTCCATCATCCTCTGGCTCAAAAATAACTGGCTGATCATCAGTTTCAACCTATGGCATAGCACCATGAGGCTTATTTTTTGAAGTAATAGGTGGTTGCAAACTCTGAAATTTGACCTTTTTCATATCTTCATTTGAAGCTAAAGTACCTTTTAGCAATTTTGCCTCATTAAACACAATATTGCGGCTGTGAATAATTTTTTTGAACTAAGGTAACCACACTCTGTAGCCAAATTCACCCTCATCACCATAGCCCATAAAGATGCCTTTGGTGGATTTTGGGTCTAGTTTGTTCCTGAGCTCATCTCTAACATGCACAAAAGCATCACAATCAAATATGTGTAAATGGTCATATGAGGCGGATTTGCCAAACCAAACCTCCTCAGGGATGCCATTATTTAAGGATCTGTTTGGAGAGCGGTTGCAAATGTGGACCGCGGTTTTGAGTACTTCCCTCCAAAATTCATGAGGGAGATTAGCAGTGGACAGTATGCACCACACTCTTTCACATAAAGTCCTATTATATCTTTCAGCCACCCCATTTGAAGAAGGTTTGTAAGGGGCTGTAAGCTCCCTCTTAATTCCATGCAAGTCACAAAAGGACTTGAATTAAGTTGATGTGAACTCACCCCCATTATCAGTTTTCAAGCATTTCAACCTTTTTCCTATCTAAGTGGTCACAAATGCATGAAAAGTTTTAAAAACAGCAAACACTTCACTTTTCCTTTTCAACAGGTATACCCAAATCTTTTTGGAACAGTCATCAATAAAGGAGACAAAATATGCAACACCACCCAACTATTTCTCGTGCATACCACATACATTAGAATGCACTAAGTCCAAGACATTGGAATTACAAGAGACACCAGAATAAAAGGAATTTCTTAATTGCTTTCGAAACTTATACTCATTACAAAAGTCAAGTTTAGAGCCTTTTCCATCAACCCTCTTCAAAGAGGTAAGGACATCAAGTCCTTTTTGACTCATATGGCCTAATCTCTTATGCCATAACTCCAAATGGCCGCAACTTTTAGCAACTGCAAGAAACTTGCCATTCAAGGCTTTACAGTGCAAACGATACAAAGTGCCCTTCTCGGTTCCTTTTACAATCAGCATGGAACCCTTTTTCACTTTCCACAAACCACCACCAAACAGTGTAGTGTAACCATACAAGTCAAACTGACCAACAAATAATAGCCTCTTTTTAATGCCAGGCATATATCTGACATCTTTCAACACAAGCTCTTGACCATTGTCTAAAGACTAGTGTAGAGTGTCAATCCCATCAATGCTGCAAGCATGGTTATTTCCAAGATACACATTTTCATAACTACCTGCATTGAACATAGCAAAACATTCTAAGCAACAAGTTACATGGAAAGAGGCACCAGAGTCTACAATCCAAGTCTGAGTGACACCATCATCAACTGACAAAAGTGCATCGATCACATCAGCCTTTATAATCTACATATCCTGCATTAATCATACAAGGGCATCATAATCAACTACACATAATACATCAGCCTTTGTGTCCAAAAGCTCCTCTACGACCACACTAGAGGCCACATTGGCCTTTTCCTTGCCTTTGGTTGCCTCAGATGCATTTGTCTTATCCTCCTCCTTTTTCTTATCTCCTGCATTCTTCTTTCTCTTTTATTCCTTCTTGTAATACCTGCAAACAATCACGTTTCTTGTGGCCCTTCCAACCACAGTGATAGCAAGTAATGTCACTCTTTTCCTTTCCTCTGCTCTTGCTCTTGTTTCTCTATCCTGCATTTGCATTTTCTTTTCAGCCCTACCTCTTACATTATAAGCTGAGTTGCTACCTTCTCCACTAGACATACGTCTAATTTCTTCATTCAAGATTGAGCCCCTCACCCCATCATATGAGAGATTGGGGTTATTGCTGAGAGAAACCACCAAGGTTTCCCAAGAATCGTGCAATGTCATGATCAAAAAGATCGCCCTCAACTTATCATCAAAGTCCAAATTTGCATCCTTGAACTGATGGTTGGTAAAACCTTCGACGAGCACACCTATAGTCTAGACTCTATTGTAAGAAAGCTTCTTTGGTTGATATACACTAGGCCAAATTTAGCTTACTTGGTTAGATTGCTTAGTCAACACTTCACTGCACTTAGAACGCCACATTGGATTACATGTTTGCGCATTTTGAGATATTTGTGATGTCTCTATTCTTATGGCCTAACTTACGGATCTGATTTATGTTTGCAAGGGTACACTAATGGGCAAGAGATCCTAACACCTAACATTCCCATGATAGCTACCTCTTTACCTTGGGCACGGCACCCATTTCTTGGGCCAACTGTAAGTAGGAGATGGTAGCACTTCCACATTCGAGGCTGAGTATTGGGCTCTTTTTAATGGTATCACAGAGGCCATTTACTTACAGAGCTTAATCCGATTATTACACCACGAACACAGCATGTGGTGATCCACTTCCACTTCACCAGAGAGCAAAGTTGAGCTAAGCATATATGCCTAGAGTTTGTGCCTTTCTCCAACAAGTTTATAAGCATATTGACCAAGATGGTCAATCAGCTAGTGTTGCAATATATTTTACCCAAGATCGACTTGAGTACACCCTTCTCGACTTCTTCAAATTAACGGGGAAAGGGTGTTTCCCTCTAGCTTTCCCTTCCAATTTGAGAGAGGTCAACTTTCTTCTCTTGATAGTGATAGTGACAATGCTTACAAATTTTGATTCAATCATCGTATTTATTGAACATTTTGAACATTGTATCTTCATCCACACTGTCAAGATGACATGATTGTAAAAGGATGCTTGGACGAGCGAACAATTCCCCTACGAGGGCATTGTCCAATTAGTAGTAGAGATAGCCTATTTATTTTGTGAAAGCCTTTTGGACTAGCTACTTGTCTCTCCTTCGTTACTTAATCGACCGCCACCTCCCTTTTTGAAACAATCAACATCAAACCCCAAAAAAAAAAGTTCATTGTGGTTTCATCCACCTTTGCAAGACTTGGTAGGCCTCTGGGCAACCAATATGTATCCTTTGTCCAATCCTTGGTCTCTCTAGAGTGACCACTTAGACTCCCTTGGTAAGATAACCATCACCTCTGTAGTCTTGGTAGACCACTTAGCAACCACCATGCACCCTTTGTCGAATGCACTAGCTGCTTTGGGGTGGGACGCCTTGGGATAAAATCTCATAAAAACCAAAAACACTCAAAACATTGGGTTGAGCTTCCTTTCTAGCTAAATTTTAGGGCCTAAGAGGGAGTCTTGAGCTAACATAAGCATTACATGCTGAATCGGCAACTTAAACAGCCCCAAAAATGCTTAATTAATCAAATCCCTAAATTGGTACACGGTTCGGGAGAGTTTTAAATGGCGCGCCGTACAAGGTTCCAAAACTTTCTATAAATAAACAGGTTGCCCTCAATTCATCTTTAATCTCGTTTTTGCAAGTTTAAGGTACTAGAACTTCGATGTCCACACCCCGTTTGCGGAGGACATCTTGGCCGAAGCTGCCTCATTCTTTCTTCACCCATCCCGCACCTATTTCCAGTCTTTACCTCACAACCTATGTCACTTACTGTCATTTTACCGATGTGTTTTACTACAGGGTTTTACTGCAACTGTGGTGTTCCATGTATCCCGTACTACCTTAATTGAGATAAAAGCGTACTTGACAGGTGTGAATCGTGACGGTTTAGTGGTTTTGTGCACGTCACCGAATCTCGCACCAAATAGCAAGTTGACGCTTTAATACCAATGAAACATTCACCTAGGATCCTACTTGCGTACGAGACATGACACAAGCTATATCCACAAAAATATACAGATTGGACATCAAACTCACCTCCCAATCATAAAGCAAATCCCCCCAACTTGGAAGCTAGCAGCACCCTAGGTCATGATCGCGTCCCAAGGACTAGCATGCCATACCACCAAACCATAGCATCCTGGCATACACGTGTCAGCCGACAAGCAAAGAGCCCAAGAGTGGTGACCACACAATGAATGTGCACACTAGGAGCCTTGAGTCCTACAAATAGGTCTCGACAGCCATAAACCCAAAGTGCCCTTAGTGCATTTGTACAATCACTTCATGACCACTATGACCAATACTACTAGCACCCATCTTGATATCCATGAAGTGACTTAGTGCATTTAGTGCATTTGTACTAATGAGCACTATGACCAATGCTACTGGCACCCATCTTGATATCCAAGAATGTAACACCATTGCTACCAAAGACATCATCATTGCCAATGGATTGTTGTTGCGACGTTTTGTGATCTATCACAAGTATGATACACTCTTAGGGCTGTTCTCAACATCTCCAACACCATTCTTCTTAGCTCACATCTGCCTTGGTCCTTACAACACAAAGGTTCAAGGCCCCTAATTGTATGATTCATGATCTCATACAGTCAACATTTTACTACAAATCATGTCCATCGTGTCATCATACATTGTATGTTTCTCCCATGTTTTCCCTAAGCACCCATCTTGATATCCAAGAATGTGACACCATTGCTACCGAAGACATCATCATCGCCAATGGATTGTTGTTGTTGCGTTTTGTGATCTATCACAAGTATAATACACTCTTAGGGTTGTTCTCAACATCTCCAAAACCATTCTTTTTAGCTCACCTCTGCCTTGGTCCTCAAGACGCAAAGATTCAAGGCCCCTTACTGTATCGTTCATAATCTCATACACTCATATTTTCTATAAATCATGTCCATCGTATCATCGTACATTTTATGTTTCTCACATGTTTTCCCTAACATTTCTATTATATGATATCATGATAGATAGCAAATACTCTCATAAAGAGTATCTTGCTACTATTAAGAAAGACTGACATTCAAGAGCACACAAGAACACCTGCCAAGATGTCTTCCACATCTTTGCTAAACAAATCTCCCTTCCCCCCTCAATTTATTCCATCATCTCCAAGGGATTGGTATCCTCAATCTTCATCCAAGACAGAATAGGTAGATTAACCTCAAACGGAAGTTGCTTGTTTGCTACCTTGGAATGCGTGTCGAGAAAAAGTCCTAAATTTCTTTCAAAATTTCAAAGAAACTGAAAAAATTTGTAACTTATAACTTGGATTTCTGCAATAATGTCATTTTGAGGTGCATGCCAACAGCGAGAACAACGGCTGAGATCTGCCTCAAGATGCATGGCGGAGCCTCTAGGACAAAAAGCCCTAAATTTCTTGCACAAATGCCGATGAAATTGCGCAATGTTGACGTTTTCCAATGAAGATTCGCATGTGGGACTACAAATTGGGCAAAAGCCCCAAAATTTTTTGTGGGAATGTCAAAGAAATTGTGAAATTTCTTCGAATTGGCTGTCAATTTGAACTCTGGGAGCGAAAATTGACAAAGCCCCAAATTTTGGGTTGAAGGATTTGAACTGGCTGTCAATTTGAACTCTGGGAGTAAAAATTGACAAAGCCCCAAATTTTGGATGGAAAGGATTTGAGATTCGAAAAGAGATGGCTAAAATGGATGGGAAATTGTAGAAATTTTGAAAAAACCCCAAATCTAAAAATTAGGGTTTTTGCACTTTTTAAGGTCTGTAGAAAATTGCAAGCAGGGCCAAGAATATAGCGGGCAGAGGTGAGAAAATAACAGGAGCATTTAATTACTATTACAATCAAATTGAACAAAACATTTTGGAAAAATTCAATAAATTTTGATAAGAATTGGCATTAAGTTGCTATAATTTGTACTTTTGAGGGCATGCGTTACGAGATAGGTGTGGTACAGCAGTGCATTGCTGTTATTTCTTGGTTGAGTGCTAGTTTGGTCAAATTGGACAAACTTTGGCATTTGTGTGACAATTTGGTACTTGTTGCATAATCCCGAGGGGATTTTTGGTACTCTTGAGGAGTACAATCTATACTTCAGCAAAGAAGTATTTAGCTGCAAATTTTTGTTCATTACTAACAGCATGGCACATCAAGAGACTAATGATCAAAGCAACATCCTTGATGTCCTCACTCAAGAGAACAAACTTGATGAATCAGTTGTGGAGTTTTATGGTCCGCGACCTTCTTGTAGCGAAGGACTTGCAGGACTATGTTACACGTGAATTGCAGCAACCAAGAGGTCTTGCACCTCAAACACCTCAATATAACGCTGGAGGACAAGCTACTAGTGTTGCTGCCCCTCCCCCCCTCCTACCAAGGATCAAAGGAGATGGGACTCCAAAGATGTACAAGCACTTTCTTTGATTGCCTTGTCAATGAAAAGATTGATCATTCCACACATCCGATCTTGTAAGACCTCAAAATCACCAGGGAATGTACTTGAGCGTATGTTTGCAGCATGTAACAAGGCCAAAATATCTTATCTCCGTAGAGAGTTGGCCCATGTAAACATGGATGAGAGTGATAGCATGACAAATCACCTTACTCACATACAGGATTTGCATGGGCAGCTACTCAATGTGAATGAAATCATTCAAGAGTTGAATTGGTAAACATCACATTGAACTCTCTTCCAAAGTAGTATCTTGGTTTCCATACCTCTTTGATGTTGTCTTTGAGGAGGGGAGCAGCAACCCCTTACATTTGTGGAGTTATAAGGCCTCTTGTTGCAAAAGGAACAAACTCGGAAAAATGTTACATTGCGTTCAAAAGATGTGGCTATGCTTTCCAAGTTCAAAGGCAAAGGAAAAGTCAAGAAAAATGCAAAAAATCAGCAAAAGGGTGATGCTGAACAACCAACAAATAAGGCTGTCCAAGACATAGAAAAGTCTAAAAAGAATGGGAAATGTCATTATTGCAAGGAGCTAACTCACTATATTGATGAATGCCGTAAGAGATCAGCCAAAGAGAAGAAAAAGAACTTCGGTTTGGCTGTCCAAGAGACATCAACCAGTACATCTACTGATGGTGATGCGCCGACCAACTTTGTGGAGGACAACTATGATTTCTAACTTGCAGTTATGATTCTTCAATGGCTAATGCAATTATGATGCGTCAACCAACTTTGTGGAGGACGACTATGCATTTTTGACTTGCAATTATGATTCTTCAATGGCTAATTCAGAATTTAATGCTGCTAAAACGCAGCAAACATGGTATTTGACAATGGAGCTTCAAAGAACATCACTTCTAGGCCTCTTTGCATTCAGCCCCTGCTGGGAAGCATGTTACATGTGCGAACACCAACAGATATGTATGATGTTTGTGGCATTGAGCAATCACTATTACTACTACAGATTGTTCTGACTTCATACTTCTAGATGTATTGTTTGTGCCTAGCATTACAAAGAACTTGTTATCTATCTATGCTTTTAACAAGCATGGCTTTCAGGTCATCTTTGAAGATGAAAAATGCATTGTCAGAGACAGGGTACACCCATTCTTTCTGATAGTCAAAGTCCTATTGCAATGGCACGAAATCCTGTGTTTCATGCTCACACAAAACATATTGAGGTGCATTATCATTATGTCTGAGAGAGATGCTATGCAGGAGAGATTAGCTTGATGTATGTTCCTACACAAGAAAATGTTGCAAGCATTTTCACCAAGACACTACCTCCTGAGAAGTTTGAGGCTTTTCACAAGTCCTTAAACCTGCTACCCTTTGGTGATTAATCATTCCTATACTTTACCACATTGGCATTGCAGGGGGGTGTCAGAATTTGCCAATTCTATGGGCAATCCCAAATGTTTTAGTCTTTAGTTCTTTTTCAATTTGTAGAGTAAACACAACTAAAGTTATAAGTTGTTTCACCACTCTTAGAGTTAGAGTTAGAGTCAGTTAACTCTAGTTGAGCTACAGTTAGGTCTACCTTGGACCTATCTTGTACCTTTCATTCTCATTCTTTCAGTTCAACAAGTACACTCTACTCTTTTACTTCAATACACTCTCATTGTCTCTCTTTTCTCTCCTCCATAGATGGCTGTCATTTTCCAACAAGAGTCACTATGCTACACACTTCAATGCCACATGATCTACCTAGCTGACCACAAGTCTAAACCATTCCGCATGCTTCTCAGACACCTCTTTCTTCTACTACAGCAAAGCATACCTTTGTCAAAAGTGCAACATGCAGAAGTGTACAACCAGACTACAAGAAAAAAGGAACACAAAAGGGAGAGAGAGAGAGAGAGAGAGAGAGGAACACTAAAGACTGCAATGAATATATGCTAAATACAAAATGCAATATGTACAAAGGGTTGTAAGAGGATGAACAGCCAAAGCACTCTCTCACTCTACACACAAAAACAAGTGTTTTGACTAAGGGCAAGCCTGTCCTAAATGTGGAAATGTGCGGGATCTAGGACATGGCAGTGAGCGATGGTGGATGGAAGAAGAAGAATGAACTCATGATGACAGAGACACTGGACTTGACTGTTACACAAGTGAATTAGGTTCCAAGATTGAAGCTTGGACTCATAAACACAATCTTGTGTATTAGATTGACAAGTACAAGACTGACACTAACTGATAAAGAAAAGCATCATCATGTATTCATTCATATGAAAAGAGGTAGTCAAGTACAATGCTTTATAGTTATTGGATGGATACAATTTTCCCTTTCTGTGCATATGGGATTCCTGCAACTTGCATGCCTTCATCCCAAACTGCCTCATACAAAGAGGCTACATTAGATGTGATTACTAATATCTCAACACCCCTCCTCAATCACAACCGAAAAAGACACTGAGTATACAGAGGCTGCCATGCGTAGAACCTTGCTAAGTATAGACATGGAAAAAACAAAAACAACCATACAAAGCTAGAGGCTGTTACAAGGCTTCACTAAGTGTGTAGAGGCTGTAGTGTGTAGGCTACATGAGGAGTTTACAAGCTTATGATAAAGACATTTGGGCTAGACATTACACGGCTAAAAAAGTCAGTAAAAAATAGGATCAAGGACTGGCAATTCCTGAGCTAGATGTGAGTTGGGCAAAGATTGAGAGGAACCAAGAGAGGTTGGAGAAGCAGTGCCATGCCCGATTGGCTCTGATACCATGTGGAAATGTGCGGGATCTAGGACATGGCAATGAGCTATGGTGGATGGAAGAAGAAGAATGAACTCATGATGACAGAGACACTGGAATTGACTGTTACACAAGTGAATTAGGTTCCAAAATTGAAGCTTAGACTCATAAACACAATCTTGTATATTAGATTGACAAGTACAAGATTGACACTAACTGATAAAGAAAAGCATCATCATGTATTCATTCATATGAAAAGCGGTAGTCAAGTACAATGCTTTATAGTTGTTGGATGGATACAGTTTTCCCTTTCTGTGCATATGGGATTCCTGCAGCCTGCATATCTTCATCCCAAACTGCCTCATACAAAGAGGCTACATTAGGTGTGATTACTAATATCTCAACACTAAATAGAGCAAAATGATACACATCTACATTAGGTCATCCAATAGAAACTAACTGACTGACTGTAGGAGAAATGCCACTAACAACACTAAAAATCCTGCCGTTTGCCACATGGCAAACACGCGGCACTCAGTCTACTCTTGGACGAGTAAAAACAGCATAGTTATTATCAAGCTCATACATGGTCTGCTAAACCACTAAATTTAAGGCATGGATTGATATGCATTGTATTCCTTATAACAGCCCCAAAAAGCTTTATATATGTTAAAAGGCTTATGTTTGCATAGTAAAACAAATGCCCAAAAACCCTCATAAAAGGGCATGTTGCACGCATCCATCAATAATTCTCTAGTCACTTTCTCAAATCACTCCTTGATCACTCCCCTTCTTCAAGAGCTTTCTTCACTCACTAATAGCACACACCCTAGAGGCTATAGTTATCAAAAGTGGATGCAGTAATGGAAGCATGAAAGAATGCTGAAATATACTGTTGGACACAAGACAAAAGAGAAAGAAAAGAGAAGACACGAGAACATTGCAAAAAGAGAACTCGGAGATGTGCTTGAGAAATGGAATCCATATGACAAACATGAGACAGTCATGTACATCAATGAGTCACTGCCTGTGTAAGCACTAGCACCGGCTCCCTCTCTCCACAAGGCATGCACTAAATCTGCCAGTGATTAATGACTGAATGTGGAGGAAGAGCCCAAATAAATAGGACAAAATAGTGCCAAGAAAGCGATCAGGTTGGCCCACATAAAATTGCCATAATGACCACTAAAAAATACCTATATAATACTAGAATTCCTAGCACATCCCAGACTCACTCATGAGCTGACTATACTCCCAACACCCTCTCTCAAATCATGGGTGATCTGATACAATTCAATGATACAATGATAATGACTCATCATAGTCCATACAACAAAGACCACCAAAATAGAACCATGGATACTCAAGCAATGGATAATCAAACCACCATCAAGGTGCCTTAGAGAAAACCTAAGGTCGATGCCGATCGTACCAACTCCTAAAAATAGAGAAGAATCATAGCATCTCTCTATGTTTGTCATCAATGCCTTGCATTTGCATGCATGATTATCCTATCAAAAAAGCCTATGAGCATATGTGAACATATTTTCCCCGCCTTTGCCTAAGACCGCCAAAGCATTCCCTCATGTGAGCTCAGACTAGAAGCCAATCCTGCCCTTTGTCAAGTAACAACCCATCATGAACCCGAAAGTCAATCCAACCTTCAAGATTTCAAAACATGCCAATGCGTCAGGAAAGGCCCTCTCTGGCAGCAAGTAGAATTTGTCTGCTTTCTAGACTCATCATTCACACCTTGCTCATCCAAAGTATTTTATTTTGCTCCCTTCACTGTTGCCCACGTCTGACGAGTGTATTCTTCAACATCCCAATCCCTAGAGGACTATGTTTTGCTCCCTCAAAACTCTTTCCACGAGTGTTGATGCCTTGATCAATCAAGAAAGTGTAGCCATCTTGAGCCACTTTGGCATCACCGACTCCTTGCTCTCCTCATCCCCAATCAGTGGTAGTCCTAGAGATACAGAGACCTAAGGTCATTGTATCATTATTTGATGTCATTCACCATTCTTCAATTTTTTGAGTCTCCAAGTTGATTCACTACTAGTATTTGTCAATTTCTATATTTTCTCATTGCAAACCCTACCGTGACCTAATGTCATTGTATCATCATTTGATGTGATTCATCACTCTTCCATTTTCTAAGTCTCTAGGTTGATTCACTACTAGTATTTGTCATATTCTATATCAGCTTCCATGTAAAATTATAAATATTACCTAACAAAGTTGAAAGATGAGATGCATCCCTCTCGTGAGGCTCTCAAAGTGAAATTTTGGCCAAAGGGCATCTGAAAGTGATGTAAACATTAGTGTACTTTCTTAAACCCAACCTGTAAGCGACCTTGTGCAGCTTCCAAAGCCTTTGCAGCTACCAACAAAGACCTTGCTGAAGGCATTAGCTTGTCTTTAGCAATTGCCACGTCCTCAGACTTCTCTTGTAGAGAAACTTTTGCATTCTCCAAGTTCAGATCCCTAATCTTGAGCTGCAAAGTCATGGTTTCCAATTCATCAATTCGATGCAATGACTCCCTGCGGACCTGCACACATGCAAACAGACAATATTATAAAAACATAATTAGACATGAAAGCATGGACGCAAACATCTTTCAGGGTTACTTTACAAATGTAGTTATGTTCGATACATCGATTGATAGCTCAATGTAATTACGCTCAATACATCAATTGATAGCCAAATGTAGGGAAGATTGGCATCGACTGTGACAAAGATTACACTAAACTGATCCGCTACAGCAGGGTAGTTTTTGTCATTCAACGCAGCGATTAATCGGGAAAATGTAGGGCAGATTGATAGAGATACCATCCAATTGATCCAATAAATCTTACCTTTACGGCCACCTCAAGCTTCTCTGCGAGGGCATCTTTCTTTGCGCGGAGCTCGGAGACAAAAGACACGACGCTGCAAAGGTTTGCCAATGAGGTCTGCAGGTCCTCCCACTCGACCACGCGGAGGCCTTGGTCGTCAATCTCCTTGAGCTTGGAATCTGCATCATCTGCTGCTGCTGGTGCTGCTCCTCCTCCGTTCCCGCCTGCATCCCCTCTGTGTGGCTGAAACCCTAGATCGCCCATAGGGGAGCCCATGGGGAGATACTCAGAGGAGCGGCAAGCGTCATAGCTCCCGCGGCTTGCCGAGATGAAGGCGAGCGATCCGGAGGCTGATCAGCAGAGATCGAGCAGCAGAGAAGCCTGGGCCGGTGGTTGGATTGTGAGACAGAGAGAGAGAGAGGCAAGCAACAGATCAGTATTTTCCTACAAGAGTATATTTTTGCAGCAGTGAGCTCTGTGTCTCTGGGTATTCTGTTTCTTGTAATTACTTATTTCTTAATCATGCATTTTAACCTTAGTGTCCTGCTCGATTAACAGAATATTTAATGTTTAGTTAGGACAACAAGGTAATCGTGCATTTTAACCTTTGTTTCCTGCTCGATTAACAGAATCTTTAATCAGGACAACAATTTTTTTGGGTTTCCATTTATTGAACTCCAAGTACTTGCGTCCTTGTGTTAACAATGTTTAGTTAGACAACTTAATTGCTCCCAATCTAACACGACAATGGAATTTATTTTCCTCAAATTTTTTAAAAAACATAATTGCTCCCAATCTTACACGACAAATTCTATAACATGATATTAAACTAGGTTGACACTTGCAACCACATGCTTGTTTTTGATTGGTTTAGAGGAATGTATTTCAGTTTTTGTTGCTCAAAAATCAAAGTTGGCGTGAAACGTTGTTTTTGGGGGAAATTGTGAGTTTTCTATAAAATAGTCATATCAAATGAACGTACAATATTCAGTTTATGGATATCAAAACATTTACAACTTTGCTGAAGGTTGTTGAATATTTGAGTAGATTTTAAGAAAAGGTCAATGTACTTAAATTTCATAATTTTGAAAGCCATAAATAATTCCAAAATTAGAAGAACTATACTCATTTATTCAATGTCGACAAGCATGGAATAGATCATATACAATATATTTGTATACTAAATTAAGTTTCTTCTATTCAATGAGTAAATTTTTTACATCTTGTTAGGTGTCCATATAAGTTGTTGTAGCCTGTAGTCGTTGCATTCATTTTAAGGAGCGTATCCTACTCCAAGTTTCTAGCTTTGTGGGTTTTCTTTTGTATTGCTAGAGTTTTTTTTCAAAGTTTGTCATGTACCTTGTGTACATCTTTTCGTTACATTGTAGACAAAGTGTCTAGTTTTGTTTCTTTGTGTTGTCGCTTTTGACTTGGCTTGTGGGTGTTGCTTAGAGTTGGTGCTAGATGATATGGTTGTGCTTGAGTTGGTGACAACATTTGTAATGGTTGAGGTTGATAGTCTACTGGTTGTAAACGTTTAGTTGCTTATTGATTTGCTTGTTTTGCACTTCTGGAGGAATCTAATTATTGTTAGAGACAAAAAAAAAATCGTTTAAATATATTGCAAGTCTAAAAGGAGGTATGTTTGAGTAGTTGCCTAGCACATATACGATAGCACCAAATGGATTGGTTTAAGTACCATAATTTGATTGCAAACCTCTCTATTGAGTAAACATGTGATCATTTTGATGGTCACAACAAGCTTTTTACGACCATAAGTGTAGTGATTCTTTTCCATATATTTTTTAGTATATTGTCAACTTCTCCTTTTGTCACTTTTGCCAACACCTCCAATGTAATATTTATCAATAATGTAGGATCTCAATTGTGTACATGGAGATACCATTTGTTTTGGTATCTAGTAAGACTTGGGTAACACCTATTTATAGTGGATTCATATGCATGTCTTCATACTGGAGTTCAAATCTATCAAGTATATCTTTTAGGAGTCCCACATATGAGATGTGTTTGTGTTAGTCAAGTTAAATTATAAGTAAATAAAATTATTGAAAATCATAGCAAGGTTTATACTATTTGTGATTTTATTATGTTATCTAGACAAATATTTGTTGGATATGTACTTGGATGTATCTATCAAATGTTGGAAATCATTGTAGTTTGTGAAATCCTCGATGTATATCAATGGTCTTTGCATAGCGATGTTTGCCATTGTCACATAGTTTACAGTTAGGTACCTCTGATGTTATGAGAATAGGACGGTGCTCAATTTGGTGGTTACATAAATTCACATTGTTGGATATTTACAAATACTAGGTAATACTGTTTATGTTGTATGTACCTCATGTTGAGTCACCTTTATCTTTGCAGGTGTTGTGTATTTGTAAAAATGAGAAATAAGATTTGTGTTAATATGGCTAAAAATTTTTAATACAAGTGATCATATCTCGAAAAGGAAGAACAAAAGTTTTTTGTTTTTTTGCCCTATTGGAAGAAGTCTAGGAAGTATTCATGTGATGCATCATGCGATAGTTGGTATATGCTCAATTGTGCTAAAATGTATTATTTGTCAATATGAGTCATAATTTTGGATATGGTATCGGTACAAAGGCAAATGCATATGGAAGCCAGACTATACATAGGTTTCTCCTTTCGATTACATGAGAGAGCATCACATAGACTAGCCCAAGCATGAATGCACTCCTTATGTGTAGAAGTACGTTTTGGGGCAATTGTAGACCCTTGTGATTTGTGACTAGCGATTATGTATGCAAGTGTTTGTGAGAATGGGGATTTGTGGTGCCAGTTGTTATCCAATGCCTTACATTAGTGCTTGCTATGTTGTGCTATGAGTTGTTGGTTGGTAGACTGGATCATGACTTGGATTTCCAAGATCATTTTGTCATTTGTTCTCTTGATATAGTCAATTTTACATGTTACACCATTTGCAACACCTATTGTGAGATTGATGTTTTATGTTATGATTGTGGTTGCTTCAATTGCTATCTCTTCTATCTCATAGCAATTATTCTCTTGCAACCACTTCTAAAATATTGGCTATTAGGTTGCGTTTGTTTGAACATCAATAGTATGGATCTCTTTGGATGTGTTGTATTTGTGTAGAAACTACTTGTTGTACTCCAGGACACCTTACTTGTGTGTGTATGTCATTGATTTTCTATGGTTTACAAAATCTAGGATGTCCTTATCAAACTCTTATAGGCATTCTTGTATCTCTTTCTTATTAGATATATGTGTCTAATCACTGATAGGAATTGTAGAAATGATAGGTCATGAGTATATTAGACTAAATTGTGGAGTGTATCCTATTATCCATGTGTCCAATATGCTAATGAGGTGATGTGACATTGTTGGTAGAACTATATTCAATGGTTGCAGATTAGTGGCAATTGTACAAGGTCACTAAATAATATCACAAGCTTTTTATTAAATGGATTGAGTAGATGGCATATTATTATGTCAAATGTTGTTCATATCAAGATGGACATCTCGTTAATGATGATTGTCTCTACTTCTCTAATTTTGATGTAGCGCTCATTTTATCTCTTGTAGTGATAGAATATTGCTATGCACGCACTAGTATCTTAAATTGGTAGTAGACCATGGTGAAGAGGCTGTATAGTCTAGTTGCACAACTGCTCCTATGCTTGTTATTTGTAGTATACTTTTGTTCTTGGCAATGAGATTGTAATTATAGTAGTGTATGGGGAAGCTTTTTCCACTATCTGATGTGTTGCCAACAATATGCAAGCATGATATTGCATTGAAGGATTGGTTGTTCACCCCGATGCAAGGCGGAAAAAAGAACATTCAAAAATGTAGAATAATGCGGAAAAAGGTAGCCAAGCAAAGGAATAAGAGAAGAAAGGCCAAAGCGCAAGGGCGACCTCAAAGGCCAAGTCAAAGACAAAGGCGCATCTTAAAATGCAAGGGTGCCACTAAAATTTTGTAAAAGAGCAACAGGCTCCCTCTTGTGCAAATTGTGAAGTCTAAATGGGCATAGATGAAGGGATAAGGTAACTAGAAGGGAATAGGGAAAGAGGACCATGGCAAGATGGCTGATCATGTAAAAAAGGGGATGGGTGCCCAAGGGATTTAGGGCTTGTATGTAAACTCAAAAAGTGAATGAGAAGTTCATTCTTTGGAGTGTGATTAAAGTGGTCTCTTCTTCTCTCTCTCTTGCTTACTTGTGTGTGCTTGAGAGAGGGAGTGTAAAAGTGTGAGGGAGTGAGTGTGTGAGGGTGAGGGATCTTGGAGAAGAAGCTCTCCATCATCTCCTCTCTTCTTCTTCTCTTCTCTTCTCTTCTCTTGTCTCGCACACGGCTATGGAGGATGGAGCTTGGAGGTGGAGGCTTAAGGTTGCTTGAGCTTGCATCTCAAATCGTGGAGCTATCGGTTTGCTTGAGGGAGGAGGCTACTCATTCGGGCATCAAGGTAAGCTCACTGCACCCCTGTAGGATCGAAGGCACATCAGCTAAGTGAGAGATAGCCATTTGTGCTCGCTTGAAAAGCTTGAAGCAATAAGCGGTCCATGGGTCTTAGCGGATGAGTGTGAGTTCCCACTATATGTTGGTTCCTTTGCCGCGACCAATAGAACTTGTGCACCTCAAATCAAGCGTCGAAGTAGGGTTTCATCCTCGAACTTGTGCTTGATATAGGTAGGAGATTTGGGGTTTTTTAATCTTCAAAACAAGTAAGTATTCTGAGTTTTTGATGAGTAGGCAAGTAGAATAAATCATTTTAGTATTTAGGTTTTGATTTTTGTTGCACTTAGAGTAGGATAGGATCGAGAGATCGAAACGAAACACTTTAGGGTTACTGCTATAAAGTAGGCCCAAACAGGGCACAAACAAGGGAAAAATGGAAGAAAAGAGCACTTAAATGTGTTAATGCTGCCAGGGGAGTGATTTGAGAGGTCAAGGTTGAGTGGAACAAGGGTTTAAGACCCTAGAGAGCAAGGGGAAAGCTCATTTTTACCTTCAACAATGAGAGGGAGAGAGAGAGAGAGAGAGAGGTTGAGCTTCGGGTGGATCACCGATCATCTTCCATTGGCATTGTTTGCTTATACCAGGTATATAGAAACCTTCCTCTGTGTCCCTTCTTGTATTCTGGAGCTCATCGCATGTTTGTATGATCAAAATCATTTCGACAATTTGATTTTTCGACATCATTGTTTTTGCGCTACCGAAATCGAACAAGGTTCGCAGGGTTCGATTTCCAGAATCGAACACCTGGATGTCCAATTCTGGGCAATCAAACGCTCGGACTACCTTGGCTTGTTCGATTGAACGCTACCCGTTTGATCCAAAAATCAAACCAACTAGGGTCAACAATCCGACCACCTTTTACCAGTTTGATCGAACATTTGCCCTGTTCGATTCAGATGATCTATAATCGAACACCTCCAAAATTGGATTTGGACACTTTTCCATCGGCAACTCGGACAAATGATATTTGGACTACTCTAAATCATACACATCACAATCGGACTTACGGAAATCGGACAGTCAAAAAATTGGACGTCCGATTCAGGGGTTAGACACTGCAAAATCGGATCGAAAATTTGACAGGAGAAAAACTAACAATTTAGCGCATCATCCCAAACAAAGCAGAACACCTTCTGCAAGAAGGCTTCGAAAGCCTTACATGTGCAATTGACCTTAGAAATCATAGCCAGATGGCTAGACATGACCGCTGACAGTCAAGTCGGTTTTTAGCCCCTCAGAGAGCCATAAACTGACCTACATAGTCTAATTGACCTTGATTGAGCTGAATAACGTAGCGCAGACCCTAGAGACCAGTGAGAGCGACCGGTGGAGCCTAAAGCCCTATTTGACCGAGAACATAGATCGTAGTGTGGAAGCTGCATTTATTATCTTGTGTTTGCACCCACATTATTTTCAACGCTTGAAGTACACTTGAAAAAACTGAAAGCCTGATTTCGCACAATACATAGAAAAGAGCACCACATACACGCTAAGTGAACGTAAATTAAGGATTGTTTGTAAATAAGAAGGAACACACTCAAATTTAATGAACATAATGAACCCACCAATAGGAGACCACCCTCAAACCTAGATGGGTGATGAAGAACCCTATTAGTAGGACCAAGTGAGAGAGGCAACACGAAAAGCCAGATACATAGAAGGAGCGACACCATTGGGAGCACGACACTATCCGACTTGATCAACCTCATCGATAACTTGGTGGAGCAAGAGACTGTAGATATGGCAAAAACTAGTACAAACTATCAAAATGAAGAGCTCGACTTGGGGGATTTTTTAGTCAAAATCCAGTAGATGGTGAATGAATACGATGCACAAACCAGGCTGGACTACCATGGTAGACCGTCAAAAGACATCTTAGCGGACCTCAAGGAGGAAAGAAAGCTGGCGCAAAAGCTTTGCAAAGCATAGCGGCATCCAACTAGTAGTAGTAGACTAGGAGATTGTGGTAGGACATAGAAATCGAACGTAGTAAGGAACTCTATAAGGTCTTTGAAGAGGCCATACAAGTGGACGACCGGCTCAAGGAGAGAAGCTTTATGAGCTCGAATCAGGACGAAGTCAACTCTAGAATCTCAGAAAGAGCAACAACATCTAGTAAACGATCAAGCCCAAGCAACCAAGATAAAGGGAAGGGCATTGACCCAAGCTAGGAGCTAGCGGAGATGAAAATGGAGCTATCCCGATTATAAGAGATGATGAGAAGACCTATGCGCCCACATGTCCAATGAGTGTATTGTGGCGAAAATCACCTTCCAGCTGAGTGTCAGGACCCTAGGTCCTGACTGTGCCAATTGCGGTAGGTTCAGCTACAATGCCATGCATTAATTGCAGTCTACTAAGGAGACTCCCATACTTACACCCTTACAGCTAGCCTTACCTAGAGAATAGGCCTCCAAAATTCTTTGGGAGAGGAGCCCCATCATTGGCCCTTCCAGCACCTAACGATGCAAAGCTAGTTATCCCTAGGATGGAAATCAATCCCATAGGCATACTTAGGCCACTTGGACCTTATGTAACCCATCCATTGAGCAATGCTTCAATTCATTACATGAAAGAGCAGATCAGAGTGTGCATCAATTACAAGAAAGTCAATGCTGCCACGAAGAGAGACAATTATCCACTATCGTACTCTGAGCATATGCTCAAGAGGGTGGCTAGTAAAGAGGCTTACAGTTTCCTGTACGGCTTCTCTGGATACAATCAAGTGCAAGTGCAACTTGATGATAGGCACAAGACCACGTTTGCTACCGAGTGGGGCAACTTTGCTTACATAGTCATTTCAAAGGCTCATGTGTGCCATTTTCAAAGACATACTTAGGTGAGAATTAGAGGTATTTGTTGATGATTAATGTGTTCACTCTAATTGGAAGGAACACCTAGACAAGCTCTGAGCAGTCTTTGAAAGATGTAGACTATATCATCTCTTATTGAACCCCTTGAAGTGCCAATTATGGGTAAAACATGGATGCATCGTAGGGCACGTGGTGTCAAAGAATTGTATTGCCACGGACTTTTCGAAAGTTAGGGTTATCATTGATCTTTCACCACCAATCGATTACAAGGGAATTTAGTGCTTCCTAGGCCATACAAGGTACTATGGATGGTTTATATTGAACTATGTGTTAATTGCTAGACCTCTATACAAATTGCTGGTGACATTTGAATGGACCAAGGAATGCCAACGCGCATACAAAGAGTTGTTGAAGAAGGCTCTAACCACAACACCAATCCTAAGAGCCCCAAACTAGACCATAACCTTTCACATTCACATTGATGCCTCGAAGTATGCCGTGGGAGTTGTGTTGTGCTAGCTTGGTGAACACAATTTAGATTTCCAATGAGCTTTGCTAGTAGACAACTCATGGATGCTGAAATAAACCACTCCACTACAGAGAGGGAAGGGTTAGCCATGGTGTTTGCTGTAAGGGAATTTTAGCATTACCTTTTGGCTACACCTTTCATCTTCTTTGTTGACCATCAAGCCTTTCTTTATCTTGTTAACAAACTCTATTCTATGGGACGCATTGCTCGATGGTTACTTCTGCTTCTAGAGTTCAACTTCTCTATAGTTGTACGCAAAGGGAAGCAGCACTACATGGCCAACCATATGTCTCGTATACCCACAAGAGAGGCTGCTGGATAGCGCATCATAGACGACTTGCCTTACACGCATCTATTTAACCTATCTAGCAAAAGGGACTTGTTTAGAGCTGACTTGATGCCATATTGGATAGATGACATAGTCCAAGTGCTTGAGCATGGACTTCCTAAAAGACCCATAGAGAAGGCTCGACTTAGGTGATTCATCCTTAAAATACAACCATATCAATTATTGAAGCAGGACAACTCTATAGGTTATGGCAAGATGGCTTGCTATGTAGATGCATGTGTGAACATGAGATGCATGATGTACTTGCAAAAGTACACGGTGGAATTGTAGGAGGGTACTTTAAAAGGCGACGCGACAGTCCACAAGGTGCTTAGTCTGAATTGTGGTTGCCTACTCTTTTTTGAGATGCAACATGATTTGTAAAGCATTATGACTAGTGTCAACAGACCAAGGTACCCGTTCGCAAGGACAAAATATAGCTATGTCCAATCATTGAGAGACAACCATTCGAGAAATGGGGAATTAACTTCATTGGGCCGATTAGTTCTACAACATAGTACTCACACACCAAGTACATTATCGTTGCTATTACAGACTATCTCACACAGTGGGCAGAAGCATGAGCCACAAGGAAAAACCATGTTAGAACCACTGCTAAGTTCATTGCGGAGGAGGTGATCTCATGATTTGCCTACCCCATTAAACTAGTTAGTGATCAAGGCACACACTTCATTAATGAAGTGATTGCTCACCTCCTGTTGACCTTTTCGATCATCCATAAAAAATCCTCACCCTACTACCCTTAAGCAAATAGCCAGGCTGAGTCTACTAATAAGATCTTAGTGAACGTCTTGACCAAAGTAGTCTCTTCCTCGCATAGCGAGTGACTGGGACAACAAACTGATGATAGCCTTATGGGCCTATCAAACAACCTATAAAACATTAGTAGGACAAACTCCCTCAAGTTGACCTATGGGATTGAAGCCATTCCACCTGTAGAGTTCTTTGTCTCGAGCCTGAGAGTAGCCATTCAAGAGAGATGGGATTGAAAGGAGGCATGGATGGAGTGCCTAATCGAGCTAGAACACTTATCAGAGACTCAACTTCTAGCCACCCATGCACTGATTTGCAAAAAGGCACATTGTAAGAGTTCGTTTGACAAGCACATCAAGCAGCGAGAATGGTGCACAGATCGGTCGCCGTATGCGTGCGTAGTGAGCATCAGAAGGTCCCTAAGAACAAAATAACTCTACTTTTTACACAAAAAACCAATGAAGAAAGCTTGCATGACATGAACAAGAGACCAATTGGGTGCAATCTCCCCCCATGCCTTGTGTGAGCACTCCACAAAGCATGTATTTAATATATTATTCATCTTCAAGCTCAAATAATAGCCCAATTTACAAAATAGCATGCTTTTGCTTTTGTGCCACTAAAGAATTAAAGCTATTGGGTGCCCAAGAAGTCAGGCGGTACCCAAATACAATGTCCAATACAAATATTTAAATTGTGCGCCTATGCGCATACAAAAATAATAAATAAATATCAAACGCTTTGATAAATAAGCGCGACAAAATATAGGCGCCATACCTAAGATACGCGGCCATAAAAAATTGATGATAATTTGAATACACGCTATCCTCCAATGCTTCCCATTGTCACCATTGCTCGCTCTACACATCAACTGAAGCATTCACAATTGTTAGAAAAATAATACAATTAAATCGACAAAAGTGAATACCTAGTAGTCTTCAGCTACAAAAATAAATTGGTTAGAAATCAATCCTAACCTTAATTTATTACGAGTGCGCACTCTAAACTCATAAACATTTATTAATTTAAATATGTATTTTACGGAATCACCCACTTACACATTAAATTAACAAAACGCCTGAAAAGGATAGGCGTCCCCATCGACTTTTCACACAAAGAATCCACTTTGTGTATGAGCCCCAGTAATAATAAAATTTTACAAAATCCACCACAAAACCTCACGGAATCCACCGTGGAATATGCCTCCTGGTATCATACCCCCGAGGTGGGATAGCAATTGTCCTCAATTGCTATTAGCTCAATGTGGAGCTAACAGAGTGGGGAAAGCATTTAGGTCTCTAGCGTGCATCCATTGGGCCTCTTCAACAGGATGATTTTTAAACTTGACCAAATATCTAGAATATCTACTGCGAGTTCTAGTGGTCATAAAGTGAGTATCTATAATAGTTTCAGGCTCAAGGATTTCAGTTTCATTATCTAACAAAGGAGGGTTTTCATAAACAGGGTGTATAGGTAGTTGGCCGCTAAAAGGTCGTAATAAACTGATATGGAAGGTGTTGTGGATTTTCCAATGTTGTGATAGTTCTAGTTTAAATGCATTGTTATTGATTTTGTGTATGATCTTAAATGGTCCATAAAATCTAGGTGCTAATTTGACAACGGGGTGTTTATCTACACTTTATAATCTGCATTTTTCAATTCGTAACCAAACATAATCATCAACTTCAAAATTCATAGCCTGTCTTTTCTTGTTTGCTTGTTTTGTGTATGATTGTTGGGCTTTGGCAATCATATCTTTAACTTCATAAAAAATAGTAGTATGCATGTTAGCAATATCATCATCAGTTTGAATTTTGTTTGATAATGATGCAACAGGTGTAGGCAATCGATATCCATAAATAACTTCAAATGGTGCTTTCTTTGTAGCTATATGTGGTGTATTATTATATGCAAACTAAAGTAAATGTAGATGTGTATCCCATGTATGTGGTTTTGAAATGGTGTAAGCATGCAAAAGATCTAAAATAGTATTGTTAGTAGCTTCTGTTTGACTGTTTGTTTCAGTATGAAATGCAGATGAAAAATCAATCTTTGTTCCTAAGTTAGAAAACAAAGTAATTCAAAAATTATTACAGAATGAGTAGCTTGAGATGAGTTAAAGTTTTCTTGCATGGAATAAAATATGCTTGTTTGCTAAACCTGTCTACAACAGTCCAAATCATATCATGGTTAGCTTTAGTGTTAGGTAGACCAGTAATAAAATCCATTGAAATCTGTTCCTATGGTCGTGATGGAATAGATAATGGCATTAGTAAACCATATTGTTTACCATGGTGTCTCTTTACTCGTTGATAAATTAAGTATTCAGATACAAAGTTAGATACATCAGTGTCCATATGTGGCCAATAAAAATCTTCAATCAATGTACGCAAAGTAGATATAATTCCTCTATGACCTTGATATGGAGGACAATGAATTTCATACAAAACAAATGATCGAAATGGAACAATCACACATAATCTTTTTTCATAAAACATAAATCCATTAGTGTAAGACAGTGAATCAATATGAATCTAATTATTTGCAACTAGTTTATTCCAATCAGCTTGAAAAGTAGGATCCTGATGATAAGTATCTTTCATAGAAATAAGGGAATCAAATGATATCACATAAATATTTTGAATTGTCGGTCTTCCACTCAAAGCATCAGCAACAACATTCTCTTTTCCAGGTTGATACTGTATAAGGGGATGGAAACTTTGAATAAAAGCGGCCCATTTAATGTGTCGGTCAGATATTTGTGGTTGACTAAGGAGATGTCTAATGCTTTGTTGTGGTCAGTTTTGATCATAAATTCAGATCCCATTAAATAATGTTTCCATTGATGTAAAGCTTGTACTACAACTAACAATTCCTTATTGTAGGTAGAATATTTAAGTTCAAATGGTTTGAGTTTGCAACTAGAGTGGGCTATGGGATGAGAATCTTGCATAAGGACTGCTCCTATTCCAAATCCACTAGCATCAGTAACTACTAAGAAGAATGGTCTATTGAAGTCAGGTAATTGTAATACAGGAGCGTGAGTTAAAGCATGTTTTAGCAAATCAAAGGACTTTTGTTGATTGTCAGACTAGTTGTACACAATACCCTTCTTTAAAAGTTTTGTCAAAGGTAATGCAAGTAATGAGAAATTCCTTACAAACTTTCTGTAAAAGCTAGCAAGACCTAGAAAAGAACGTAATTCATGCACATTATTTGGGTATGGGCCAATTTAAAATTGCTTCTATCTTTTTAGGGTCGACTTTAATACCTTCTGATGAAATAATATGTCCTAGATATTCAATTTCTATTTGAAAGAATTCACTCTTTTCGGGGTTAGCATATAATTGATTGTCTTTTAACAACTTAAAAACTAAAGACAAATGTTCATAATGCTCATTCTCATTTTTACTGAAAACTAATATGTCATCAAAGAAAACAATGACACAATACTGATATTTCAAAAATATGCGATTCATCATACGATTGAATGTGGCCTGGTGCATTAGTTAGACCGAAAGGCATAACTAGAAATTCATAGTGTCCAAATTGTGTTCGAAATGTAGTTTTGAATATATCAGATTTGTCCAATCTTACTTGATGATATCCAGATTTAAGATCTATCTTACAGAATATGGTAGATCCTTGTAGTTTATTCATAAGATCATCTATCCTAGGAATTTGATATCTATTCTTAACAGTAATTTTATTTAGGGCACGATAATCAATGCATATGCGATAAGTATTATTTTTCTTCTTCACAAGACAGATGCACCAAATGGAGAACTACTAGGTCGAATTAATCCTCTATTAAGCAATTCTTCTATTTGATTTTGAATTTCTTTCTGTTCAATTTGGTTATGTCTATATGGTGCTTTACATGGTGGTTGTGTTCTAGGAATTAAATCTATCTTATGATCTTCAGGACGTGAAGGTGGTAATCTAGGTGGTAAATCAGCAGCAAAACACTCTTGGAATTGGGCAAGAAATTGTGTATGCCTAGGATGCATATGTTTTTCTTTAGCTTGAAATTCATTCACCCATATTAAATAGGATTTGCTACTTTTACATAATGCACGTTTAGCCTAAGTATGAGTAAGCAGTGGAAAATTATTAGAAGCGTGCATACCATGCAATGTGATTTGTTTTCCTTGAAAAGAAATTTTAATTGAATACGTAGAATGATCTATATCACTATTGTATTGATGACGCCAAGGCATTCCTAAGATAATGTCACTAGACTGCAAAGGTACAACTAGGAAATTTCTTTGTTCAGTATAATCACCAATTTTAATTTCTAAATTATGCACCTCTTGTGTTCCATTATATCTCGTACCTAGGAATGCAGCCTTGACGTGATAATGTGTAGAAAAAGTTTGTAAATTCAATTCTTTGACTAATTTTGTGGAAATAAAGTCATGTATGCTCCCATCATCATGTAAAATAGTCTTTTCTTTACCATGCACAAAACATTTCATTGTTAATAATGAATGGGGAGTTGGCATACCTTGCAAAGTATCCAAAGTAGTACCAATGTCGTCATCATCTTCCGTAAAGTCCGATATTTCCTCACGTTCTTCATCTTCTATTGCTCCCAGATAGTTGATATGGACGGGTGGCTTTTTGGATTGGCAATTGGCTGCTAGATATCCAGGTTGATGGCATTTGTAACAAACTATGGGTTTTGCTTTAGATACATTATTGGTAATGGCAGGAAGTTTAGGAATGTTGGGATTTGATTGTGGGGATGGCTTAGGGTTTGGATTTGTGTTTGATGGCAAGGCAGGTGGTCGTATCCAAGATTTACGGAATGAAGATGGAAGAAAACGACTTTGATTGAATCTTCGGAAATTTAAATTGAATTTTTTAAAACCAAAGTTACCATTAGTTGGAAATTGTTGTGGTCGCTTGTCTCGTCCGCGAATCTTGTCTTCAGTGTCATGGGCCAAGGAAATTGCATCTTCAAGGGTTATTGGCTTGAACATATTGACTTCCGCATAGAAATGTCCAAGTAGGCCAGATATAAACTTGAATTTATGAGTTGATTCAGGTACACCTTCAAGCATACTAGTTGCAATAGGGCATTCCAGAAACGTTCAGTGTATTGGGAAATAGGTTCGCGATCTCTTTGTTGTAGAAGATCCCATTACTTGATGGCTTTTTCATGGAATTGGGGAGGAAGGAAATTCTGCAAAAATTTCTTTTGGAAAGTCTCCCAAATAGTGGGACAATCAACGCTCTTGCGGACCACAGTCCACCATAAGGATGCTCAGTCAACTAAATGGTTAGTGACACATTTAATTTTGTCTTTCTCAGCATATGTTTCTTCATGGAAGTAATCATCAAATTGACTGATAAAAACAAGTACAGTCTTTCCATCGTGTGATCCATTGAAAGTACGAAATTTGAAGTTTCTTTTACTTATCTTTGTTTCTTTGCGAATGGATTGGGCTTCAAGTGTTGCATCGATGGTGCGTCGTATAAGACTTCGGGTTGCGATCCATCTTGGTCGGTGGTAGATCGTTGCAAATTGGCCAATTGAACTTGCAAAGCTTGTCGGGCTCTTCGTTCTTCTTCAAGCTGCATCATAATCAAATCCAACTTTTGCTCCATTGTTGGTTCGGGTAGATCACCTTCAGCCATAAAATCATCCATGTTTTGTTCAGTCATCCTACAAAATTCAAAAAGACCTCACACACTCGAAACCTTGTTAACGGGATGAGCGTAGCTCAAAGGCGGGTTTACAAGGCTTGTATATTTTTTTGTTTGGCTTTTGCAGTATCTCTCCTTTACGATTGCGGAATTCGTTGCCACAACCGTCTTCCAAGAGAATAGTGTTGTGTATAGACTGCGTATAAACTGCGTATGGCCTGTGCGTGAACCGTTTTTGCTGAAATTGGTTCAGCAAGACTGCAAGTGTGAACATGAACTTCTTGAAAGTAGTAAAGTGATTCGTATGCTTCTGAGTATGAACTGCCTCTAAGGTAGTTGTTGTAGAAGACTTTAGTGACTTTGGAGACTTAAGGAACTTGGAGGATTGGGAGCTTTAAGTCTTTATGACTTAACTTGAATTTAAAGGACCAGAAGACGTTGTTGTCCGATTTGACGACGGGCAGTTCGTCATGCCGTCGTCGACGTTTAAAAACGGATTTGGAAGCTTTAATTAAGCTTCTTTTGAAGCTTACTAAGCTTAAATAATAAGCTTGAAGAGTTATGACTAAGATTTCTTATCTGTTCTTCACGACTTGATGAAGAAGCTTTGTCGCTGGTCCTTCACCTACAAAGGCTGGTCTCTCATGATCAGAGGGTATAGAAGGGGATTCTTGACTGCCAGGAACATGCTGGTATTGACAGTTTGCCACGAGACGGATTGTAGAACTCGATCGTTTCCAAAAGCTCCGTCTTCACGCGAGATGGTAAGTTATTGGAAGCTCTCGATCTCAGCTTCGCTTTGATACCACTAGTGTACAGATCGGTCCCCGTATGCGCGCGTAGTGAGCGTCAGAAGGTCCCCAAGAACAAAAGAACTCTACTTTTCACACAAAAAACCAATGAAGAAAGCTTGCACGACATGAACAAGAGACCAATTGGGTGCAATCTCCCCCCATGCCTTGTGTAAGCGCTCCACAAAGCATGTATTTAATATATTATTCATCTTCAAGCTCAAAGAATAGCCCAATTTCCAAAATAGCACGCTTTTGCTTTTAAGTTTGCTTTTGTGCCACTAAAGAATTAAAGCTATTGTGCGCCCAAGAAGTCAGGCAGTACCCAAATACAATGTCCAATACAAATATTTAAATTGTGTGCCCATGCGCATACAAAAATAATAAATAAATATCAAGCGCTTTGATAAATAAGCGCGACAAAATATAGGCGCCATGCCTAAGATACTCACCCATAAAAAATTGACGATAATTTGAATACACGCTATCCTCCAATGCTTCCCATTGCCACCGCTGCTCGCTCTACACATCAATTGAAGCATTCACAATTGTTAGAAAAATAATACAATTAAACCGGCAAAAGTGAATACCTAGCAGTCTTTAGCTACAAAAATAATTTGGTTAGAAATCAATCCTAACCTTAATTTATTACAAGTGCGCACTCTAAACTCATAAACGTTTATTAATTTAAATATGTATTTTATGGACCCGCTATGGAATCACCCACTTACACATTAAATTAATAAAATGCCCGAAAAAGATAGGCGTCCCCCTTGACTTTTCACACAAAGAATCCACTTTGTGTATGAGCCTCGGTAATAATAAAATTTTACGGAATCCATCGCAAAACCTCACGGAATCCACCGTGTAATATGCCTCCTGGCATCAGAGAATTCGAGTAAGGTGACTTAGTGTTGTTGTACTCAATAAAGGCCATAAAAAGAAGATGAAGTTTAGGAAATCCAAGTCCACACTATTAGCTGAATCGGCAATGTAGAGCTCGAGACCCTAGATGGAGAGGGCATAGGCTTCTTCAACGGTAGCTGCATAAAGAAGTACTATCCACCCACACATCCACTGCACAAATCTCCCATGCTAGAGACCCTTGTGAAGGTCCAAGTTTCCACATTAACAAAACTTGATGAGGAGGAGGAAGGGTAGTAGCACACTGCTGTGCTTACTTGCGCATAATGGTTCACTGCCCAACAAACACATACCTTCGATGCATTGATCGATGAGGGAGCTGATTTTAATATCTTAACTTACGATCATTGGACTCAAATTGGCCACTCACAATACAACCTACCAATGCCAAGCATATGCCCTTTCTAGTCTAAAAGCATGCCCATACTTTTTTATGTGTTGTCGAATACAAAAGATGTTGGTAAGGAATTGCTATTAGGATGCTCATTTAAAAAGCAAGCACATTGTAATGTTGACTACAAGTCTCAACGTATTCACCTTGCTATTGGTAATGTACGTAAATTGAAACATCCACAACCACTATCCCCACTGCACTACTGTCATCCACGAACTATGATGACTATGTTAAGAAACTTCTGTCAGCTTGAGAGAGCAAAAGAAGAAAAGAAAATATATGTTGCTGCTGAGTTAGAGGCTGAAAAGGAGACTATGGAAGGCTTTCAACTAGAAAAAACTAGCCAAGTGGCCATGTGTTAAAGAGAAATAAATGAGCTAAAGGAGGAGCTCAAGGCCAAGGAAGGAGGAGAAGAAAGGTGGCAAGCAAAGCTTGCTGAAGAAACACAGGCTCTCATGAGCATGCAACAAGATTAAATGAAGAGCTAGTAGTGTTGTACGAAGAGTTGCAAGGGGAGATGAAAAGCATCTAGGATGCCATGGACTTGTTGGAAGCAGCGAGAGAAGAGAGGGCCCAGAGGTATCAAGAAGACATAGAAAATTTGAAGAAGAAGGTTGCCTTAGAGATAGAAGAGCAGAAGATATTAGGAAGGGAAATTGAGGAACAAGAGCAGAGGGGGCTGATGATCCTAGCTCAAAGGGAGGGAGAAAGCTTCGAAGAAATGAAAAAGAAGGTAGAAGAATGGACAACCAGAAGTGAAAGAAGAGTGAAAGACTTAGCGTGCCATCTAGATCATGTAGATGGGGACAAGGTGCTCATGGAGAGTAGGGCAGAGGCCGCACAAGTGAGCTTAGATACCCAACAACGTGCCTTCCTCAACACTATCATGGATGTCACATAAATGGAAGAAGGGGAGGCCGTTGATTCATTGAAAAGAAAGCTAGGGATTGCCCGCAAGGCCTTGAGACAAGGGCTGCATATGCCACCACAAGTAGTAGGAGTCAGCCTAAGTCTATAAGACCATAGGAACTATTTGCTGAGAGTAAGATTGACAATGCAATGCCTTGGGATTCACCGAAGGAGAACCACCACAGGAACATAGGGAGGAGGAAGAGGTAGAACACTTTGAAGTGGGATAACAAGAGGAGGAGCTAGTCCCACAACCTTCTTCCCCATGACTTGAAGTGCAATAGCAGAGGTGGACACCCCTACTGATACGAAAGCCAAGCTCAAAAAGAAGAGAAAGTATATGCTAAATCAAGCACAAAGAAGGCTAAATGCTCAATGGGCAGTGGTGCCAGTAGCACCCATCCCACTGAGAGGGAAGATTGCTTCCTGGTAAATTATAACATTGAACTCATATTTTGGCATATTTTGGGAGTAGAGAGAGAATAATTGTGAAGTGTTTGACTTTGATTCTCTATTCCCCACTGCATTGAGTAAGGTATTATCAACCAAGGTGGTGGAAGAGATTATCGATGATGGAAGGAGGTTGGGAGATAGGTGGACCTCTGAGAGAGAGAATAATCCTACACAATGGGGAATAGAGGCTCCAGACTACTGGGAGAACAAAGTCTATGAAATGCCCAAAATAGTGAAGGGTTGTGAGTGCCAACCAAAGTGGAGGAGGCACATTTGGGAAGGCAACATAGACGCCCTGATGTCATTTTGTAACACCCTACCCTTGGAAAGAAATAACCCTACTTTCATGCCATATCCAAGAAGGGTAAGAGTGGATTACAATCTTGACATCTACGGTCGATATAACTTCCCTAGAATATATAATGTCAATGCCACAAAGCCTGAGGAAGCCCTCAGTTTCAGGCTACAAGACCTATACGACTCAATAGCCCACTTCCTTAATGAATTCACTTCATGCCCAGACCCAGCCTTCCTAATTACATGTATTTATCTTAGATTAATTAGGGTACTATTAAAGCAAGAGCCTATATCACAAGAGTACTGCCTACTGCCGCTCTTTTTTGATCCAAATGGCATAGACAGCTGTACTATGACTAGGTTAATGATGTGAGCTACCCTCCTTCCCTCTTTTTGCTTAGCTCTCTTAGAAGATATGAATGATAGCCACTTCACTTGCTGTAGTCATCCATTTCTTTCCACTACTCCTCTCCAGGCACGAATGAACCTCAAAGGATACATGCAAAGCTAGAGATTCCTTAATAAATCTCTTAAGCCCCCAACTCCTCCCTCTCATGACTCTGATGATGAAGATTAGATTTTCATCTATTTTATAAAAAAAAGAAAAAAGAGAAAGAAAGAAAAAAAGAAAAGAAAAGAAAGGAAGAAAAAAGAAAAGAAAAGAATAAGAGATCACAAGAAGAAAATCACAAGAGAAAGCAAACGAATCATCTCACTACATGTAGGCCACAGCCACTGCACCTAGGGATCCTCAAGTTAGGTGTGTTCGGTGGCTTCAATCGACCGGCTCTGCCCCTAACCCCCTAGCCCATTTTGATTCCCCACATCATGCTTAGGGCACATCAAGGGCATGGCATACCTAGGGAAGTTGCCCTTGCCTATGGTTAGACCTATCTCCCTAAGCCACACTCACCGCACCCCCCTTATGCGCAAGAACTGGGTCCTCAAGTGTGTGACAATACCTAGGCTCCCAATTCCACTAGCACGAGTACAATGCACCACACGGTAAGGTAGACACACCCTAGATAGTGCACCTTCTTTTCTTTACATATAAATACAAATGCGCATCTTAAAATGCACAGGTGCTACTAAAATTTTGTAAAAGAGCGCGATGCTCCCTTCTATGCAAATTGTAAAGTCTAAATGGGCATAGGCGAAGGGATGAGACAACTAGAAGGGAATAGGGAAAGAGGGCCTTGGCAAGATGCCCGATCATGTAAAAGAGGGGATGGGTGCCCAAGGGATTTAGGGCTTGTATATAAACTCAAAAAGTGAATGAGAAGCTCATTCGTTGGTGTGTGGCTAAAGTGGACTCTTCTTCTTCTCTTCTTCTCTCCCTCTTGCTTACTTGTGTGTGCTTGAGAGAGGGAGTGTGAGAGTGTGAGGGTGAGGAATCTTGGAGAAGAAGCTCTCCATCATCTTCTCTCTTATTCTTCTCTTCTCTTGCCTCTCACACAGCTATGGAGGATGGAGCTTGGAGGTGGAGGCTTGAGGCTGCTTGAGGTTGTATCTCGAATCCTGGAGCTACCGGTTTTATTGAGGGAGAAGGCTACTCATTCGGGCCTCAAGGTCAGCTCACTACACCCCTATAGGATCGAAGGCGCGTTGGCTAGGTGAGAGATAGCCATTTGTGCTCGCTTGAAGTAATAAGCGGTCTTGGTCTTGGTGGATGAGTGTGAGTTCCCACTACATTGGTTTATAGATCACTTATTATTTTATTGTCAAAATACTACCATGTATTGTTCTAAACTCTTTTGTCTGTTGCTACAACATTTTGGTTTGTGTTTTATACAACACTATTCCAATATTTAGTTGTTGTTGGGGATACTACAAATATTGTCGGGTTGTCTTTGATAAATGAGATTTTTTGAATGACTATATTCATTAGTTGGTGGATCCAGTCTAAGGTGAGTAAATTTATTTGTGTATACTTGGTAATATGCATTTCAAGGTATTCCTCATTCATGATGAGTTCATGGAGTTGGTACTCTATGTAGTATGATTGTGTTGTATTTTTGTTGCTTATTAGTTCATTCTCAAATCTAAACATTACTCGAGTTCTAATAACGTGTCGAAGAAGAAACCATTAATTTGGTGGGCCTAGATGAAAATCGATGAATGGTACTAGTATTTTGTCTTGTTAGACGATTTTTTCATAAGTGTCTCATGTAGTGGCTTTTAAGATTAGATCTAGATGTGGCTTTGGTAACATTGTACTTTTTGTGGTACTCATAAAATGGCACGTTGTCTAAACATGATGGCCATGTGCAATATAGGTCCATGGGGTGCATGACATTATTCCCTATCCTTGCGAGCTTTCGTTGTTGTATGCTGGTAGGGGAGGCATCCATGCATTCAACAGCCTCTCTCCTTGTCATTATTAGAATTTCCATGCAATTCAAGGCCACTTTGGTGGGTGATACTAGCTTGGAAAGTATTATGGTGTAGACTAGTTTTTGCTTGTTCAAATCAAAGTATTGGAGACCTAATCTCTTAACATTTTCTATTTGATTGTTAAATCTACCCATCAACTTGGCCTTCATTGTGTACTTGAGCAAGTAGAATGAGATGGATGAGTTCATTACTCATTGAATGAGATGGATGAGTTCGTTACTCATTGAATGTTCATGTGGACTCCCCCACAATACTAGTAATGTTGTGGTACTTAAGCAAGTAGAATGAGATGTATGAGTTTCTTACTCATTGAATGTTCATGTGGGCTCCATAAAATACTAGTAATGTTGGGTGACACAACACAACATCGCAATGCTCATCTTTGACACAATAGTAGATGTATCGTTAGGTTTCAGGGTCTATTTTTGGTTTTGGATTATTGTCTATGAAAAATGAAAATCCAAGGTTTTAGGGTCTATTGTTGGTTTTGGATTATTGTCTACAACAAATGAAAATCCATGCTTACATTTTCCATGGCCACTACTACGAATGGCATAGTAAGTGCAACAATACTTATGAAGTTGTTTTGCTAAGATGAGGGCTCTTAATTTATGTGTTTAACTACATCACTCGTTATTCGATGGAACATATGTACATATCTCATTTTTTATATTCTTGATGTCTACCTTGTGCAACCATAGGATGACATGTGTATGCAATGAGTCCCTATGTTGAAGCTTATACTTGATCACATGATATTGGACATGTCCCACACAAGTGGCTTTCTCAATAGTGTACTAATTGAAGAACATGTGAAATTTGGTGTGAAACAAGATTGCACGCTCAATAGGCTAATCGTTCCATGAAAACTCTAGATTGAACACCTTTGCAATGGCTTTCAATGTGTTGATCTCATCCCACCTTATACTAGTCACCTCACTTGCAATGAACATAAGAAAGAAACGAGGCATGGCCACATATAGACCATTGTTTAAGTTATGCTGGTACCAAGAAGGGGAGCATGGTATTGATGTAGATATAATGCAGCAAAATATATGCTTGCTCACTTTATCATTGGAAATATTATTACTTGCTCACTTACAGTTGTTAATGTCTCTTTGTAAGCAAGCTGTGCTCGTGCGATTCATGATCAAGATGGCTTGTTTTAGTTGGGATAAAATTAGGATGTAAGACTTGTGCAAAGTATATGTTGGGGGTAAAGGCGCCTTTGTCTAGCCGCCCATGTATTACTCCATTGATAATACCTGCGCTTGCATAGTGTAGGCGATGGGCACCCATCACTGTCACTTCATTCTTTATTCTTTCAGTGACATTTGAATAAAGGGAAGATCGGTCACACATTGTGACTATTGGAGTTCCCACATTGTATGTCTCTCTCTCTCTCTCGCTCCTTCCACCATAGCTCTTGCTTCCACTTCAAGGCTCACCTCCCTTCAACTGGTATGAGAGCCTTCTTCTTCACGAGCTTAAGCTTGGTCCGGCACACTCTTAGCTTCCATTCGAATACCTATAGTAGTCATCTCTTTGTTGGTAGCACATAGCCACTTTGTTCGAGCTTCCTATCGGTTGCATTCTTCTTGGGCACTCTTTCAGCCTTCTTGAGCAAGTTGAAGCAGCCCCCCATAGCCCTCACCTTGTTGGTGTAGCATCACGTTGTGTAAAGTAGGCCCTTTTTTAGCAACAACTCATGTTTTTTATCTCCTACATCATATATTCTTCATTGGACAACTGTATAAGCACTTATACACTTAGTTTTGATGCTTGGCATTGATCCTTCCACTCTTGGCATTCAATTTGAGTGCTAAGCTTTAGTTGTGGGCTATAACAGTCCACAGACTATCATGAAATAGGGCAGTACCTACCTTTGATGTCTACAGTCATTGCCATTGGTTGGATTATGCTCGGTTATGCCTGGTTTTGATGCTTATATATTTGGGAATGCTATGTCATTGCTCGGAGTTGATTTTGGACTAATTTAACCACTTCATTTACTCTATTTTGGCTGAGGTTTGTTAGTTGGAAATACATGGCAACACTCTATTTGATGCTTCTATGGTTAGCGTTGTTGGTCTTATGATGCCTGGTTATGCTGGGGTGATGTCTAAATGTATGGGAATGCTACACCCATGTTATGGATTGGATTTGGAGATGATTTTGGTATTGAAATAGCTTGGTTTGAAAGTGTATTCACTATTGTAGACAGCAGGGCTGAGCCTCTTTTAACATGGATTTTATATGGCTATTGCTCCTAGCCATGATTCGGGTGTTCTATATGCACTATTGATATGTACCATTGATGCTAGTACATTGGTATATCATATGCCCATGATTTGAGGTGGCTTTGAGCTCAATTTGAGGACCGATTTAGTCAATTTTGATAGTGAATTTATTGCTATAACAACCAAGACTAAAGCCTATTTGGTCAGTGTATGCTCTACCTATTGGTCACGGGTGCTTCTTGGGTGACTGATATGACTGCACATATGTATACAGAGGTTGGCACATGTCTTGTGTTGCTCTGGAATGCCTTTTGAGCTTTGATTGAGCTCCGTCTTGGTTGGCATTTGATTGACATTAGTCTACAGTGGCATGCTTTGTGATAGTCATTATGCTTATGGTCTATGCTTGACCCTTCGATACATGCTTTTATGCATATGTTAGAAATGCATGCTCCTTACATTGTCTCTGTTTGATTGCCACTTGGAGCTTTGGTTTGGCTTTCATTTGCATACTTTGGAGCTCTTGGATGCTTATTTAGGTTGTCAGAGATTTGACATTGATTGTTACATGATGTTATAGGTGATTGTACTAGATGTTATAGGTGATGCTTGACCAATCCCTTGCTCTGGATGCTCCATTGATATACGGTCTTGGCTCCATGATGCCTTATGTATTCACATGCTATCTTTGAGCTTGGTTCTTCAATTGTTGACATCAATCTTTTTGCCAATGGGAGCTTCATGCTATCTCTAGATATTGTAGAGCTTGTGGTTTATGCAATTGAGCTTCTTGAGTAGATGAGACTGAGACCTCTTACATGTTTATGCTATTGATAGATATTTGTTTGCATTGAATGATTTGATCCGTCTTCTCTTTGAGCATACACCGACCTTTGTCAGGTCCTATCAGTTAGGCATACACCTAGCTTGGTTTACTCTTTAAGTTCTTTATGCTTGGGCTTGTATCCTTCTACTGACATCGATTGCTTTGACACATTTGCATGCTTGGCTCATGGTTCTTGGCTACTACAATGTTTGTTACATGCGCGGTTCATGGAAGATCTAACTTGGCAGTCATACTTGACTTTGGAATACTATTAGCTCATTGTTTGCTCTCTTTTTTCCAGTACTATGATTTGTTACAGCAAGCTATTTTATGCAGACTGTGATGTATTTACTGAGCTTAATGATGTCAATTTGATGTACTTTTGGTACTATTTGGTAGACAACTAGTCATTTTAGTAGTTTCTCTTATTTTCAGCTTGTTTTGGCAGTGGTTTTGTCTTGTTTATTGCTAATTACAATAGGTTGTTTTCTGCATAGTCTACCTCTGTTTGACTCATTATGGCTAGTCATCTCAAAGATACAGCTTTGTTTAACATTGCCAAGTTGGATGGAACCAACTATGGCTACTAGAAGTCTCAAATATGGTAGGTTTTAGTGTAGAAATTGTAGATTAAGCCACTAGGAAACAAAGATATTAAACCTGAGAACATGAATGATGATGACATGGCTGATTTAGATACACTATACAAGTCCACTATCATTTTATCACTCTTTGAAGAGGTCTACAATGATGTTGTTAAAGATAAAGATCAGAGTGCATGGAATCTATGAGAAAAGATTCATGAACTTTATGCAAAGCAGAGACCTGCTTCCCATAGTTCATATGCTTTATCCATTAGAGGTGGCAAAAGTGGCAACAAAGATAATGATAGTCATGGGAAGGACTCTCAGAAGTCTTGGTCTAAGTCACATGGACATAGCAAGTCTCGTGGATGTAAGTCTGATCTTACATGCCACTATTGTGGGAAAGTAGGACACATACAGTCGTAGTGCCGTAAGATGTGCGATGACAAGCGCGAAGAAAAGGGAAAAGAAAAAGTGCAGGAGAAATCCAATGATCGTAGCATTATACTTGCAAAGTCCAATGTGAAGATTGAGGAGATAAATGTCATGCAGTCTAAGTCTAATGGTGACTATATCTTAGCAGCCTCTTCATGTGATGCCTCTTAGCTATCAGTCTACGCATGCATAGTGTTGGCTCTTGGATTCAGGTGCGTCTTTTCATGTGACCTCCTATGTATCGTGAGTGGTTTCGTACCTATTGTAGTGTATCTAGTACTGTGCGCTTAGATGATGATAGGTCTCTTTCTATTGTTGGCATTGGTGATGTCACTCTATAATTTCCCTCTAGTAGCACTTTTGTTTTGCATGATGTACGTCATGTACTTGCCTTGACTAAAAGCCTTGTGTCTGTTGGGCAGTAGCTTGATGATGCATGTTATCATATATGCTTTGGTGATTCTATATGGAAGATAACTCATGGCAAGCTTGTTCTTGCAAGAGGTGCCAAGTTTAGCAGCCTCAACCCCTTGGTTGTATATCTGGTACCATTGACCATGTTTTGTCAGTGGGTTCTATCCCACATGTATCTCTTTGGCATGCTTGTATTGGGCATATGTCGCTTAAGGGAATGAAAATGCTTAGTGCTTTGCAGTATCTTCCGCCTTCTTTTGACTACTCGCATTTTGAGTCATGTGATCATTGTTTACATGGTAAGCAGACTAGGAATTCACATAAAAAGTTTGGTATTTCATGCACGGGTGAGCCTTTGGCTCTTGTGCATTCAGATATATGTGGACCCATACGCTGTCAATCATTAGGGGGTGTGAAGTACTTTGTCATATTTATTGACGATTATTCATGTAAGGTTTGGGCTTATCCCATAAAGGAGAAATTTGATGTCTTGACTGTCTTTCAGTGTTGGCTTGCTCTTGTCGAGAATTAGTTTGGGCATAGGTTGAAATGCCTAAGGACCAATAACGAGGGTGAGTACGTCTACATGCCTTTGAGTAGTTTTGTGATGAGCGAGGTATCAAGCATCAGTTGATCACCCCTTACGCCCCTCCCTAGAATCGTATGGCTAAGCATATGAGTAGGAATATGTAGGAGAGGGTCTGCAATATGCTTAACCAAAAGCAATCTTACCATAGCATTTTTGGGCTGAGGCAGGTCACTTGTGTAGTGGTATTGACTTCCAGGTTGCAGAGGAGGTATGGACAGGAAAGTCTCCCTCATATGCTTCTTTTTGTGTCTTTGGATGTGAGGCCTTCTGCCATGTGCCCAAGGACAAACACAATAAGCTGGATCCTAAAAGTGTGAAATGCATTTTTCTTGGCTATGGAGATAATGTGAGATGGGATATTGTCTTTGGGATTTGTAGGTGCGAAAAGTGATCCACAACCATGATGTTGTGTTCCATGAGGAAAAAATGCATATGCAGCCTGAGAAAGTTGTTGAGATATGTAGAGTAATCTCTCCGGAGGAGCCCCCTGCTCCCACACAGTTAGCTAGACAGCTTGCACTAGTTAGCTGATCCTCATGGTCAGGATGTCAGATAAGATGTTAGACAAGATGTTGAACATGCAACACAACCTACATTGAGGCGTTCTACTAGAGATGGATGACCTCTTGATTGATATGAGCCCTCCATAAATTGTGTCTTGGTTATAGATGCGTGAGAGTCTCTCACCTATGATGAAGGTATGCGCAAGGGTGACAATCACTCCCGAGAGAGGGCTATGCAGTCTGAGGTTGACTTGTTGCGTAAGAATTGTACGTGGGATTTGGTTTCCTTGTCTTGTGGCAAGAGGGCTTTGATTTGCAAGTGGATGTACAAGTTGAAAAGTATCCCTGGACACACCAGATTGGCATACAAGGCTAGATTGGTAGCAAAGGATTTTAAGTAGGAGCATGGTGTTGACTTTGATGAGGTCTTCTCTTCTGTGGTTAAGATGACCACCCTACGCTTAGTCTTGGCTTTGGTTGCCTAGCTTGACTTGGGCTTGTATTAGTTGGATGTCAAGATGGCTTTCTTACATGGGGACTTGCATGATGAGATATACATGGAGTAGCCTAAGGGCTTTGCAGAGCCTCGCAGGGAACACCTAGTATGTAGATTGGGGAAGGGTCTTTATGGCTTGAAGCTGGCACCTAGGGAATGCTACCACAAATTTGATGCATTCATGCAATCATAGGGCTACAACCATAGTGCTTTGGATTGGTGCTTGTACATGAAGAAAGCTCGTGATGGTTCATTATACCGATTTTGGTACTCTATGCGGATGACATGCTTTTAGCAAGGAAAGCTCATGATGAGCTAGATGCTCTTAAGGCTCAGCTCAAGAAGAGCTTTGAGATGAAAGATCTAGGACATTTCTCTCATATACTTGGTATGCGCATTACGTATGATAGGTCTTAGGAACTACTCTATTTGTCACAGAAGGAGTATATCCATAAAGTCCTTGAGTGCTTTTGTATGCAGGATGTGAAGCCTATTGGCTATCCATTACCTTCTCATGTGAAGGTATCACAGGCCGATTATCTATAGACAGATGAGCAAAGGGCCGAGATGGCCAAGATTCCCTATGCATCCACAATGGGCAGTCTTATGTATGTCATGATAGCCACTCGTCCAGATATTGCATTTGTAGTGGTGTTGTGGCATGTTATATGTCTACACCTGGCAAGAGGCATTGGGATGTTGTGAAGGGTATCATGAGGTACTTGAAGGGCACTGTTGATATATGCATATGTTATGTCAGCTGGGATATAGGAGTCATGGGATACATTGTCTCTCTGACAATGCATGACATGCAAATAGTAGGAAGTCCACTTCTAGCTATGTGTTTAGTTTTGTTAGAGGTACTGTTTTATGGATGTCTAGGGTCTAGAAATGCATGGCCCTTTCTACTAACAGGGGCCGAGTATATTGCAACCACTGAAGCTTGCAAGGAGGCCATTTGGTTGGGTCTCATTTGGTTGCTAGCCTTGGTATTGCCAGATGCTATCCCTACATTGCATTCGGATTCTATGAGTTCTATCTAGCTAGCCAAGAATCCAAGCCAAGAATCACTTCATTTGTGAGGTCATTGAGGATAGGTTTGTTGACCTTGTCAAGATCTCAATTAACCAGAATCATGTAGACTTGCTCACGAAAAGTTTCTCTATAGAGCGCTCTACCTTTCTTAGGAGGTTGATGGGCATTGGATGAGATGACATCTTTCCTCATCTTGTTGCATCTATGTACATGTTGTACTATCTTTTCTATTTTTCTTTTCATTCCTCACTGAGGCAAATTCGCCTTTAAGTGGGAGGTTGTTGGGGATAAAGGTGACTCTGCCTAACTGCACGTGTATTACTATATTGATAGTACCCGCGCCTGCATACTGTAGGCAGTGGGCGCCCATCATTGTCACTTCATTCTTTATTCTTTCAGTGGCATTTGAATAAAAGGAAGACCGGCCACGCATTGTGACTGTTGGAGTTTCCACATTGTGTGTGTGTGTCTCTCTCTCTTTCTCTTGTTCCTTCCACCATAGCTCTTGCTCCCACTTGTGCTTCCACTTCAGGGCTCTTGCTTTTGCTCCTTCTACCATAGCTCTTGCTCTTGCTCCTTCCACTTCAGGGAAGACTGGCCACGCATTGTGACTGTTGGAGTTTCCACATTGTGTATGTGTCTCTCTCTCTCTCTTGCTCTTGCTCCTTCCACCATAGCTCTTGCTCCCACTTGTGCTTCCACTTCAGGGCTCACCTCCCTTCAGTATAGACAGAGAAGAGGATTGACATATGTATCTTGATTTATTTACTAAGATGTATATTACCATCGTATGTGCCATGAGTAAGTGCAAAGAGGAATGGGAATAGTACATGTCTCTAATGTACTATCTAAGCAAGATGAGCTTATTGTTGTAGGTAAGCCATTTGTTTTGAATGTT
Source organism: Lygodium microphyllum (assembly GCF_053477565.2). NCBI lineage: Eukaryota > Viridiplantae > Streptophyta > Polypodiopsida > Schizaeales > Lygodiaceae > Lygodium > Lygodium microphyllum. The sequence goes on along the minus strand of NC_141141.1, from coordinate 127,768,888 downwards.
GTTATTCTTTGTAGAAGTTGGTTGTTGCCTTGCAAGATGATGCATGTAAACTCATGTTGATCAACTTTTTTGAATGCATGTCATTAGCTAGGCTTAACTCATTTTCTATTTCTAACATTGGGTCAAATGGAGACCTTGCATAGTGGACTTCTAAAATTTGTTCAATTGATTGTTTTACTAAGGACACAAAGATCTATCTTTGGATGTGGATGTTTTGCTATTGTGATGTATTTTTTGGATCAATGGATTATTACACCATGATAAAAGACAACAAATTAGTCATGGTAGATATTTTCAAGTTAAGTTTGAAGGATGGCTAACCAAGCAATATATCATTCAACGATGCTAAATAATTGTTGAGAATTGATGACCAATCTAATATTCCATTTGTGATTGTTGTTGTCATTTTAGAGGCTGAGATCAACACATATTGATGCTTAGAAGTTGTAGTTATAATGGCTCAACATGGAGAATCATTTTTGTGTAGTCTAGCAATAGGGCCACTATGTGTTTGTTTTAGTCTTTGTTTGCATGACATGGTACACATTTTATTATTGTGATATGAACCTTTGTGTTATTGGCATGTAAAGAATGAGGATAGTGCTTAACAAAGCCATCAAAACTTGTATTTGTTCCATACATCTATTACTCATTTGTGAGACAATGGTCTAATGTGTCATTGTGACTACTCCATAAGCTAAACATATGGTTGTGTGATAATGATCCTTACCCATTTAGTTGCCCAAGATAATTCAAATTTGTGTATATTATAGCAACTTGTGGCACATGGTTTTAGTGATATTTTTCTAGAAGCCATTTTTTTCTTTTTCTAGAAGACCTTAACGATGTCCTACAATTTGGCATCTACGTGGACTATATTACTATTGTGTAGTGTATTAGCATAAGAATGTATATCTATTTGTTACAAGAGTGCCATTCTATAATTGAATATAGTCTACATCTTAATTTGTATGCTTGAAAAAACCACAAAATGTCTTTAAGTCAAATGAAATGCCTCTTTTAAACTATGTATTAGATGAACAATACTTACAAGTTTTTTGAGCTAATTAGATTTCATTAAAAACTTAGCATATAGCTTGACACATTAGGTTGATGAAGAGCACCTTGTAAAACATATAATGGAAAACAAAAAATTCGTTTGATCAAAGTTTGAGATCTTGTAGTTTTTACATTTCACTTTTTTTTTCGTTATATGTTTCATTTAAGATTTAACTTATAACTTTGTAAAAGCAAAGTATTAACAAGAAAGAAGACTTCAACATGCTATATAAGTAGCATATTAAAGAGCTAGAACAAGTCACTTTGCTATTTTATAATTATAGGGATACCATTGCTCCATCTTTTGAGAAGATATGCACTTTTCTTTACTTTCCTTTATTGTTAATGATGATGAAAAGGTTCTAACGTTGTGAAAGATTAAATGTATAAATATTGTAGTTGCCTTTGCTAAATTGAACCATGCAATGATTAGATAGAAGCAAATGAGCAAACTACATTAATTCTAAGTAAAATAATTATTAGTTTCATGCCGTAAGTAATAATGCATTATTTCATGATAAGTAGCTACTTATTTAAAACTAACGTCTTAAACCTAACATCTAACTAACCCTTTTATAACACAATTAGTTTAATTAAAACTAATTCCTTAAGCCTAACACTTAACTAGTCCCCTTAATTAAAACTAATATGTATCATTGTTAACTACAAGCAACAAGGATCCTAAAGGAGTGCATTTTTAAGATTAGAATCATGCCATGAAAAATCAAGGATTAATTGTTGCATTAAGCATTTGCATAATTAACTCACTAAGTGATTGTATAATTGTATATAATCAAGTTTCAATCCATGTGCGAGTGGCTAAGTGAGAGCTAGCCCAAGGATCTTGTGTGTTGAAGCTCCTAAAATAATAGGAGTGTATCCAACGGTCTCAATGCATTGAGCGTGCCTAACATTTTGGTTCCAATGTTAATCGCAAGTAGCAAGGAGTCTAAAGGAGCATATTTTTTGGATTAGAATCGTGCCATAAAAAATAAAAGAATAATTATTTACAATGTGCATGAAGCGATTGCACAATTAAATTACTAAGCATTTTACACCATTATATGAATTTATGATAAAAATCCAAGGTCAAGCATGATCTCATGCAAGTCGTAATGATATCGTAGGCTCCTAGGAAAAAACTGCAAAGGTTCTATTTCATTCTCACTGTAGGGAAAGCATGCAATAAGAGATGATCGATCTTTTGGTCCAAATGTGAGCTCGATGCCCAAGAGGGATGGGGAAACCCTAACCCTAAGAAAGCATATAAAAATGAAGAGAATGAATAGAACAAGGTATTCATGTGTGTGTAAACTTAGTGCACTTGCCCTCTTGCTTTCTTTGGGAGAGAGAGTGAGGGTAAGAGTGAGAGATGGAGAGTAAAAGTGAGAGAATAAGGGTAAGGGACTAAAAGGGTGAAACTCTCCTATTCTTCTCTCCAAGCACTCTCTCTTGCTATGCCCGTGTTTACTCTTTTACATGTGGAAGATGTAGAGGGTTGAGGGACAGAGCACTCACTTAGGTTGTGGATCTTGCGTATGAGTCCATCATGGTTGGTGGTATGGTATGCAATGCTCACGATTTCCATCCATGCTCAAGGGGCATACAAATGCTGATGTTGAAACGCTTATGCATTAGTTATGAAACACATTGCAATTAGTCAGATGTAAAGTTTTTTTAAAAATGGATATTTCTCTTTCCCTTAATCTTTTTATTTGATTGGTAGAACATTTTCTCCCTTTAAGGTTTCATTTGATTTTATTTAATTAAATAAATACTTTGTTATCTTGTCTATTTGGTGGTTGGTCTTGCATAGAGTGTTTTTGTTAGGTTGAAGAAACAAAGAGCAAGAGAGAGAAGAAGAAAAAAAAAGAAAGAAAGGAAAAAAGGAGAAGAGAAAAAGAAAAAAAAAGAGAAAAGGAGAAAGGAAGAAAGAAAAGAAAGGGAAAAAAGGAGAAGAGAAAAAGAAGAGGAAAAAGAATAAAAAAAAGGGAAAAGGAGAAATGAAGAAAGAAAAGAAAGGAGAAGAATAGAAGAAGGAGAAGAAGAAAAGAAAGGAAGACGAAGAAGAGAAAGAAGAAGAAAAAAAGGGTTAGGGTTAGGGAATAAATAGGGGGAAGGGGTCTCTTTTTCTCTCTCCTCTCCATCTCCTCCCCATCCTCCCTCTCCACCCCCTCTTTCTGTCACTCCACCCGCACCACCGGCCCTCGCCACACAGGCCACCCATTGCCTCAGCCACACAAGGCACCACTGCCCCCTCAGCCACATAAGGCACCACTGCCCCCACCTGGGTCTGCGCCCCCCACCTCCTCTCCTTCTACTCCTCCACGGCGCCCCACCCTGCCTCGCTGTTGTTGGGGCCTGCGCAACCTGCCATCACCAACCCACCTTGTTTGTCGCCCCACTGGTTGCAGACCCATTCGCCCGCCCCGTCGGCTGTAGAGACATCCACTTGCTTTGTCGATCACAGAGAGACACCACCCACTGCCCTCTTGTTGCCATAGGCCGTCGGCCCATGTGCTCAGGCCATGGGCCGCCCAAATCGCCACCACCTCTTCGTTGCCCCACCTTGCCACCTAGCTTTCATCGCAGGCCATCGCCCTGTGCGCTCCATACGCACACTTGGCTACTCAACCATCGCCTACTGGGCCTTCTGAGCCGCCACTAGGACCACCCTCGTCATTGGGCGCTGTGCCCCCACCATTGTCTTCACCTCCAGCCTCCCTCCTACCCACTAGCCATAGCCGCCTACCTGTGTGCGAGGAGCGCTGCCCCACCACCAACATTGACTCGCTGCCACCCCACAGCCGCTACGAAACCGCGTGACATCTCACTCACGGCCTTCAAATATACACACCCACACCCCCATGTGTACTCACCCAAGCCAATCACACAGACACACACCACACATTAAACGCAGTCACATGCACCACACACTCACACACACACACACACACACACACACATACATCTCACCTCCATCCACACACTAAATGCACTCGCACGTATCACACATTAAACCCACACTCACACTTTACACATCGCACAATTACACGCACACGTGCACATGCACACATGCACGCACGCACACACACACACACACGACGCACGGGATACACTAAACACTCCACATGCACAACCATACACACAGACATAAGCACATGTAATACACATAAACACATATCGCACAAAGCGCCACACACCGCCCATGACACATGCAATTAGCACCCCACCCTCACATACATACACATGCATGAGACACACTACACCCTCACACACACACATGTATATGTGCACACAGTGGTGCACATGTATCCACCCAATACACACTTAGGATATACACACATGTCATACACGCATACACACACATAGTTCCACATATGTACACACACATGCCTATCCCACCCTATCCCACCCTAACTCCCCTTAATCCCCCTTGTACAAGAAGGAAGAGACTGGGGAGTACGTGTGGGGTGGGCTTCCATAAGTGCAATCACCCGTACATGCAATGATGCACACCCCCACATAGTGACACTTGCATGCACATGTGCATATCACCCTAGTGCATCCCACTGTGCATTCACATGCACACACCTTCCCACCCAAACTGCACTCATATACATAGGTACGTCATACACATGCACACACCTTCTCCACAACCCACATTTGACCTACCCGATAGGAAGGATTGTTGGAAGTGGCAAAAAAGTAGTTGGCTTCATGTGTCGCATGTGTGATATTGCACATATCACGCCACACACGTACACGCATCACATATACTTTTGCAACATGCGCCTCCACATATCTTATGCACACATACCCACACAAAACACACACATACACTTGCACATAGATTCGTGCACACATGCACATGCACACGTGTACTTACACATAGACACATGCATGTGCACATGTGCTCTTGCACACATCGCTTGTGCACTTGCACTGTGACACATGCACATAAACCCATGCACACATACTTAGGGATATACACATAGACACACACACAAGATATCCCTACACATAGATGCATGCACATGCACATGTGCACACTCATGCATATGCACATAAGTCATCACACATAGATACTAGTAGTTAGGCCATTATACAATACCCTTGCACACATGCACATAAACCTCCATGCACATGCACATGTACTCGTGCATATAAACACATACACACGTGCACATGCACATAGATAGTCACTTACATGTAGATGCATGTATATGCATATATACACGTGCACTTGCATACAAGCCCTTGCAGTTGCACATGTGCACACATGCATGCACACCCAACCCCACATAAGATCCTTGCACATAGTCCCTTACATGTGCACATAGGTCATCATGCATAGACACTAGCACTTAGAGCTTGTACACAAATCCTTGCACTTGCATATTGGTAGAGCGTGTAGGGTTGAAGGTCTACCACCACAGGGGTAAGAGACAAAAGGGTGCAAGGAGATTGAGAGATGGAACACGATAAAAGAAAGAGAATTTAGAATTTGGAAGATTTAATGAAGACAAATAAAGTTGAAACCGAGTGATCTCATTTCATATAGCTCAGTAGAGTAATCAATTTGCAATACATTTGATAGATCTTATAGACATGCCCAAGACAAAGGTAGATGCACACACTTGGCATGATAGCCCAACACAAACTGAGACGATGGCTTAGTATACACACTAATACATGAATAATCTCTGTTGAACATAATCCAAAAGCTATAGGTAACATCTCAAAATCTCATGCATACATCAATCTGTTGATGGAACATGATAGGTGGCACCACCATAGATAAGACACATGAATCAAAATGCATAAATCCCTATGAATACCCTCTATGGGCCTTTAGAAGCACTTCAACTTTATAAATACAGTTTTATTATAGTATTAAAAAATGGTATACATGCTACCCTAAATTCAAGAGAAACTCTATCTTTGTTACCTATACTATGTTTACCAAAGGTAAAGATCAAGAATCAAGTGACATAACTCAAGAGAAGCCCTATTTGTGTATCAAATCTCCATTTTTAGCATGCTGACCTTGCTCTTGATTGTTATTCATAGCCCAAAACAATCCACATGAAAAGCATAAACCCATTAAAAATCCTCTTTGATAATCAAGAAAGGCTCCCTTAATGTTTTAAGAGCGGGATTTTAAGCCTGGAGAAAAGCAAAAAATGTGTCAAATTTTATTAATTTGAGGCGGACTCTCATTGGAAGTAGCGGATGTAGATTTGACGATTTTAAGCGTGATTTAAAAGCGCTTCTGAAGACAGACCTTGCGACACTCTCAAATTTTTAGTAATTTCTTCAGGCGCCGAAATGAAGTGAAATAAGCTCCAACCGGTGCGGGACTTCGAGATAGTCATGTAAAAATTTTCGAAATCACAATTTGGACACTGAAAACTGGAGTTTCCAAAGGCCAAGCACGGAGAGTTAAAAATGAAGTGTAAAAGCGACTTAATGGGGAAGGGGTGTGACCTTAGAGGCCTCCCCCAACCCCAAAGACCCAAAAACTCATGCAAGGGGGGGGGGGGGGGGGGGTGGGGGCATTTTTTTGTGTGAAAAAAAAAATGGAGGTCCTGACGGCAACAATCATGAAATCGAGAAGGGGGGGTATAGAGAGCCAACAAAGAAGCCTATAAATTGATTACACCAAGTTGCTCCTAAAAAATTTTGCCTTCAATTGTTAGTCTCGGGTCCAAAAATGACGGCCTCATAAGAGAGATGGAAAATCAATCTTTCTCTGTCCTCCCTCTCTCTCCTCTTATGAGGGAAATTCATGTGGAATTATTTAGAGAGGATAGGAATGGAGATGGGTTGTCCGTTGAATAGGATTGATGTGGGATCATGTAGACGTTGAGGAGTAATGACTAACATTGTTTGAAGACCAATGGTAGGCTCAATCACTGTCCGTAAAATCAATTATTGAGACTCGAAACATGAAAAATGGTGGTAAGCCTATTTTAAATAGAATTTTGGATACTTTTTGACATTTTATGGTGCAATCCTCGAAACATGAAAAATGGTGGTAAGCCTATTTTAAATAGAATGTTGGATACTTTTTGACATTTTATGGTGCAATCCTTGTTCATATGTAATGAAAATTTGTCTTAAGCTTGGTTGTGATATGCTTGAGGGTTATGAATCATAAAATGCAGAACCTGTGTTTGGGCGTGTGAGTTATTAATTTTTGAAAACTCAAAATGCATACTTTAACAAAAAAAATGATATTTTCTTAGTTTCGGGTAATCAAAATCATGTTCATATGGGATGTAATTAAATGTGATGATATATTAGAGTGTGAATAAATTTCTTGAACTTGGAAAATAAAAAAATACATTATTTTATATAAAGAAAATTAAAAAAAACCAAAAATATGATTTTAGGACAAAGAAAATAGAGAAAACAGTTTTTTGTTTGAAAAATTAAAAAAATTTAGGATTATGATTGTGCAAGTATAATGGAGGTAAAGCATAAGAATTAGCCTCAATTTACCCTTGCTTGTATGTTTTAGAGTGTATCTATTTGCTCTTATTAGAAAGAAACATATATGGAAACACCTCTTAACCTACCCATTGCAAGAAAAACTCTAAATGGTAGGGAGAGAGGGGGTTTGATGTGTTGAATATGGTTTAAAATATAAATTTTTTGTTGCACTTTCATATAGTTTGTGATTTCATTTTAAATATTAAGAGATACAGTGGCATGGAGTAGTCCGGCACTGCCTTATTTTCATAGCAACTTTGCTAGTAGAGTAAAATCATGGAAATAATGTTTGAGCACATTCACAATGTTGATTTCATTTAAGTAAAATATTTATTCACTCAAAGTCATTCACTTTGCATTATATTACATCGACATGGTATAAAGAGAACTATCTTCTGGGTACATTGCACTTGATTTCAAACTATTGACCTATGATGAGTGTGAGGCTCCCTATGCTATAGGTTTAGTATCGTTACCTTGGGAGAATGATTTGGCGAGGAATATACTATCATTTGGAATGAATATTATGAAGAGTGGACTTTGTACGTATGTGTTATATATTGAGATGTCACATCTTGGGGCTAATCCTTGGGTGTAGGAGAGTTGTAGTGGGGCCATAGTAATAAGTTGGGGGATGCTTCCTTTGTTTGTGTTATGAGGTGCTAACCACTGATATGTTTGGGTGCTCCCATTGCTTGGGGTCGGGAAGGACATCACGTTGGACTATAATCTAGAGATAGTATCTATAAACGTGTTCTTTCGATAAATCGGTTCATAGTATCTATACGCTCCTAGGCTGCAAGGCCATGGGGTTGTTTAGGTGGGTATAGAAAGCCCAGTGTAATATTTCAACGCAATAAAAGTTAGTTGGTTAGTTCTTGATGCCAGTAGGCATATTTCACGATGGATTCCGTGAGGTTTTGCGGTGGATTCCGTAAAATTATATTTGTTGCCGGGGCTTATACACAAGGTGGATTTCTTGTGTGAAAAGTCGATGGGGACGCCTGTCCTTTTCAGGCGTCTTGTTAATTTAATGTGCAAGTGGGTGATTCCATAGTGGGTGATTCTGCAAAATACATATTTAAATTAATGGACATTTATGAGTTTAGAGTGCGTATTCGTAATAAATTAAGGTTAGGATTGAGTTTTAACCAATTTATTTATTTTGTAGCTGAAGACTGCTAGGTATTCACTTTTGTCGGTTTAATTTTATTATTTCTAACAATTGTGAATGCTTCAGTTGATGTGTAGAGCAGGCAGTGGTGGCGTTGGGAAGCATTGGGCGATAGTGTGTATTCAAGTTATTTAGAAGAAATTATCATTTTTGATGGGTGCGCATCTTAGGCGTGGTGCCAATATTTATTTTGATGCGCTTATTTATTAAAGCACCTGACATTTATTTAATATTTTGTATGCGCATGGACGTACGATTTAAATATTTGTTATTGGACATTGTATTTGGGCACAGCCCGACTCTTTGGATGCCCAATAGCTTTAATTCTTTAGTGGGACAAAAGCAAACACAGAAGCTAAAGCGTGCTAATTGTAAATTGGGCTATTTTTTGAGCTTGGAGATGAATAATATATCAAATACATGCTTTGTGAAGCACTCACACAAGGCATGGTGAGAGATTGTATCCAATTGGTCTTTTGCTTCATGTCATGCAAGTTTTCTCTCTTGTTTTTTGTGCAAAAGTAGAGTTCTTTTGTTCTTGGGGACCTTTCGACGCTCGCTACGCATGCATACAGCACCCGATCTTCTGTGCACCAGTTCTAAAGTTAGTTAGTCAAGTAATAAGTTAGTAAGATTACTAACTAAAGACTAACTAAGGTAAAAACTAGCTAACATTAATAGCTAATAATTTTTATTTAATTAAAAAATATTTTATTTAAAAAATAGAGAGTTGTAAATCAGATATTTTTTCTCGGATTAACAAGGATCGTAGCTACCCTTCACGGAAGTTACAATGTGAACAAGACTTATGAGCTATATTAATCACTAGTATTAATGTGTCTAGTTTGGATGGTCCAAAAATATTAGATTTTTGAGAAAAACTAGCATATTCTAGATATTATCCTTAAAAAAAAAGATATGGAGATTTCTAGAACTGGATGTCATTTAAAAGAAAAGACAAGTGATGTTTTAGTTAGTTTTTGAGATTTTATAAAAAGAAAAAAAATAAAAAGAGGGATTTGCAAAATCGCGTGCGCCACAATCGCAGTCTATAGACAGAAAATAACACTTTGAACAGAGAAAAAAAGGAGTGAACTGAGAACTTTCTAAGCAAGTGTCTTGGAGTTTTACCTCCCTTTCAGAGCCAATGGAACCATCAGATTTATGATATGAGTAGCAGATCACTGATTTTTCCAAGATTCCCTCCACAAAGAGCTCCACTTCTCAACCATAAGCCCTCTTCTCTAATTCAATATAAATATGAGGCATGGGGAGGTAGAAGAAGCATAAGGAGACCCCGAGAGGCTGCGAGAGAGAGGTAGAGAGAAGGATACCCCTCCAAGAGATTGTGAGAGAAAGCTAGAGAGAGAGAGAGAGAGAGAGAGAGAGAGAGAGAGAGAGAGAGAGAGAGAGAGAGAGAGAGAGAGAGAGAGAGAGAGAGAGAGAGAGAGAGAGAGAGAGAGAGAGCTCAATTCCCTTGTCTCGATCTTCAACTAAGCCATATTCTCTTACGCTCTCTCATCTTGAATCTATTCCACATTCCCTATCTCTCGAACCACTCGTGGACGATGGCTTTAATGTGATGAGGTGGAAAAACCATGGGGACCAATGCAACCGATCAAGCAACGTGTTTTGCAAGAGATACGGGAGTGCTCGAGGTTGTCGGCATTGCCACTACCAATAAAACATCAGGTGTGGCTAATGAAAGCGCGAGTAAAGACAAAATTCCTAATGTCATCATGCTACCAAAATAGGTTATTTATTACTAGATTATTATTTTGCTATATAAAATAATTACATAATATATTAGCTTCCATATTCTTCACTTACACGAATTAATAACTCAGCTAGAAAACATATTAGTACAAGCATAAACAATTAATCGTTATGATTTGCAGCTAGATTAATTGAGATTCTAAGTCATAGAATCATGTTAGAATTGATTGCCAAAGGTTATTGTACATATGTCTTTATGCACATTCAATATAGTTATGGTCAAATGTGACAAGGCTAAGAGTTGACTAACGCTTATTATAGAAACTGATTGTCTATTTAAGAGTCCTCTAAGTCATCTTGTTGAGTTATTGGCACAATATATTTCTTTAAGGAATTTCGCTTGTGTTGGGTAAGATAGCCCAAGCGGGAAATTCATGCCTTGATTAACATGTTACAAGAGATGTACTCAACACTTCTTTATGGGGAGGAGAATCCTCATTAGAACATAAGATTACCTTAGAATAAGGTCTACCTTGGCTATGTGAAGTTATGAATTGCATGATGGTGTGATTGTCATTGCATCATTTGATATACATTTGAAAGGACTGTTTGTGTCTGCCAGAATCTAGATCTCTGATTGAAATTATTGTCAAACAAAATAAAAGGAAAGATCACGCTAGGCTACCCCTAAGCTAGCGGCGAGAAACTACTCCAAGGGGATCACGTTTATCACCACAAGAGGCTTGGACGGCTCCATATGTGAATGGTTTGTCAATAGAGATAGTCTCGGGCAGTAGGAAATGTGGGTGCTAGAGGGGGCTCTGGCTATAAATCCTGCTTTGTTCCTAGAATCTGACGAGCCCCTTCGTGACCCAGGATGGGATCCTGGAACCCTAAATACTAGTTACAAGGGTGAAATCTTGGTGGGCAGAATACCCTTGTGGAATTCTGTGTATCTTCTGCTGGGTTGGAAAGATATGGAATTTGTGATGCCATGTGATTTGGACCAAGTTAATTCTGTTGGACAGAAGGGATATATAATTTCTCCTATATGGGTGGGAGACAAAGATTAACGTGAAGATAAGTGAAGGAATTTGTTTGAACTTGTTTTGCTTGCTCTGTTTTCGTGTCTGTGCTATAAGTTATGCGAACAAACCTGTTCCCTAAAAGGCTTAATTAATGAAGCTGACTTTAAGTGTCATACATAAATGTGGTAGGACCTAATTAGAAAAATAAAGCTATTGAGGGAAGCGGGTGGGCAGAACCCTTGACGGGCCCATCCTACGCAGGGTGGTCCCAGAGAACAGGGAGGCTTCTCACAAGGTTTTACCATCTTTGACCTTAGAAATTGTTAGGATAGAACCCTGATTCATGCTGTTTTAGGGGACTGGAATGGGACTATGTCCTATGGGCAGAGAGGTCGAGCAACACATCCCTCTCGTTTCCCATTCTCTTTGAACCAAGTGCGGTATGGATTTGTTTCAACTTGGGCATGTCTACGTAAAGTAGGATGTCCAAAACCTGACGCTAGAATGCTGTCAGGAGATCTTGACCCCTAGGAGCCCAGATTTCAGGTCAATCTTGTGGGTTTGTTGTGAACATTCCGTTGCGAGGTGGACTTGGGAAACCCTAGGCGACAAACCTCAGAACATTCCATGGGAGTGCTGAGCAGCGATGCTTAGATTTGTTTCTCGATGGACTGCTAAAAACATACTTGGACAGCCAATAGGCAAGCACGTTACACCTAGCTAGGACCCTAGAGCTAGTGTTTTGGTCGGATAGGTAGTGCATTTATTGGGAGCCACTAGTAAGTGGCAGTTTTTGAATCTTGGTTAATTAGAGACTAGTCAATCGGTTTATGCCAAAAAGCATTGAGATAGACCTATTATTTTTTGATAAACACTATCAAGCTGAGATCCAAAACAAGAAAGAGCCGAAAGGGCTAGATAGTGGATTGAAATACTCAAGAAGTATTCCCCTCAACGTAGTAGCTCGATACCCCTATGAGGGAGAGGTCTTAGTGAATCTAGTGCCACAAATAGTCAATTAGGAGGAGGAGAAAGCTCTAGTGCTCCCCTTCTCCCTATAAGTCATCCCACTTCAAGTGCGGTTGCAGTCATACTGTTACAAACTCTTATAGTAAATCCAATTGTCATTATGGTGCAGCCTATTGCAATTCTTGTAGGAATGCCAAATTTTCTAGCTTTAGATTTCCCTCTACCCATCTTTAATGGATTAACTGAGGAGGATGCAAAGCTTCACATCAGCGAGTCCAGGATGAGGGACATCTGATGATGTTCTTTAACAGAACCCTAAAAGGGAGGATCGCAATGTGGTATCGTGGATTAGAAGCTGGTACCATAACCACAATTGATTTATTCTTTGTAGCCTTTCGAAGGGAATTTTCCCCTAAGAGAGGTGGACAATGTTAGCTATGCATGCTAAATGTGACACAATAAGAGCCCCATAAAAATGCTTGAGCATATGCCGAGAAGATAAAAGAGGTCTTTCGAAAATTGCAAGCCTCTATCCCTATCCCACCTGCTGCCCAACTACAATATTTCTTACATGGATTCGACTTCAATATCCAAGTGCACTTGAGTAGTGTTCCTCTAGTGGATATAGATAATATTATAACTTGAATAGAGGAAGTAGAGTCCCGTTTACAAGCTATGCCTCGAGGGAAACTATAAATTTGAGCCTCAATCCTGAAAATAATTTGGGATTCGTTAGTGGAGATCAAGGTGTGATCAGTACCCTTGTGACCAACTTGAATGGTAGAGGAAGCATGATGCAAAATGTGCCTTTGTTGCCAGATCCTCTGAATGTCCTTAAGCCAACAGTAGCCAAAGAGCTTCTTTTGTAAACCAAGGGTCAGTACAGGTAGCACCCCTTTTGCAAGTTGTGCAACCTAGTGGGGGGTAAGCTCATGAAGCCATTGGTTATGAGTCATCTGTATATCAAACATTGTAGAGGAAGTAAAAGATATGATGAAACATTATATGGATATGATCACTAAGCAATACTGCCAGATCATCGTAGATGTTAATTTTTTAAAGAGCGTCAGCAAAATATGATGGGTACTAGAGAAAGCCTAATGATAGGGACCCATCACAATTCTATTATAAGTGGTGTGGAGGGCATCATTTCCCTCATAATTGTCCTAATGTCAAATGCGATATATGTAGAAAGTTTGGTCATCTAGCCACTACTTGTTGGAGTAGGGTTGGTTCTCCGACAAGGTAGTTAGCATCTTGGGCCTATGAATCATCGTGCAAATAACAAGAATATTAAAGAACAAGGTCCTAAGAAAATTTTGCAAAGGAGTAAAGCCACACTCAAGGAAATGCCTAACAGGGGTAAGTCTGGTTGAAACTTTGCCAATCAATGAGAGTTTATCTCCTAACAATGCTAGGATAGTTACTAGGGATCAGAAAATGAAAGATGCTTAACCCTAAACCTAGCAAGGATGATAAGAAGGTGTTGGATGCTTATGCATGTTCTCTTAAAAATGATGGTGTTTTAGAGGAGCTTGTGGTCAAAAGAAAACATAAATTGAAAGAAAAGGAGGATATTATGATTATCAAGAAGCTAAAAGAGCAGCTAGCTTGGAAAGAGAAGAGAGTAATGGCAAACTTTCATGAGTTTGACCTAGCAAACACAATGTGAAGTCAAACCAGATGTGAATGTGGTACAACTAAACCAACTGCCACTGAATGTTTGTAAGGAGTTTAAGAAATTCCTACAAACATGTTATGTCGTAGAATCTTTTGGTATCCGTCGAGTGGGTAGTGAATGGTGGGACCATGTAGAGAAGCACTATCTAAGGGTGTAGGCATATGCTAATGGAATCCTGATAGAAAATGTAGTGGTGAAACTCATTTGTAAATATTATGAGTATGGATTTACTAGAGAGGCTGGGTCTACCAATCCAAAAAGATGTCACAATAGTTTTAAAAATGACTAATGATAGCCTAAGACAACCAAAAGGAAATGTAGTGCAAGTACATGTGATGGTTGCTAATATTGAGTGCATCCTTGACTTTCTGTTATTCGATTTGTTGGGAGACCAAGCTATCAATAGTTACTTGGACGCCCATGGATATTACATTCTGATTATTTGATGGATATCCAGCTATGATAGATTTTTGGGCATGGGTTAAAGAGAATAATCCTAGATGCACACCTTGAGTGCCCATTGGATAAAAGGGCATTACCTCCTACTACAGAATGTGAGGCACTCGAGAGAACCTTAGCTGTTGGAACCTCAAGTTCTAGTGATTCTGAAGATTAGTACGATCAGTACCCATGTGATCAACCTGAATGGTAGAGGAAGCATGATGCATAATGTGCTTTTGTTGCCAGCTCCAAAAAATGTCATTCAACCAACAACTAGCCAAAGGGCTTCTTTTGTAAACCAAGGGTCAGTATAGGTAGCACCCCCTTTGCAAGTTGTGCAACCTAGTGGGAGGTAGCTCTTGAAGCCATTGGTTATGAGTCTTCTACATCAAACATGGTAGGGGAAGTAAAAGATATAATGAAACATTATACATATATGATCATTGAGCAATACTGTCAAATCACTGTAGATGTTAATTTTTTAAAGTGCCAGCAAAATTTTATGGGTACTAGAAAGCTCGATGATGTGGGCCCATCATGATTCAGCTGTAAGTGGTATGGTGGGTAACATTTCCCATGTAATTGTCCTAATGTTAAATGCAATATATGCGGGAAGTCAAATCACTTAGCCACTACCTATTGGAGTAGGGTTAGTTCTCTCCAACAAGGTAGTTAGCAATCTAGGCTTGTGAACCATCATGTGAAAAATGAGAATACTAAAGGAGAGGGCCCTAAGAAAATTTTGTAAAGGGATAAAGCCACACTCAAGGAAATGCCCAATGGGGTAAGTTTGGTTGAAACTTTGCCAATTAGTGAGAGTTTATATCCTAACAATGTTAGGGTAGTAACTAGGGGTCAGAAACTGAAAGACGATTAGAAAGGTGACCCTAACCCTAAACCTAGTAGGAGGATGATAAGAAGGTGTTGGATGCCTAGGCAGGTTCTCTTAAGAATGATGGTGTTTTAGAGAAGCTTATGGTCAAAAGAAAACATAAATTGAAAGAAAAGGAGAGTATTAAGATTAGTAAGAAGCGAAAAGAGCGATTGGTGTGGAAAGCAAAGAGAGCAGTGGCAAACTTCTATGAGTTTGACCAAGAAACATGCTACGCAAATGTAAATCTGCTACAACTAATCCAACTATCACCAAATGTTCGTAAGGAGTTCAAGAAAATCCTACTTTGGTGTCCATCGAGTGGGTAGTGAATGGTGGGATCATGTAGAGAAACACTGCCCTAGGGTGCAAGCATACATCGATGGAATCTTGATAAACAATGTGGTGGTGGACCCAGCTCATATGTAAACATTATGAGTATGGATTTATTGGCGAGACTGGGCCCACTAATCCAAAAGGATGTCACGATGGTTTTAAAAATGACTGATGATAACTTAAGACAATTGGAAGGAATGGTTGTGCAAGTACATGTGACGGTTGCTAGCATTAAGTGCATCCTTGACTTCTCTGTTATCTGATTTGCTGGGAGGCCAAGCTATCATTTATTACTTGGACATCCGTGCATTCCAATTATTTGGTGGATATCCTAGCTAGTTGACATATTTTTGGATATAGGTTAAAGAGAATAATTTTGGATGCATATCCTGAGAGCTCATTGGGTTAAAGGGCATTCTCCCACTACAAAATGGGAGGCACTCGAGGGAACCTCAGCCATTGGAACCTCAAGCTCCAATAATTTTGAAGAGGGTTTTACTACTAAGGAGGTTTAGCAAGTATGTTTCAATGAGGCAATAGAGGAAAATGATAGGATTAAGCTAGATCTTGGAACTCCCAATGATCCCTGCCCCATTAAACTCGGCACTATGTTATTTGTTGATGAGCGTGTAGATTATGTGGCACTCCTACAAGATTTTAGGGATATATTTGCATGGAGTTATGACAAACTGAAGGGGATTATCCCCCCTCTATTGTGTTGTGTATACAATCCCATTAAAAGAAGTAGTAAACCAATGGGGCAAAAGGTTAGATGTATCCATTTTGAGCTAAGTGAGCCTCTTTTTGAGGAATTGATGCGTTTAAGGAAGGTTGGTTTGATCTTTCCAATTGAACATATAGCATGGTGCTCATTGGTCGTAATAAGAAAGAAAAAGAACAATCAAATCTACTTGTGTATCGATTTTAAGAAATTGAACAAGCAAAAGATCAAGGACTATTATCCTTTGCCCTTTATCGATCAAAATTTAGATCAACTGCTGCCCACAGGGTGAGAGATACACTCTTTCATAGACTGTTTCACATGTTATAATAAAATGGGCATAGTTGAAGAGGATAAGTTAAAGATGATGTTCATTATAGTTTTTGGTACTTTTGCATACCATATGATGGATTTTATCCTATTTAATACTTCTATGTCTTGGCAAAGAATGACCAATAAGATGTTTGCCTATATATCTCCTGAAGAACTGAAGGTTTTCATAGATGATTTGTAGGGGGCTACCATGACCCATAATAGATAGTTGATTGTTCTACACACATGCTTTGAGTGATGTCATGAGTGTTGCATAGCGTTGAATCCTCAGAAGTGTGTATTCAAAATGCCTTATGGTTTGCTATTGGGTCATGTTGTAAGTGTAGTAGAGCTGGCATTGCCACCAACCCTGAAAATGTGGTTATTATTGTGGCCCTAAGCTCACCTAGTTGCCCTAGGGAAGTTCACAGTTTTGTTTCATCTGTGGGATACTATCATTGATTCATTAACGCATTGATTGAATGTTCATTACCCTTGACAAATCTTTTATCGCATAGCCATGTTTTTGAATGGACAGAAGTATCCAAAGTGGCGTTTGAAGATGTTAAAATAGAATTATCCAAAGAACTGGTTTTAAAAGCTTCAAAAAGGGGTGAGGCTTTCTATATATTTACCACAATGACAAGGCATAATATTAGTTGTTGCCTATCCCAAATTTGGGAGGCACAGCTTTATCATCCTATTGCATTCACAAGCAGAACGTTGGAAATTTTAGAGCTTCATTATAGCTATTTGGAGAAGGTTTGCTTGGCTATGGTATTTGCCACCAAGAAGTTTAGACACTATATTCTTTACGAGAAGGTGGTGTTCTTCACTAAGGCAAAGGGATTGCACTTATTATTGAACAAGCTTCAACCCCTTGCTCGCCTAGCCAAGTGGTTGATCTCTTCGCAGGAGTTTGATTATGAGATTAGAAGCAAGCTATCAAAGCTGCAGGGTATCACATAATGTCTAGTAGATTTTGGCAAGCCTAAGGAAGAGTGGGCCGATATTAATGATTGCAAGGATTTATGCAAAATTGATGTTGCATCTATTCTGTCATGGTATGCATCTATCACACATTATCTATTAACATGCCACCCATCGAAAACTCTTTCTAAATCTGAGAAGAGGAAGATTAAGCAGCAAGCACTTCACTTTTTAATAATAGTGGGTGTCTTATATAGGAAAGGTATGTATGAGATTTATTGGCATTGTGTGGTGCCTAATGAAGTACCCTTTATTCTAGAGGAATGTCATGATTCAACATGTGGAGACAATTTTACTAGACAGCTCATCACCTACAGAAAGCTTTGCGTGTTGGCTACTAGTGGCTGACGGTTTTCCAAGATGCTTTTGCATATGTTAAGCGTTGTGATGTCTATCAGAGACACGATACTTAATCATGGGGTTGAATATAGCCCAACAATGTGGTGGTATATGCTGTTTATTGGTGAAAGTCGATTTGCATTTTTAGCGATCAACTTATTGAATGGAATCTATAGTGTGAGGGATCCCATTCTATGGATGTATCATCGTGTAGCCTTGGATATACTTCAAATTTTTGAGACAGTGACTTGTCAGCTTGTTCCTTGTTAGTGGAACCGCTTTGCATTCATTGGAAAATTATTGCCTTTACTGAGGATGTATTTCTCAATTATGGTCCCAAGGTATTATTAGAAATTTTCTATCTTATTGGCCAAGGACTATCATGGGGGATGATTGTTGACATGTCTTTTTATGGTGGTTGATGGTTAGTAAGGGGATGAGCTAGGTAGCGATTGACCATCTTCCTATTCTTTCATGGATGCATAGGATTGTTCAACGACACATTCGTAGGATACCCCTTGCCATTTATGTAGGGGGTTAGCTAATAATTTCATGCATTTAGTGTAGGGCCTGAGTAGCCATCCCTTGGTCTAGTTTTGTGGTTCATTATGGTTTATGTGGGGAGCCAAGGGTTTGTCTTTAATGGTAGGTTGCTGAATGGTGTGCTGAATGGTTTAGGCCAAGAGGGCCATTTCTTTTGTGGTAAAATGATTTATTTTGTTAGGCTATGAGGGCCCTTTATTGTGCGGTGAACTAGGTTATCCCATTAGGCCAAGAGGGCCATTTGTTTGTTTGGTGTGGATGCAATTATTGGTTTCTTGTCTTAGTGCCATAATAAATAGATTCAATGGAATACTTAGAGTGAGCCTCTTACTGCACAAAAGCTTCTTGTGGCCAAGTCTAGGTGATACCCTTCCTTTACGAGTTCTTTCCCTTTGTGTTGTATATGTATACGTGTAGGTGGGAAATTTTCTTCTCTTGGGAACTAGCATGTTAAGGCATGAAGTCCCAAGGTTTGGTTTGGTATATTCGGGGGAGATCTAAGTAGTTTTCCGCCTCCTATAAAGGCAATGTCAGGCATTTAAAGATATGTTTTGAGAGTGATCCTCATTGACCCTATCTTGTTAGCCTGCTAGGCAGTTGTTTCTAGGAGCTTCTATTAGTTGTGAGGTAGATAGAGAAGCCTACCAAGTAAAAGAAAGAGAAGAAACAATGAATATATCTGAAAAGCCCTACATAAAATATGGAGGTGTGTAAAATGGGTTCTAACCCTTAAAATAAGAAAATCAAGAAAGAAAAATTCCAAGAGCCGATGATCATTGCCTTGCGAAGGCTTGGTAGGTTCCTTCAACAAGTTAGAGGAGTTAGGGCCTATTCCTTGCTCTTCCTACAAGTGACATTGAGTTGGAAAGAAAAATCATTAAGGATGGTTGGCGCGAAAATAAAAGTGAGTAGAAGAAAATTTGATTTAGTGTTGCCTTATGAGAGCTTTTGTAGGTTCTTGGGTACTGAGACAAGATTTGAGACCAATGCCTTATTCTCCTTGGGTCACAATACACTTAGCTCTCTCCTTTTTACACGCCTAAGTATCAAGTCCTGAAGTTTAAAAAAAATAATAAATTAAAAATATCTAAAAATAAAAGACTAGGCTATAGGAGTCCTCACCTATAGCAGGAGTTTTTGGTCTAGTTGTCCTCGGTCGCGGGTAGGTAGGCTAGACAACCACTTAGGATGACTCTTTTGATAGTTCTTTTTAGGTGATCTGTGTTGGAGCAGTTGGTTAGCGACTAGCTCTGGATCTATATCAGATAATGCTTGGCCTATCCCATGTGGATCTTCATGCCTTGATTTTGTCAGGGGGTAGGGTGAGAGGTGTGGTTGTGTTTTTTTGTCTATTTTCCTTGTAGTAGCTTGATGCTCTTTATGGTTTTTGAATGTGCAGATCAATTCATAGATTCGATAGGTTGAGTCACCCTATCCCATCACCAATGAGAGAGGGATTTTAAGCCTGGGTAAAAGCTAGAATTGTTTTGAATTTTGTTAATTTGAGGCAGAAATAGAAGCTTATTGGAAGCAGTGGATGTAGATTTGACAATTTTAAGCGATCGTGGAAGGCGGGACTTAAAAGTGCTTCTAAAGACGTACCTTGCAGTAGTCTCAGATTTTTAGTAAATTTTTTAAGTGCTAGAATGAAGTGAAAAAAGCTCCAAGAAGTCTGGGACTTTGAGATGGTTAGGAAATTTTTTTGGATCACAATTAGGATGCCAGAAATTGGAGTTACCAAAGGCTGGGTATGGAGGGATAAAAATGAAGTGTGAAAGTGACTTAATGGGGAAGGGGTGTGACCTTAGAGGCCTTTTCCAACCCCAAAAAATCACATGATCAAGGTGTCAGAGAGAGAAATAGAGAGAGAGAAAGAGGAGAGAGAATACTGTAGAAGAGAGAGAAAGACTACAGGAAGAGAGAAAAAGAGTGACGAGGAGAGAGAAAGACTAGAATTGGAGTGAGAAAGACATGAAAGAGAGAGAAGCCATAGAAGCTGTGAGCAAGATGGGAGAGAAGGACATTAATTGTATTAATGTGTCAAAAGATATGAAAAATTAAATGTCCTCTCCTTTTATATCAATGTCAGTGTGACGTGGCATAACATCAATATTATTTTTACACTAAATCCTTATTCCTAGCTTCTTACAATCCATCCCTTCCCAAAAGTTTTTGCCCTCAAAAACAAACTTGAAAGACTAGAAAAGGATGGATAGAACATAGTACTACTCTGTTTTTACAGCTTTACAAATGGGAAAATAAATAAAAAATGACCAACATATGGACAAATTGAAGAACAAGAGTAGGACTTAGCTATATACATGATCTGGAATACTTCAAAAGTATATAGAGCCGTAAAATCATCAACATATAATCTCAAAATAAAGCACATAGCTTGCTGTGTAAACAAACCCTGACGGACCAAATCTGCCATAACTTCTAGTAGAAGTGTCCAAATGAGACGTGCCATATATCAAAACGTAGCTCTTGAAGAGTACTTTAAGCCTATGTAGATAGCTTAATTCTAAAAATTAGGCACAATAAAAACTGTTCTAAAACAACGTGCTGTCCTGATCCTGTCTGCACTAAAACTAGCTCCATAATCAATATACTTCATCCACTAATATATCCCTTAAGAAAGGAAAATCATCCAATATAGAATCAGGCCTCCAAGAAGCTTCCTCAGGTGGTAAACCTCTCCATTTGATCAAATATTCCATGATAGAATGAGATCGAAGCTTCTTCTCACGCTGACCTATAACAACCTCTAGGATGTACTAAATAAGACCTTCTTCATCAATAGGTGGTAGCTCATCAATTATATCCACTGGATCACCATAAAAAGGCTTGAGCTGACTAACATGAAAGACATTGTGAATCTTTGTGGAAGAATGAAGCTCTAATCTGTATGCCAAGTCTCTAATGCGCTTTAGGATCCGGTAGGGGCCATAAAATCTATGAGCAAGCTTTAGGATCCGGTAGGGGCCATAAAATCTATGAGCAAGCTTATTACTAGATCCATCTTTTAATGTAGAGTACCTAGACTTGGGCACCTTCAGTAAGACCAGCTCTCCTTCTTGGAACTCTAAAGGCCGTCTCTTTTCATCATCATACATCTTCATTTGGTCTTGAGCTTTCCTAAGATCCATCTTACATTGTTGAAGAAGGGTTTGCATTCTTTCCAACTCTTCCTTCCCATGAGGGTTGATCCTTTCATTAAAGATGACCGTGAGTAAGGGCACCTTGTAGCCATACAGAGCCTCAAAGGGCGAAACTCCAATACTTGCGTGGGTAGAGTTGTTGTAAGCAAACTCAGCCAAGAGTAACCAAGAATCCCATGAAGTTTGGACATCATAGTAGAAATGGCAAAGATAAGTCTCCAACCATTTATTAACTCTTTCTGTCCGTCCATCAGTTTGTGGATGATAGGCCATAGATGGAGCCAATTTAGTGCCCATAGATGTAAATACTACCTGCCAAAAGTTACTCATAAACTTTGAGCCTCTATCATGGACAATCACCTGCGGTAATCCATGTAGCCTAAAAATCTGCTCCATAAACTGACTGGCCACATGAGAGGCAGTAAACTAGATCTTGGTTGGAATAAAATGGGTTGCCTTGGTGAGTCTATCTACCACCACATATATACTATTCCATCCCTTCTTTGTAGAAGGCAAGGCAGTAATGAAATCCATAGTAATGTGAGTCCATTTACATGTAGGAATAGGTAATGGCTGTAACAAACCTCTTGGCTTGTGGGTGCTGTTTTTATTCTGCTGACAAGGCATACACTTCATGACAAAGTCCTTGACATCTTTCCACAGTCCTTTCCAATAGAAGCTTTTACTGATACTATCATAGGTCTTGAAAACTCCTAGATGTCTAGCTAAAGGCGAACAATGTAGTTCCTCCATAAATTTTTGTGTAAAAGAAGAGGTGGAAGGAATGACAATCTTGCCTTTCAACCAAATAAGGCCATTTTTAAATTGATAATATGAGTTTTCTTCCATAAGACCTTGCTATAATTTTTGAAAAATATGGCTGAATTCTTCATCCAAAAGATAAGCCTCCTGTAGTTCTTCAATCCAATCATTATGCAATTCAGTCATAGCTGAAACTTTGCAAACCCACATAGAGAAAGAGAATCAGCCACTATATTGTCTTTGCCTCTCATATGAGTGATGTCAAAATCATAATTCTGTAGTGTAGCTACCTATCGATGTTGCTTAGGAGTAATATTGGACTGAGTAAGGAAATACTTAAGAACCCTGTGATCACTCTTTGGCATACAAGTAATGGTGCCATTTCTTAATTGCATGCAAGATAGTCAACATCTCCTAGTCATAAACATTCATGGCCATTTCTTTATCTGTAAGCTTACGGCTTTCAAAGGCAATCACTCCATGCTCCTATAACAAAACAACCCCAATGCCACAGCCACTAGCATCACACTATATGGTAAATTCTTTGGAGAAGTCCGGGCATAGTAAGATAGGAGCAGAGGTAAGGAGTCCCTTTAACTGGTTGAAGCTACTATCTGCAAGAGCATCCCAAAAGAAAGACTCATTCAACCTGTCAATCAAAGGAGCTACAATATCCACATAATACTTGATGAATTGGCGTTAGAATGAAAATAAACCAAGGAATCCTCTAAGAGAGGTAGTAGTAGCGGGTGTTGGCCAATCTTTTATACATTGCACCTTCTTGGGATCAGCCTGTATTCCTTTTTCTCTGACAATATGTCCCAAGTATTCCACTTTAGTCTGCATGAAAGAACATTTCTTATCCTTAGCAAAAAGCCTGTGATGTCTCAATACATTAAAGGCCCTCATATGTGCTAAGTGATCTTGTAAAGTCTTACTATAGATCAGAATATCATCAAAGAACACCAAGACAAACTGAAAGAGGAAAGGCTGCAAAATCTTATTCATCAGGCTCTAGAAGGTAGCTGGAGCATTTGTAAGCCCGAATGGCATCACTAAAAAATGATAGAGCCCTCGATCAGTCCTGAAAGTAGTCTTGACTTCATAACCCTCTCGCATGCAAATCTGATGATACCCTGACCTCAAATCAATCTTCGTAAATAATCAAGCCCCCTTGAGCTCATTAAGCAAATCATCAATCCTGGGTATCGGATACGTGTTCTTCACTATGATCTTATTAAGATTAGAAGGTAGCTGGAGTATTTGTAAGCCCGATTGGCATCACTAAAAAATGATAGAGCCCTCGATCAGTCCTGAAAGCAGTCTTGACGTCATAACCCTCTCACATGCGAATCTAATGATACCCTGACCTCAAATCAATCTTCGTAAATAATCGAGCCCCCTTGAGCTCATTAAGCAAATCATCAATCCTGGGTATCGGATACCTGTTCTTCACTATGATCTTATTAAGATTTGTGTAGTCAATGCACATTCTAAAAGATCCGGTCTTTCTTTTTGACTAATAGAACTGGAGATGCATAAGGTGAAGAACTAACTTGGTTCAATGAATCCCATCTCAAGACCGAACGGTTGAGGGCCGAGTCAGGTGAGCCGAATGCAAAGTTGGTTCGAATGGTGAATTCGGCCAGGCCGAATGTGAGCTTGTCCAATTGGGGTTGGGTTGAGTCGGCAGGGCCAAGGGCCGAATTTTCAAGTGTTTGAGTAAGATGGGATAAATGGTTGATTCGACTGGGTCGAGTCCTAAGTGTCCAAATGGTGGTGGGCTGAATGGCCAAATACAAGAGGGCTGAGGGCCAATTTTGGGGTTGGCCTAGAATTTCCGTCACTCGGGTAGCTAGGCCGAATGCGGTGAGATTTTGATAAATACGACAACGAATCAATCAAATTGTATGATTTAGGTCATAGCATATAGCACATACCTCTAGATCAAAGCTATGGATAGAGAAGAAGAGTTACATATACCTAGAATAGCAAATAAACTCCAAAATGCAAATTGGTAAACAAATCAAGCCCTCTTGCCTTGTTTTGACAACATAAACCCTAATACTTGTTTTTTTTTTACTCCATTTTTTCTACCCTAATGCATCCAAATCACAAAACAAATACCTACACTACTCCAACATGCTTTTCCAAATCAAAAAAACCAAAAACTTACTTACTAAGGAGATTGAATACCTCTTCAAACTCCCTTGCTTCCTATCTATCTACCTCAAGCACCGGTTTAGGGAAAACCCTTACTTCAATGCTCGATTCGAAGTGCGCAATCACTCAAGGCTCGAATCCATTGGTCTTGGCAACAACGGAAGCAAAATGTAGAGGCGAGCTCAAGCTTAGCTCAAGCTCAACTACCAAGACCCATGGACCACTTATTCCTTCAAGTGTTTCAAGTTGAGCACTAATGGCTACCTCTCACATAACCGATGTGCTATCTCTCTCTACGAGTGTAGTGAGCTTACCTCCATGCCCGATCGAGTTGCCTTCTCTCTTGAGCACTCCGGTAGCTCCACAATCCAAGTGTAAGCTTCAAGCGAGCTCGATCCTCAAGCTCTCTATGCTCCAAGCTCCATTGCCATGAGCAAAAGAAGAGAAGAGAAGAGAACATAAGAAGAGAGGAGAAGATGGAGAGCTTCTTCACCATGGTTCCTCACCCTCACACACTCACTTCCTCACACTCTCACACTCCCTCTCTCAAGCACAAGCTCAAGCAAGAAAGAAGAAGAAGAATAAGAAGAGGAGAGCTACTTTTGACCACATACAAGAATGAGCTTCTCATTCACTTTTCAACTTTATATTATAAAACCCTAAATCCCTTTTAGGCGGTCATCCCCTTAGCCCTTTTTTACATGGCTGACTACTATGCCCTTTTTCCCATTGTTATCCTATCTTCCTAGCTTCCTTCCTATCTCCCATCTACCTTTACAATTTGCACCCGACACTCTTAAAATAAATCATGGTGCACCTTGCTCTCTTTTACAAAAGTATTGACTTGTGCTTTTTCTTGTGTGCCTCTCTCCTTGATTTATGATTTTTTTGCACTTCTTATGTTTCTAGACTTTTCTTGGCATGCCTTTGTCTTCCATTTCACTTTTTCCTTAGCCTTGTATTCTCCTTTAGATTTTTTAGATTCTCCACCTTGTTCATTTGAGGGTTAACAGCCCACAATCGACATTGTTTGGTTTATAAGTTTGCATATTTGTGCAATTAAAGACATTCACTTTTGTAATGCATTACATATACATATGGTATCAAAAAAACAAATCGTGGATGCATGGTACTTGATTGTTACAATCGTTGACCCACATTGAGAGCATAAGGAGTCCCATGGTATAGGATAGTACATTCATTCTCTTTGGGCCCTAATTTGGTAAGGATTGAATTATCTCCTGGAATGAATATAAAGAGAGGACTATGTTTCACATGTGCTTTATGTTGAAATGGCACATCATCCTGGGACTAATTCCTGGGATGTAGGAGAACCGTGTAGAGGGGCCACAACAATTAGTTGGGGAGTGCTCCCTATGTATGACACAAGCTCAATATTATTTTTTGTTAGAATATCAAGCTCCCGTTACTCTTCAGTCAATCTATCTTTATGTGTGTGATCGATATTAGCTGGATACAGCAAGTGTGTGACATTCAATAAGTCGGTGTAGTCAGTGACTTAACCACAGTTAGTCTTGGTTATTCATACCTATGTGTGTAAGTCTCTTTCAGTTAGTATGATGGAAGAATAATGGAAGAAGAACAACAATGAGCTCAAGCTCATCTTCCGCTCCACTTTGTCTCTCTCCCTCTCTTTCAACATGGTATCAGAGCTTGAACGCCTGAAGCTTGAAGGCTTGGCAGTGGTGGCCATTTGACATCAATACACCAGATCTGAAGAAAACGTCATTAAAGGGGACTGTGCATGTAGCCCAATTTTTTTTTGCAGAAGCTATATCTTGCTACAGAAATGGTTTTTGAAGAAACGGCCCACAAATCGTGACCGTTTCAACGTGGTCTACAACTTTGCAGAAGAAAGTTTTTTCAAATTCCTCACAGATTTTGAGATATTTAGCACAGACTTGTGCAGACTGATTGTTTACTGCAGTAAACACTTGGGGAAGTTACTATATGTATATCCTCTACATCATGTGCATTCAAGGCCTATTTATAAATATCCTTATCTGTGAATTTTTCCTAAACAAAACATAACCCTTTTCTATTCAATCTGTAAATAATCCCTTTATATTACACCCTTCTATATGTAAAAAATGTATAAAAATGGTATTTTAAAAATACCTTATTTTGAACCCACGTGATGCACACATATATTCATGAGTAACTTACCCGAGAGTAAACATCAAGTGATTCTAGGGCACTGGTGGCTTTCATCCTAATAATGCATATGCCCTTATTATCATGCATTTAAGCATGATATTGGAGTGTTAAATGCTCATTTTTGGAGCTTATTTGCAGGCTGGAAATAGTGAATAGGTTGTTGTCCTAAATTTGGAAACAATATACCTACACGGTATCTGTGATGCTTATTTGCTACAGACAAATACTTGGATCATACCACTTGAGTGGTAGATGCTTTTTGGGATATTGTGAGTGCTGAAAGTCCAAAGTTTGGATTGATTTGTTGCCAGTTATACCAGGGTATTGACTGGTTATTGTATGCAGGAAGGATACCTATCATCTTTACTTGACATACATGCAATATATTCTGACCGATTGGACATGTATCAACTCCTGCATAGAGTGGCAACTGAATGAGATGTATTGTTGGTGATAGCAGTGGGCTGGATGTATTTGATACTGCTACTTGCATGTGATACAAACATTGATACTTGTATGGATATAGTTTGTTGCTGGGATGTTTTGCCACTACCATAGAATGTTTTGAATTGATTTGAGTTTGGTTTATGCTCAATTGACTATGTTTTTTCATTGTTGGAATACAATTTATAACAAGCAGGTTGTTAGGAAAGCTGTCCTAAATTGCAGAAAACTGTCCTGATGAATAGTAGGAAACTAGTCTTGAATTGTAGGAAAAGGAGTCAGATACTTACATGTTATATACATCACTGAATACCTAAGCTGTAACTATGGAAAATGCTCAAGGCACTGACAATATCACTCAAATTGTGGGAGAAAAGTTGGATAATAAAAATTTTGCTTTATGGAAGTTTCATATGAAGAATTTTTTGGTTGGTAGAGGTTATTGTGACTTATGTACAGGTGATGAGGCTGAACTTGAAATACATGAAAGGAATCCGACAAATGATCAGAAAGGAATCCGGCAAATGATCAGAAAAGGGATCATAAGTAATGAATTGAGAGAGCATGCAAGGTGTTACATTGGTTTTCCTTATGTATATCAGATGCTATGGTTATATAGATTACTGGATACAGTTCTCCAAAGGATGCATGGGACATACTCATGAAGAATTATGAAAATGTAACACATGCAAGAAAGATTCAGTTAAAGCAACAATTCAGTAACATGTCTAGGAATGATAGAAGCATTCAGGCCTACACTACAGAGATCAAGAACATAGTAGATCAGCTTTCCACCATTGGATCTTCAGTGTTTGAGGATGATATGATTGCAGTGACATTGAATGGACTTGGCAAAGAGTATAAAGAATTTGATACGTCTATTTCTGTGAGAGCTCAATCTCCTAATTGGGATGAGCTGATTGCTTTGCTGCTGCATGAGGAAGTTAAGCTTGGACTGAATACAGGTTCTAGTACGTCTCAAAGTAGAGACTCTGTTCTTTACTCTAGCCAGCGTGGTAGAGGGGAAAGAGGCCGTGGCTCTTTTTAAGGTCGAGGAGATACTTGAAACACTTATGGACAACATCAACAGAATGCATGGCATGCCACAAATACATAGGGCCAGCGGCTTTAGAGGCAGGGAGAGATCACCCCATGGTAGAGATGGTGGATCTGGTTCATGGTAGTCAAATGATAAGGACTAATAGAGATAAGGACTGTCATTACTTTGGTAGATATGAACACATTGAAAAGGATTGTTACAAGAAGCAGGGAGATATGAAGGCAAAGGGCAAACAACATGGGCACTATGCATCTTCTAGCGGTGCTCATGATGAGCATGTTGACAGGTTGTTTGCCATGCAACATGTGTCTAAGAATGCATCTAGGTAGAATATAGATGAGAGATGGTACATTGATTCAGGGGGCTTAAAATCATATGACATTCCATGGAGAATGGTTTGATGAGATGGTTGCAAGTTCACATGGACATGTTTGTATTGGGGATGACACCCAACATACTATTTAGCATAAAGGAGTTGTATCTTTGTTGATGCCTGATAGCAAGAAAAAGAGCCTACATGATGTACTACATGTACCTACAATAACCAAGAATCTTTTGTCAGTTGGATAGATGGTAGAATAGAATCTGCAAGTAAAATTTAATAGAGATGGATGCTTTGTTGAAGAATATGGTAATGACTGCAAATTGATTGCCAGAGGCTGAAGAGATGGCAAAATGTTTACTCTTGATGCATCAATTCCAGAATTGAAAGCAGCCATGCTTGCACATATGATGGTGCTATACGGGATGTTGAGATATGGCATAAGCGGATTGGCCATGTGAATGTATAAAAGCTAAAATCTATGTAGCAAAAGGAGATTGTGCTTGGACTGCCTAAGTTCAAGTATCATGACTTTGGATATATATGTGATGCATGTTAGTTTGGAAAGCAAGCATGGTTTCCATTTATGAGACATGTACGGAATAGCTCGTGACCCTTGCAGTTGGTACATTCATATGTATGGGGTCCATCTCATAATGCTTTGTTTGGTGGTGCTCATTACTATGTATCCTTCATTGACGATTTCAGCCAACAGGTACACTTGGCTTTACATACTGAAACATAAGGATGATGTGTTTGATGCATTCAAGGACTTCAAGAAGCATGCTGAAAATGAGTTGAGCTCTAAAATTTCATGTCTTAGATTAGATGGAGGTGGAGAATATGTCTCTAATTACTTTGATAGGTACCTTGCTAAACATGGAATCGGAAGACAGTTAACTTGTAGCTATACATCGCAGAAAAATGGTGTAGCAAAAATGAAAAATAGGGTACTAAAGGAATCAGCAAGAGCTATGCTGAATGAGAAGAGTTTGCCAAATGGTTATTGGGCTGAAGCAGTAGTGACTGCTGTCTATGTGCTGAATAGATCCCCTACAACAGGGATTCATGATGTAACTCAATATGAGAGGTTGTATGGTCATAAGCGTAACATTTCACACTTGAAGGCATTTGTCAGCATTGCATATGTGCATGATCCTGATGAAAAGAGGAAGAAATTGGATCCTAAAGCTGTCAAGAGTGTGTTCCTTGGTTATGCACAAGAGCGGAAAGCTTAGAAGTGTTATGTATTGTCTACACATGAGACATTGATTAGTAGAGATGTTTTTGATGAGCTGGCATCGTGGCATGGTAATCCTATTATAGTGGCTATTGATGGATCAACCAGCACTAGTAATGCTAAAAATACAGCTCAATGAGTACATCTATGAGTGGTCCTACAAGTGATGGGTCACCTACAGTAAGTCCTTGGTCAGGACGCTTGCGGAGTTGTACTTCTACGTCCACTAACACGGATATGTCAGTGAGGGGGAGATTGGATAAGGGAAAAGAAAGGATGCTTGAGGATGTGACGGGTCCACTTACATCAGGTTATGAGTCATCTAACAGCGACAATTTGGATAGTGAGTTGAGCATTCCGTCTATTATGATGCCTGGAGCAAGGCAGAGTCATCATGTACCACCTCGTGAGAGCCACAGTTACGGAGATCTGAGAGAGTCAGAAAACCAGTTGACAGGTTTACATACATTGGTTATTCAGCTTGCCGTTATGCATATATGGCTAGTGTGATAGGTTACAAAGAACCTACAAAGTTTGATGATGCAGTTACAGATGATAATTAGTGTGTTGCCATGGATAAGGAGTATGCAGCCCTGGCTGAAAATGAGACATGGGAATTGGTTGATTTTCTTGAAGGCAAAGTCCCCATTGGCTGCAAATGGGTATAGAAGGTTAAGTGCAAGTCAGATGGTTCGTTAGAATGCTATAAGGCCAGGCTGGTTGCAAAAGGATATGCCTAGCACTATGGCCTTGACTATGAGGAGACTTTCAGTGTGGTGACTAAAATGGCAACAATCAGAATTGTCATTGCTTTGGCAGCATGCAAAGGCTGGAAATTATGGCAAATGGACGTCAAGAATGCTTTCTTTGGTTGAAGAAGTATATATGGAGCAGCCTGAATGCTATGTTTACCCAAACTTTCCTACACATGTATGTAAGCTAAAAAAGGCTTTATATGCACTGAAACAGGCACCTAGAGCATGGAATGATCGGATCAGTAGTTATTTATAGCAACATGGATTTAGATTGGGTGATGCAGATCACAGTCTATTCACGAAGAAGACATATCATGGATATGTGTTTCTAGTGGTTTATGTAGATGAT
The DNA here is from genome assembly GCF_053477565.2 of Lygodium microphyllum. Taxonomy (NCBI): domain Eukaryota; kingdom Viridiplantae; phylum Streptophyta; class Polypodiopsida; order Schizaeales; family Lygodiaceae; genus Lygodium; species Lygodium microphyllum. Next base: position 127,737,776 of record NC_141141.1, on the reverse strand, counting down.
CTTATCATCACTGGAGATGATGAAGAGGGCATTGCTGAAATTAAATCATGTTTACAAATTGAATTCAAAGTCAAAGACCTTAGTGAGTTGAAGTATTTTCTTGGGATTGAGGTAGTCTCTACGCCTCAAGGTATATGGTTGCTATAGAAGCAATATGCTCATGACATGTTACAGAAGTATGGTATGGCTGAATGCAAGCCTTTGGAGACACCTCTTGATCAGAATGTCAAGCTGCAGATTGATGTTGGGAATGACATAGAGAATGTGACCATGTATCAACAGATGGTGGGTAGCTTGATATACTTGACTATTACCATCCTGACTTATGTTATGCAGTGGTGGGGCTGATTAGTCAGTTAATGCAGAAGCCTCGCAAACCACATTTAGATGTAGTCAAGAGGATCATGAGATATGTAAAGGGTACTGTAGATTATGGGCTATTTTATGCATATGGAAAATCTCTTAATTTGATAGGGTTTACTGATGCTGATTGGATTGGTTGTGCCTAATGACAGGAGGTCAACCAGTGGTTATGCATTTGGATTGGGCAACAGTATGATCAGTTGGCAGAGTAAGAAACATCCTATTATTGCATTGTCTAGTACAAAAGCTGAGTACAGAGGAGCTATCTTAGTGGCTTGTGAAGTAGTTTGGTTAATGAAACTACTAAAAGACTTGGGAATATAGCTGGAAATTAGAGTGAGATTGCATCGTGATAACCTCAGTAGTGCTATGTTGGCTAGCAATCCTCTCTACCATGCTAGGTCCAAACATATTGAGGTTCACTACCATTTCATCAAAGAAATGGTTCTTACAGGGCAGATTGGCTTGATTCATGTGAAGACTGAAGACCAAGTAGCATATATATTTACCAGTTCATATATTTCAGACAGCTACTTGGAGTTTATCAGATGGTTTGAGCTTGAGGGAGAGTGTTGGAGTATCAAGCTCCCATTACTCTTCAGTCAATCTATCTTTATGTGTGTGATAGCTGGATATAGCTATACATGTGTGAGACATTCAATAAGTCAGTGTAGTCAGTGACTTAGCCACAGTTAGTCTTGGTTAGTCATACCTATGTGTGTAAGTCTCTTTCAGTTAATATGATGGAAGGATAATGGAAGAAGAACAACAATGAGCTGAGGCTCATCTTCCGCTCCACTTTGTCTCTCTCCCTCTCTTCCAAAACTTTTTTCTATGTGATTGATATGACATACTATCTAAAGTTATAACTTTAGCTAGACTTTTATATACAATGTGAGCTCAAATTGAGGATGCCTTTTATGTATGGTTAACAATACCCCTACAAACCCCAACCATCTATCTTTTTTCCAATTTGGATTCTTGCTCTCAAGGTGCTCACTATAAGAACAAAGGACTATCCCTTACCTTTCTATCAATAGATCTATACTTATCTTAACATTTGGCATGATCTTCTCTTGAAATATTAGAATTTTTTTACCATTGATCAATATCTATATAAATCTTAAGTATAGGACAAGGTGGCGAATGTTTCTATATATACTGTAGAAATTACAGTGTGCAACAGGGATAGGAAGGATATTAATCTTAGCTCATCATCATCATACACATGAATTAGAAATGAATAGACACTTTTCTTGAGTTAACCCAAGATAGAGCTAAAATAAAATTAGATGGAAAGTAAACAATAGAGCACTACCAGCTAGTAGAAGGCATCATAGCAAGATTAAAGAAGCAAGCTCTACTAGCTTGATAGGAGCTATTGGCTAGGTGGAGAATGAGACAGAAAGATTATACAATATCCTTGATGAAGATATCCAATGATCTAGCTACAACATTATTGAGTGAAAGCCAACGCAAGGTGTAGTTTTGGAAGCATACAAGTGTATCATTACCAAGTGATAGGAGCTCTTTGAAGAAGTAGCTACATAGAGAAACTAAAGGCTAAGCTACAATTGATCTCAAACACCTTAGAAAGCATGGAGAAAATCAAGGATATCACTCTAACGAATGACGAGAAGACTAAAAAAGATGTATTGTCAAGAATCACATGGCGGGGGGACTTGCCTGAGAGTTGCTCTTGCCAGCCAAACACACACCATACACAGAAGAAGAAACTCACTCAAGAAGATAAGAAGAGAGATGGAGGCCAAAATGTTTTCTTGCTAGTTTCTTCTTCTTATTTCACACACAATATAATGTACACAAAGTATATATAAGATACAACATAAAGAAAAGTGGGCTACAAAGTCAAATAATGCATAACTAACTATACTAATCGACTAGTGCTATAACTATGCTAGCTATAGTAGGTGTAACAAATTAAATATAATAAGTGATAAGTCAATGGCCATGTGAGAATCATAATGACTACCAACATGCTAAGTGTAGATGTGCAAACCCATCTAGCTAGGACCTATCTAGCGAGGTGGCCCATCATCAATGTCCGCATGTGTTGAGCTTGCCATCTCAATACTCCCCCTCAAGCTTAATTGTATCTTTGCAACTCCAAGTAAGCTTCAAAACTTTTGAAGCTTCTTTGAACCCAATGTCTTTATAAAAATGGAAGCTATTTGATCATGTGTGTTGACATATACCAAGTCAATCTCTCTTGCAAGTACCTTCTCTCACACACAAAGTGGTAGTGCACCACCTCAATGTATTTTGTCCTAGCATGAAAGACTGGGTTTCTAGCTAGCTGTACTCATGTTGTCACAATGAATGATAACTGGATCATCTCCCTACACATCCAAATCACCCAATAAATTTTGTAGTCATATCACCTCACATGTTGCCATAACAACACCTCCACACTCAGTCTTTGTACTCGATAAAGCAACTATATGTTACTTTTTGTTGCTCCATGTAATTGCTGCAATACAAAAAAAAAAGCGTGAATTCATTTTGATAGATCTTCTATCAGACGTACTACTAGCCCAATTTGCATCTGTGTATCCAAACACTTGTATATCCTTAGATGCCTCATAGAAAAGTCCATAATGCAAAGTGGACTTCACATACCTCAATATGCGTCTAACTACATCCAAGTGAGGCTTTCTAGGCATGTGCATAAACTGACTAACAAGACCAACAACATAGCTCAAGTTTGGCCTTGTGATAGTCATGTAAATCAAACTTCTTGCTATTTTCCTAAACATAGTAGGGTCTTCTATCTCAAACCCAATATCAACACTTAACTTCACATTTTGCTCCAATGGTACTGAAAGAGACTTATACATTGTCATACCATACTTGGATAACATATCTAAGCCATATTGCCTTTGGGATAGTCATATACCATCATCACATCTAATCACCTGAATACCAAGAAATTATGTTAGCTCACCCAAATCCTTTATCTCAAACCTGTTCTTCAAAAAGTTTTTAACTTTAGCAATCCCACTATCATTGTCACATGTAATAATCAAGTCATCCACATAGATGACTATGATGACCAAACCTGCATCTTCCTTTTTCACATAAAGTGAGTGATTAACATAAAAAATATAAAAGCCAATGTTGACAAGATACTCTACGATCTTGTCAAAACATACCCTAGGTGCTTGCTTCAGGCATTAGAGCACCCTCTTTAACCTACACACATATGTGAAATACTCTAAATCCTCATAACCTGTTGCCTGCTCCATGTACATCTCTTCTTGCAATTCACCATACAAGAAGGCATTCTTGACATTCATTTGCTACAAACTCCAACCTTTGGTTTTTGCCAAAGCAATCAACCCTTGGGAATAGCATGTGTGAGAGATGACTATGCCATTGTGGATATGGGATCCTCCGTCAATATTATGAGTTTAGAATTGATGAAAAGGCTAGTATTGGAAATGCAAAAGGATACCTCCACAATTCTCTAGATGGCTGATGACAATTTAAGGCAACTAGAAGATTGCATTACCAAAGTGCATGTGACTGTTGCTAATGTGGAATGTATCTTGGACGTTAGGCTTATCGGGTTTGTAGGGTGGCTAAGCTATCAAAGCATTATTGATGGCCAAGTTGATATACCCACTGCTTGTCTAATTTTTGGCAAAGGTGCTAGATGCGTAATAGTGGATGCATATCCTGAATCTCCTCAAAGCGAGGGAGTATCTTTATCCTCGATAGAATTAGATACAATTGAGAATCCTTCTAGTAGTGAGACTTCTTTTTCAATTGGTCAATCCCTGCTAGCTTTTACATAAAATTTGTGAGAATTTTTTCATTACTTGCATTGCCTTTGATAAAATTATTAAAGAAATGTATTGTATATCATTGGTTTGATAATCAACAAAAGTCTTTTGATTTATTGAAACATGCTTTAACATATGCACCTATTTTGTAATTGCCCGATTTGAATCGACCATTCTTTTCTATTAGTCACTGATGCTTTGTTGCTAGCGGATCTGGAATAGGAGCTGTCCTTATGCAAGATTCACATCCCGTAGCCTATTCTAATTGCAAACTTAAGCCCTCTGAACTAAAGTATTCCACATATGATAAGGAATTGTTAGCTATAGTACAAGCTTTACGTCAATGGAAATACTATCTAATGGGATCTGAATTCATGATCAAAACTAACCAACAAAGTATCAAACATCTCCTTAGTCAGTCACAAATCTTTGACCCTCATATTAAATGAATTGCTTTTATTCAGAGTTTCCATCCACTTATCCAATATCAATCCAGAAAAGAGAATTTTGTTGTTGATGCCTTGAGTAGAAGACCAAGTATCCATAATATTTCCGTTATATCTTTTGATTCCCTTATCCCTATGAAGGATACTTATGACCATGACCCTAGTTTTCAAGTTGATTGGAATAAATTTGTTGCTAATAACTGGATTCCAATTGATTCTTTGTATTATTTTGATGGATCTATGTTTTATGAGAACATATTGTGTGTCACTGTTCCATTTAGATCATTTGTGTTGCACAAAATTCATTGTCCCCCATATCAAGGCCGTAGAGGTATTATTTCTACTTTACTAACATTGGTTGAAGATTTTTATTGGCCATAAATGGAGGAATCTAATATTTATAGCTTTTTTTCTAAATGTTTAATTTATCAAAGAGTCAAGCGAGACCATGGTAAGCAATATGGTTTGTTAATGCCTTTACCAATTCTTGAACGACCATGGGAATACATTTCAATGGATTTTATAACTGGTTTGCCTAACACACAAGCTAACCATGATATAATTTGGACTATCGTAGATTGATTTAGTAAACAAGCATATTTCCTTCCATCCAAGAAAACATTAATTGCATCTCAAGCTACATGATTATTTTTGAAGACTATTGTCACTAACCATGCTTTGCCAAAAGTTATTATTTCTGATCGTGATTCTAGATTCTGTAACAACTTTTAGACTCCTTTGCTTACTAATTTAGGTACTAAGATTGATTTCTCATATGCATTTCATCCTGAAACCAATGGGCAAACAAAATCTACTAAAATTCTAGTTCTTTTGCATGCATACACAATTTCCAAACCACAAACATGGGATACACACTTATATCTACTTCAATTTGCATACAATAATACACCGCATATAGCTACATAAAAATCACATTTTGAAATCATTTATGGATATAGATTGCCTACACCTGTTACATCATTGTCAAACAAAGTTAAAGCTGCTGATGATATTGCCAATATGCATGCTACTATTTTTGCTGAAGTTAAAGATATCATTGCGAAAGCCCAGCAATCATACATTAAACAAGCTAACAAGAGAAGAAAAGGCATGAGTTTCAAAGTTGATGATTATGTTTGGTTATGCATTGAAAAGAGAAGATTGCAAAGTGTTGAGAAACACCCTGTTGTTAAATTAGCCCCTAGATTTTATGGACCTTTCAAAACTATTCACAAAATCAATGACAATGCATTTAAATTAAAATTATCCCAACACTAGAAAATTCATAATACTTTTCATATTAGTTTGTTACGACCTTTTAGAGGCCAATTACATGTACACCATGTCTATGAAAATTCTTCTTTGTTAGAAGAAGAAACTGAAATCCTTAAACCTGAAACTATTCTAGACATTGACTTTACGACCACTAGAATTGGCCGTAGATACTCTTGATATTTGGTTAAGTTTAAAAATCATCTAGTTGAAGAAGCCCAATGGATGCACGCCTGTGACCTAAGTGCTTACCCCTCATTGCTCGCTCCGCATTGAGCTAATAGCAATTGAGGACAATTGATATCCCACCCCATGGGTATGATGCCAGGAGGCATATTCCATGGTGAATTTTGTGAGACCACGGTGGATTCTATGAGGTTTTTATTCCACAATGGATTCCGTGAGGTTTTTCGGTGGATTCTATAAAACTATATTTATTTGTCGGGGCTCATACACAAGGTGGATTCCTTGTGCGAGAAGTTGATGGGGATGCCTGTCCTTTTCGGGTGTCATGTTAATTTAATGTGCATGTGGATGATTCCATAATGGGTGATTCCACAAAATACATATTCAAATTAATGGACATTTATACATTTAGAGTGCACTCGTATTAAATTAAGGTTAGGACAAAGTTCTAACCTATTTGTTTATTTTGTAGCTGAAGACTACTAGGTATTCACTTTTGTCGGTTTAATTTTATTATTTTCTAACAATTTTTAATGCTTTAGTTGATATGTAGAGCAGGTAGCAGTGGCGTTGGGAAGCACCGGGTGATGGCATGTATTCAGATTATTTAGAAGAAATTATCATTTTTTATGGGTACACGTCTTATCATTAAAGGCATGGCGCTAATATTTATTTAAGTGAGCTTATTTATTGAAGCACTTGATAAATATTTATTATTTTATATGCGCATAAGCATTTGGTTTAAATATTTCATTATTAGACATTGTATTTGGGCACAATCTGACTTTTGGAAACCTCTTTATTCTTTATTTGGACAAAAGCAAACACAAAAGTCAAAGCATGCTAATTGTAAATTGGGCTATTTTTGAGCTTGGAGATTAATAGATTTATAAATATATGCCTTGTGCAGTGTTCACATAAGGCGTGGGGGAGATTGTACCCAATTTGTCTCTTTTCTTCATGTAGTGCAAATTTTTCTTTTTGTTTTATGACTTGGACACTTAACTATGAATTGTCAATCCAAAAAGCCAAGCCTATAGTTTGCTACAAGTGTCAACAACCTGGACACTTACTAGTAGTGAAATGTCAATCCAAGAAGCCAAATTTGGTGTGCAAATCGGATGTTGGATGCGTACATAGCGAGCACTAGAAGGTCTCCAAGAACAAAAGAACTCTACTAAAGCTCATAAAACAAGAAGAAAAATTTACACGACATGAAGAAAAGAGACAAATTGGATACAATCTCTCCCATGCCTTGTGTGAGCACTCCACAAGACATGTATTTATAAATTTATTAATCTCCAAGCTCAAAAATAGCCCAATTTACAATTAGCATGCTTTGACTTTTGTGTTTGCTTTTGTCCAAATAAAAAATAAAGTAGTTGGACGCCCCAAAAGTCAGGTTGTACCCAAATACAATGTCCAATAATGAAATATTTAAATCAAATGCCTATGCACATATAAAATAATAAATATTTATCAAGTGCTTCAATAAATAAGCGTGTCTAAATGAATATTAGCACCACGCCTTTAATAATAAGGCGTGTGTCCATCAAAAATAATAATTTATTCTAAATAATCTAAATACACGCCATCGCTCGGTGCTTCCCAAAGCCACCGTTCCTTGCTCTACACAACAACTGAAGCATTCACAATTGTTAGAAAATAATAAAATTAAATCAACAAAAGTGAATACCTAGCAGTATTCAGCTAAAAAATAAATAAATAGGTTGGAACTATGTCCTAACCTTAATTTAATACAAGTGTACTCTAAACTCATAAACATCCATTCATTTAAATATGTATTTTGTGGAATCACCCACGTGCACATTAAATTAACATGATGCCCGAAAAGGACAGGTGTCTACGTCAACTTCTTGCACAAGAAATCCACCTTGTGTACGAGCCCCGCAAATAAATATAGTTTTACAGAATCCACCAAAAGACTGATTTATGGGTTGGAAATAATCACAATCACTAAAAATTGACTTTTGATTCATTTATACTCCATGTGAACCCCAAAATCACAACAAAACCCCAAAAAATTATCATTTTTATAAAAATCGTTTAATTATGGATATTGCGTGTTTTGTTTTAAATGATTAAACTACTCAATTTTCTAGCTTTTTCCAAGATTTCTAATTAAGTTCAACATTTTCAATCAAATGAATTTATTTATAAATTCATTAAACATCTTTCATGAAACTAATAAAATGTGTGCTTATGTATAGAAACTCGATTTTGGAGGTGCATAATTAATGGTTGGGAGACCGCTGACGCTTAATTTCTACCGCTGATTCTCTCTCCAACTCTGATCTACAATCTCCTATGCTCCAATACCATTATTTCATAAAAAACGTCCATCAAACCCCACCCCCTTCTCTCATAAAATCACGCGTATGAATAGGCACCAAGAGGAGAAAGGAGAGAAAAAGACTAAAAATTAGAATTTTGATTCCCTCCATAAAAAGCAACGTGCTTACACCCAAAGCCAAGCCCTCAAGGAGTAGATCAGGAATGTGCAGTTGGTTCTTGATCAAACCTAGCATCGGAGAAGCACAATTCTCCAAAAAAATGAGGCGCAAATTTGTGCCCCCTCCCTCCTCACAATTGAAAAATTGGTTTTTCTTTCTCTTAATTAAGCTTAAGATTTTAAAGTTTAAAATATCTAGTTCATCTTCTCAAGTTCACCCTGCAACAACTGAAGTGGATTTTTTACTTTTGGAGAGGCAAACGAGCTCAGATTTGAGATCCGTCTAGTCGGATGGCTGTGACGTCAAAATATTTATGGCTCCTTGATCATGTAGCTGCTTCATAATGCGAAACCTTACAAGGATTAAATGGGAGGTCAAACGGACTCCAATCGACAAATTGAGACTTAGGTTGGGTTCTTGGCATCAAACTCCATCTAGGAAAACTCTAGCTCATCGATCCGCAACCATTTCTTTTTGCATGACCTTACCAAGATTGAGAAGATTGCAGCTCTAATCACACCAACTAACTTGAAACAATTTAGGGGATTCCTTGGCCATGTGGGCTATTACAGGTTGTTCATCGTACATTTTTCAACCATTACAGTCCCCTTGCATATGCTCTTGAGGAAAGACATAGATTTTACTTGGACTATTGATTGCAATGAAGCTTTCAATACCCTGAAGTAGTATCTGATTGAAGTACCCATCCTGCAACCTCTTGATTGGATGAAGGAATTCCATGTGCATTGTTGCATCTGTCGAAGGGTTAGGTGAGGTCTTATGTCAAAAGGGCTCCTTGAAGCTCAATCAGTCTATCTACTATACAGGCCAAAAAGCCATTGATAGAGAAAGAAACTACATAATGTTAGAGCTTGAGTATCTTACAATGGTGTTTGCCTTGGAGAAATTCTGACACTACCTATTGTCAATGCAATTCAAATTTTATGTGGACCATGAGGTGCTATCTTTCATGATAAATAAAGTAGATGTGAAAGGCTAAATGATGAGGTGGATCCTTCTACTCTAGGAGTTTGACTTTGAATTGGTTACCAAGCCTGGTTGCTCCCATTTTTTTGTTCAAAGTGATGAAAAGGAGCCAAATGATTCAAACCTCCCTGATGCTTCCTTGATTCTGCCTGAAACTGTAACTCCTTGATACGTAGACATAGCCAACCTCTTAGCAACTCAACAATATCCTCCTGCATCTCCAACCATGATAAGAAGAAGATTATATTGGAATCAGTCTCCTAGACCCTATTGGTGGCACTCCATACAAGAAGTGCAAAGATGAAGTACTACGGAGATGTGTTGTAGGAAATGAGATCATGATAGTTCTAAACGGATGCCATGATGAGCCCTATGGAAAAAACTTTGCAGAAAAAGTGACAACTAGAAAGGCTCTACTTACAGGATACTAGTGGCCTACATTACGCAAAGATGCCTATGAGTGGTGCAAATGTTGTGATGCTTATTATTGGATGGAGAATCCTACCAAAACTAGAACTATGTCACTACAGCCCATCCTTCCTCTAAAGCTATTTGAGAAGTGGGGCATGGACTTTGTCAGCCCCATTGATCCGCCAACTAGAAGGAAGCAAAATAGATATATTTTGATTTGTACAAACTATGTAACGAAGTGGTGCGAGGCCAAAGTTCTCAAATGAGATGAAAAAAACAACGTGGACCTATGTCTATGAGAGAATATCATCACTTGCTTTGCCAGTCATTAAAAGCTTGTTAGTGTGACAGAGGCACTCACTTTCTCAATAAGATTATGGAAGAACTAATGGAGCTTTACAAGATATACCATTGCAAGTCCATAGCCTACTACCCCAAAGCCAATGGAAAACTCAAGGTTACTAATCACATTCTCTGCTCAATCCTGACAAGGATGATTGCTACACATTGCCGTGATTGGGACAATTGACTTATAGAGGCCCTCTAGGTGTACAAAATCTCCTATAAGGTTGCTACTAGATAGAAACCTTTTGAGTTGATGTATAGCACAAAAGATGTATTCTCTATTGAGTTCGAGCTATCCTCTTTGCACGTGGCTATCATTGAGCGCTTGGGAGATAATGAGTCACTACAGTGCTATCTTCTATACTTGGAATGTCTAGATGAAATTTGACGAATGGCCTTACAATGTATGGAAGCCACCTAGGCTCAATGAAAGGCTTACCATGATAGCTTTATCAAGAAAAAGAAACCAAGAAAGGTGACCTCATCCTCACCTATGATTTGAGATTTGGCAAGTTCCCAAGAAAGCTCTAATAGCACTAGATGGGCCCCTACAAGGTATTTGCTATCAACCCTAGGCTCTGTTTAGAATACAAGTTGTGGATGCCTCTCAAGATCCCTTCCTAATCAATGGCTATGACCTGAAGAAGTATTACCCTCCCTGGGAATCTTTACAATCACTACGGTTCCAATCAACAATAGGGGGAGGGGCACGCAGAGGGGTACAAGGTATTAAACCAAAACAATAGAAGTACAAAAGAGAGTGCAAGAGGGCCTCACCTTAGGGCAGAGAGTGAGAATAAACCTTCAATCAGGCAACATGAGCCAAGGGGGAGGGAGTGAGCGAGAGAAAGTAGAGTGATAGAGAGTAAGCAAGTGAGTGCAAAAATAGGGGGGTAAATCTACTATTGGCTCAACTCTTTATAGCCTTGGGTATTGCACACATGGTGATTACATGCACATTCACTATGGCACGTGCGACGAGCCTCACTGGTGGTGGACACGTGGTGCCTCACTCATTTTTTCACATGCAAAGGGACCATGGTGGTGAATACATGGAATGCACTCTTAATTCTGACATGTGTGGGTGCACGTTCCTACTAACGTGGCATTGAGTGATGTTGGCACATTATATATAACACAAAATTTGATAGTCGATTGATTTTTCACTTTTCATGTTGCAAGCAACTTGAACCTCTCGAATCTCCATAGCTCTTGGCACTCATCTACAGTGGTGAGTCTCTTCCCCTCTAAATCCCACACAATGGAATATGGCCGTAATGAGTTGCAAGAGCACCCTCCCCTCACGTTGTGCTGCTGCACAATGTTTGGGGGGTGTGGAAAAATCTCAACCCATCCCCCCTCATACTGTGTTGTCCCCCCAGTGTGGGGGGGAGATGCACAATGCAAGGGAGGGCACTCCTAATCTTGCAACACCCTGCCCTCTTGTTGTGTGGTCCTCCCATAGCCCGTTAGGAGCCCACAACACGAGGGGGAGGCCTCCTACATTGTGACCCCACACTTGTGTTGTGCGGTTCTCCCCGATGGCGATGACTAGGAGCTGCACAACATTAGCGGCCCCTCGCCCTTGCATTGTGTGGTTTACTCTAGCCTTGCACACGGCGAGGGGGGTTCCTAATTTTGGGACCCCCCTCATGTTGTGCAATTCCTGAGACCACACAATGCAAGGGGGGCTACTAATATTGGGATGCCCCCCTTGCGTTTTGTGGTTAGGGCCTTCTAATTTTGGGACCCCCCTTGCATTCTTCAATTCTCCCTGCCTCGCACAACGCAAAGGAGTGGCTCCTAATTTTGGGACCTTGCTCTCTCATGTTGTGCGGGTTTGGTCTTTTTTATCCGATTTCTCTAGTTTTTTTTCCTTTTCTCATTGGAAGTTCTAATACTATGTTTGTACTCTTTCGTATAGACATGACTAGGACAAAGTAGACTGTGAAGGTAGTATCATCCAGAGACCCACACATTGCACAATAGGGAGCATCCTCCAAGTAGAATGTGCAAGATGATGCATCGGCCCCCTTTGGCTGAAGCTTGCAACACAGATCTGGTTCGGAGAAGAGGATGACCCACTTGCATACTAGAGCTCGTCATAAGTGGTACCAACAATATGCCTCAGTGCTTAAAGAGTTAGGGAGGATTATGAATTTCCATGAGCTTGCAATTGCGAAGATGCCATTTACCATGATTGTTGAAGATATATGCAAAACAAACAACTTGGACTTCTAATGGCATGCCTCAACACTAGATTGCCTGCATGAAGCTGTCGAGGACTACATGGTGGAAGTTTTTCAGGACTCCTGCATTTTGGTAGATCATGTCCATAGGGTGACAGTGATGCCTAGGGACACGGGGGATTCGCTATTAGGAATAAGGAGACGTCACGTGCATGCAAGAAATATATGAAAATACCCCTTATCTACCCCCTATTTATGGGACCTTACCTTATAAAATGTACCTTCTTTCCCTTAAATAAACCCCCTCCGTTACACTCACGTGGTACCATACGGTAAACCCTAGTGGACCCCTCGGGCCTAGGGACTTCACATCCCTGAGGTTATTTAGGTTGAGATATGACAAAGCATGACCAAGTGATGGTTGGTCCAAAGGTTTCAATATGGACGCATGCTTTACATGTAGCTGAAAAAACAAAAGTTACTGATAGTGAAATGTCTCATGCAGGGCAAGACATTCGTGACACTGGCTGATAATTACCGATAGATGCATATTCAGTGTATGCATATTTAGCAAAGGTACAAAACACGAATGTACTTGTGGAAGAGAAACAAATGAGAGATAAAGATAATGTAGGGACATCTAAAATAGTGACAAGAAGGAGTGTGGATTAGCCTAAAGCTACAAATTAGCCATCTCCTAAGCATGTTATGGAAGAGTTTGGTCAAGATAAAAAACATGATAGCAAACAAGAGGGCAAAAAGAAGGACAAGTAGCCAGGATACAATCTGTAATCTGATATTGAGATAGCCACGGATCTTAAGAAGATTCTTGAAGAACAGAACTTAAACAGACAGGTGGAATTCACCTTGGAAGAGGTGCTTGGCTTCGCTAAGAGGGAATTTCATGATGAAATCATTGATATAATTAAGAGGAAGCATCAATTTCTTGGTGATACCACTAGTACATTGATGCAATTTAAAGAGGAGTCTAGTTTGCTGGGTATTCGAACTGATAATGAGGATGATGTAAGCACTGGTGTTTCTATGCAGGATGTTACTAGTCAGTGGATAACATGTGGAAAAGAGAAAAGAGTCACTGAAAATGCATTGTCTTGTAGCAATATGCATGGTGGAGTAAGGCAAGTGCAACAATACGAGGAAGAGACTCTAGCATTTATTCATTGTAGTCATTACATAAGAAATCATTGGGCCAAGGCTACCACTGAAGCAGTAGTGAAAATAGGGGAGCTTGAAACTCCTTGTGTTGCTTTGCTTGACTACGAGTCTGAGATTAATGTCATTGAGCATGGATTGTATGAGAATGGTGCATAGCCTATGGACACTGATCATGGTTGGTATATGAGGGCTGCAAATAATTCTTCAGGGGAGCTCTATGCTGCATGTCCTAACGTAAAAGTGACGATTGGTGATGTACAAGAAGAGCAACACTTCTTTGTGCAAGATAGTTCCTCATATGTAGTGATATTGAAATAGCCCTATATTACAGGAGTGCGCATGGAAAAAAAGGTACTTGATGATGGTTCTGCTTATGCAAGAGTAAGAAATAAGGATGGGAGGAAAGCAGTTCAATTTCTTACCATTTGTGTTAATCATCCTAGGAATTGGGATATGCTTCGAGAGTCTCCTTTGCCTTCAAATGCAAGGGAATTCAAAGACCCAGATTTTCATTGAGCACTGATGTAATGCGGGGCTATTCTCGGTTTACAGCAAATAGTTCATGTTGGTTTAAGCCTATGGAAGCTATGTGCAAGGCTAAATGCATATTTGTGAAACTAAGGAAGTAAGAATATTGGGATTGTTAGCTGAAAATGAAGGCATTTCAGACATCTTTTATGGGCTGAATATTAATGAATTTATGGTTGAAATTTTAGCAACTATACATGCAGAAAATGAGGTTGAAAATAGAGTGTTGTCAGTATGTTCTTTAGACATGTATGATGTTATAGCATTGTTTGCTCAACAGGAAGGATAATAACGGACTGAAGCACTTGTGGAGACAAAGTATAAGATAGTTGACAAAAAGGTGAAACTAGTTACTTTGCCACTTCCACTAGAAAGTGAGGGCCTGTATGAAAAAGTGTTAAAGAAGCAAACCTTATGAGATCCTAAAGATATAGGTCATTATTTTATAGCTGAAACATTACAGAAATTGAAAGTTGGTGCAAAAGGGTTTCTTTTGCTTGTTGAAAGAGTCTGTTTTATGTAGATGTTGGCTAGGTATGGAAAAGCATTTGTATTTTAGCCAATTGAAATAGATTGTGTGGATCTGAATGTTGTCTCTCCTATGGTAATATTTACTGTAACACATGTACCATGGAAGTTGAGGCCTATTTCAGTTCCGAAATCTTACTTGCTAAAGCTAATGGATTTGCTAAATGAAAAGATTCTCATCAAGATCTTGAAGCCCTCTTCAGCCCTATACTCAAATAATCGGTTTACTGTGCCCAAAAAGAATGGGACTTTAAGATTCATTCAAGACATGCAACCGGTCAATAAAGTGACCATAAGAAATGTGGGTGTAGGTCTTATGGTTGATGAATTTGTAGAGGCTTTTGTAGGGAGAGCGATCTAAGTTTTGGGTGATCTTTACTTGGGGCATGATCAGTTTTAGCTTTTAGTTGATAGTAGGGATATCACAACCATGAAGACTCCCTTGGGGTTAGTACGGATGTGTACTCTCTGGCAAGGTGCAATGAACTCAGTGGCACACATGACAAATGCTATGAATAGGGTACTTAGGGATTTTATACCACAATTGACAATGCCCTTCTTGGATGATGTTCCAATAAAAGGGTGTGCAGTGGATGAAAAGAATGAAGAGATGGATGCTCATAGGTGCAGATAGTTTATTGCTGACCATATTGTCGATTTTATAAAAGGATGTGGGAAAAATTAGGGCAGATAGGGGTGAACTGGATGCAGATGAAGCTCATGGGCTCTTTGCACAGTTTGGGATAAAACTTGCTTTGACTTTAGCTTATAACCTTGAAGGAAATGGCAAAAGTGAAAGAAGTCATCCATCTATTGTGAAAGCATTGGAAAAAGCATATGGAGAGAAGGTAAAAGAGTGGCCACGATTGCTCCCTTATGCTTTGTGGGCCGATAGAACAACTCATAGTGCTGTTATAGGATATATGCCTATTGAATTGATGTATGGTCAAAAACCCATCATGCTGATAGAAGAGATGAAAATCATATGGAATGTGATACTTGGGAGGAGGAGTTGAATCGAGAGGAGTTGTTGGATTTACATATTAGACAGTCGGAAAGAAAGTTAGAAGACATAGAGGCAACAATTGCAAAGTTAAGGGCAGTAAGGATACAGAACAAGAAATGGTTTGACAAAAGACATAGATCGAGGCTAACAGCCATACAAGATGGGGATTGGCATTGGTTTATGATATCAGTTTAGGCAACCAACATAGTAACATGTGTAAAGTCTCCAAAAGATGGTTTGGACTCTATGTGGTAAGACAAGTGTTTGAATGCTACTTATGCATTAAATGAGCTTGATGGGACAACTATAAACTTCTAGTAGCAGGGAAAATAATCAAATTATGCAAGAGGTGGAAATCTACAGCCTATGAGTTGCCAGAATTGGAAGAAAATAGTGGCCATGATACAAGGGCTAGCCAAGAAGATATGGAAGATGAAGAAGCAAAGGATATGGTTGTAGAGGATGAGGAGGACTTAGAATCTGGTGACAACTAGGACTTTGGCACATACAAAGGATATGCAAGTTCAGAGGGTGTGGATGACATGCCACTTGTTAATCCCAACACGAAGAAAGCAAAATGAAATAAAACAGACGCAAGGCAAAGGCGGAAAAAAGGTAGCCCGACTGAAGAAAGAAGAGGAGAAAAGGCCAAAAGCATAAGGGCAACCTTAAAAAGTCCAAGGCAAATGCAAAAGGTGAAAGGTGCATTTTAAAATACAAAGGCGTACCTTGAAATCTTGTAAAAAAGTGCCAGGCAGTGGAAAATCCGAAAAGCTAAAACAAAAGACAAAGACAAAGGCCAAGGCAAAGAGAAACGGAAGACAAAGGTACACAAGGAAAAGCGCAAGTCAAAACTTTTGTAAAAGAGCGCAAGCGCATCATGGTTTAATTTAAGGAGCGCCGGGCTCTCATCGTGCAATTTGTAAATGTAGATAGGCTGTGGAAAGGAAGCTAGGAAGATAGAAGGACAATGGGAAAAAGGGCCTATAGGCTACGACCGGCCATGTAAAAAAGGGGAAAAGGGGATGAATGCCCAAAATTAGCGTTTTGTATATAATGTTGAAAAGTGAACGAGAAGCTCATTCTTGTGTGTGACCAAAATTAGCTCTCCTCTTCTTCTTCTTCTTCTTGTTCTTGCTTGCTTGAGCTTGTGCTTGAGAGAGGGAGTGTGAGAGTGTGAGGGAGTGAGTGTGTGAGGGCAAGAGATCAAGAGGGTGAAGCTCTCCATCTTCTCCTCTCTCCTTCTCTTCTCTTCTCTTCCCTTCTCTTGTTCACGGTGATGGTGCTTGGAGCGTGGAGCTTAAGGATGGAGCTTGCTTGAAGCTTGCACTTGGATCGCGGAGCAACCGGAGTACGTGGGAGAGGAGGTAACTCGAATGGCATGGAGGTAAGCTCACTACACCCGTAGATATGGATGGCGCGTCGGCTATGTGAGAGATATCCATTAGTGCTCGGCTTGGAACACTTCAAACAATAAGCGGTCCGTGGGTCTTGGTGGTTGAGCGAATGCTCCCACATTTTGGTTCCATTTTGCCAGGACCAACGGATTCAAGCCTTGAGCACTCGCGCGCTTCGAATCGAGTATCAAAGTAAGGGCTTTTCCCAAACCAGTGCTTGAGATAGGTAGGAAGTGAGGGGGTTCAAGATGGTATTTGATCTCCTTGACAGGTAGGTTTTTTTCTTTTTTGAGATTTATGTTGTGAGATGGAGTAGTGTAGGTATTTACTTTGTGAATTGAATGCATTAGAGTAGGAGAAAACAAAGAAAATAAGCATTAGCATTTACTGTTGCAAAACAGGGTGAAACATGGCAAAAATCGTGCAAAAAAAGGTAAAAAGCTCGCTTGTGATGCCTAAGATCGCCAAGTGAGCGATTGGGGGCATCAACACCATACCCGGGAAGGGGCATAAGAGCCAAGAGGCCAAGGGAGAGCTCATTTGTGACCATTTTAGAGAGAGAGAGAGAGAGAGAGAGAGAGAGAGAGAGAGAGAGAGAGAGAGAGAGAGAGAGAGAGAGAGAGAGAGAGAGAGAGAGAGAGAGAGAGAGAGAGAGAGCCATCGCAGGATTCACTCCGATCTCACCATTGACGAGCCTACTACTCTATTCAGGTATATGAATCCCTTCTCCTATCCCCCTAGATAAGATTTGGAGGTTTATGCTTGCTATGATTGGGTAAATCGCACGAATCGAGCAAGATCGACATCTCGCTGTTGTCGTCGCGCTGCGTTTAGTCCGTCCGAGCGGCCGCTTCTGGGCCGAGTCCCAGAATTGGCCCTCGGCCCACTCGGCCCAAAACCCTAATTGGTCCTCGACCCATACCTACTCGGCCCATCTGAGTCGACCATTCGGACCATTGACCAATTCGGTCCTCGGCCACATGCCATATTCGGCCCTTGGCCCAAGTGCCTCAGCCCATCCAAGTGACCTCGTTCGAATCGACCACTCGGCCCGTTTGAGTCTACCCTGTCCGAGTCACGAATTTGGCCCTTGGCCCATGCACCTCGGCCCGTCTGAGTGACCCACTCGGACCCTGCAATTCGGACCAGCTGGCTCAAGTGTAAATTTTTATCAACTTCTTAGAAATTTGACTTGACTCGACTGGAGCTCAGAAGCGCAAACTATCGAATGTTCTCTTGACGCTCAGAACTTGATTCTGGCACATGGAATAGACGAAATCGTAGGAAGCAGCCGCTTAGCAGCTTGAAGTAGGCAGCAGCGAGACCCAGAGACCTAGACGCAAAACACTGAGCAGCTAAAATCTGATTGGCCAAAAACAAATGAGGCAACATATTAGAAAAACCCTGAACCCCGAAATTGACCCTAAAGGCTATGCAGAGCTAAAGGCACATCACAGACCCATCACTGGGCTGAAACTTAGAATATTAGTTCAAAATTTGGTTAAACGGTCCTCCAAATTGCGCATGGTGTTTACCATAATGGCCTTGCGGGTCGGGGGGGACTGCCCCCCCGGACCCCCACAGAGGGGACTCTGCCCCCTTCGCGCCTCCCCCAATTAGGTTGGAGAGAAAATGCGCGCTGTGACAGGTCTCCCAAATTAGACCTTAGTGTAGTAATGGCTCTACACGAATGTGGATCCTCACTGACAAAAGAGCAGCCAAAAGCCCATACCTGAACCGAGAGAAACAAAGACCCTAGAACCTCAATGGGCCAATCTATCCAACAAGGGCAAGGAGACCATACTGCAAAAACACATACGTGTTGCATTCGGACTACATCTAGTCAAAGCGGAAGGCAACAACATCAGGCTACGATAGCGAGAATGACTAGATACAACAGTCCTAAAAATAGATACTCCTTGAATAGCCCTGCATTGATGAGTCAAGACATCAGTGGAGAATCCACATCTGGTCATGCAGTTGGGGACTTGAGGGCATTTGTCAGAAGGCTTAAATTTACAAGCCAAGACCTGGAAGATGAAGACATAGTACCACCTGCTTATCTTAGGGTCAAACTCACCGCGAAAAGAGAGCATACAATCGATGCTCTGATTGATGAAGGAGCAGATTTTAATGTCTTGACCTATGAGGCATGGACCCTACTAGGCCAACCAAAGCTGACACCGACTAATGCAACTCTTAGCCCTTATGGGGGACCTCCACAAGCACTCATAGGAAAGTGCAATATCCTTGCAACAATTGAAACTGAAAGCTTGCCTATCCTATTTCATGTTCCTCCAAATAGTGCTAAATATGGTAAGGAAACCCTCCTAGGAAGACCCTTCAGAAGGGCGACCAAATGTGAGGATGACTATGTATCATAAAGGATACATCTGACACTACCGAGTGTGAGGATAGTCACAACCTTTAGCAAGGGTGACCTCATCGAACCTCGAGGGAAAGGCAAGGAAGGTGCTGACATAATAGTCAAGCCTACTATCGAGAGCAAGGACTTGTTGGAAGAGCTGATACAAGCACAGGCCGAACAACGAGAACCAGTGAGTGGGGCCATGCTTGAAACAAGAAGGTCAAGAGATAATGCCAAGGACGGGCTTTGGACTTACAAATATCATAGAAGAACCCAAAAGAAGCCCAAGCCTTATAGACAAAGGCATCAATGGAGGGTCAGCACAACGCTGTGATGGATATCCAAAGCGTTGCTACATGCTCTAGGGTATTACGCAGGTAACTGATGGATGTGGGTACCAAAATCCCCTGCTAAACCATCTCTATCAGTTGAAGGCAAGATTGCATCAAAAGCAATGAAGCAAAGGAGGAAATCTAAGAGAAACTCTAGGTCTCGAGGCAAGAAACCAGACATGAGTGTTCGAAAGAAAGAGCCTTAGCCTAGTATGCTTAATAAGTAGATGTCATATGTAGCCATTGAGCGTGCGCAAAAGCCATTAGTGCCCAAAGAACATCTGATTTTCCAATAGGATCACATGCATCATAGGCACAGCATTGCTCATGGCAAGGCTGATCGCTCAACAAAGCAAATGGCACAATCATCTAATAGCCTCGAGCAAATCATTCAGCCAGTGCCAAGTCCACCTAAGAGTCCTAGATCTCCTACATCCTCTTTTTCCAAATGGACATATGAAGCACAAAAGCGGTCGTCAATGGCGGTTATTCACTCCCAATCTCTATCTCCATCAAAGCTTCCAGATGTCCAAGAGGCAGGACATGACTCCACCCTTAGCTCTCAACCTAAGGATATGCCTGTGCAATCCACCATGGCTAGCTCAACTGATACTCGATCCACGCAAGTGAATGCTCTAAGGGCAACAAAAGACAGGACCACTTCCAATTGCCCTAAAGGACTTGACACTGCAATCCACCAATAGTAGCAAGTCCACTGAACTAGCTGCTAGTACTTCAAATCAGGAATCACAGCAGTCACAGCCCTTGGCTATGACAATACCCCTTGCAGAACGTGTCCTTAGTAAGTTTACCTATGGAGTAGGTGTCACAATCACCTTCATTAACAACTCCAGCACTTCCAAAGTGCCTAAAGCCTAGGCTTAAGGAGTTAAACACATGGGAATTGGCTGAAGAGCTAGACTCTCCCAAAAGGGAGACAGTTGTACCCTCACAACCTGGCAAGGCTAATCAACAGGCCACGGCTATGTCCCATGAGGACACACTAGAGAAAGGAAATGCTGAGGCCCAACCAAGCACATCAACAGTTGACCTAGTCTAGGGTCCTGAGTCATTGAGAGATGCACCTTCACTGACCAAGAAAAAGAGGAGAAAACAGTGAAAACAACAACAGTTGCAGGTGGTTGTGGACCCCAAGAACATTGAGATGAAGAGCGCTGGACAGCTGATGAATAAAGCATCTAGTCCATCCACCAATGAACCCATTGATGCCTCTCCTAATAGTGATGAAACCTCAGACACATCCATGTGCTCTGAAAAATCAAAGCAGTCATTACCATCAATGGCTGCTTGCAATGCTCAATCCACCGACAATGGAACTTGCATTGACCAATCAAGAGTCGATATAACGGTGTCACAACAGGGTGACAAACCTATACCAGGCACATCCAATGAGAACCATGACGCAATAACGAAGCCTCAGGAGAAACATGGAAACCCCAAGAGCATAATAAATCCTAGCATTGGCCAAACTTGCGCGTCTAGACCTGAGCCCCTAGCTATGCTAAAGCCCAGGAAAACTCCTAGAACCTTGCATGAGATAGCAACCAAGCAAGCCCTCATTGAACATAGAAGTGTCACAGAGTGCTTAACTGAGTTGGATGCTAAGCTCAAAGTGTTCGCACGTGTCTATGTCCTGGCAGACATGCGTGCATTCCCTAAAGAGAAACTCGAAGAATACTTGGCATTTTCCTTATCTTGGGAAGAGCAAGAACATCTTGATGAGCACTATAACAAGCTCCTGTATGAACGCATGCGACTCATCTCTGGTGAGGAAGCCGACGAACTACGCTTAACTGTCACATTCAATGATGCGCTCTGCCAACCAAATCTCTTAGAGATAGAGCATCTAAAGTGACTATCAGAGGGCCGAAGTCAATTTGAACAGTGTTGGTGTGAGAACTGCGTTGCAATGGCTGAACTAGGAGCCCAGATCATGACAGTCTCAGAAGCGCGATTGGCCAAATGGCTATTAGCTTTCATGGATGTACATAGAGAGCAACACACAGAGTGAAGCAACATGCTTCCTCTCTCCTTCTTTTCTTTACTGAAAGAACATAAGTCAAGTATTTACAAGTCTAGAAGGACCATTCACACCAACCGTAAAGACTAGAGTACCGACTTATTTAATATAACTGACTAATATAGCTAGACTAGTTGTGTCTAGCTCATGTCGATCAAACACACATGAAAGAGCTTGATATTCTAACACTTCCCCTCAAGCTCAAGACAACATCTGTACTCCAAGCAGCTGTTTAAAACCACAGAACTTATCTTTACCCAAAGACTTGGTAAAGATATTTGCAACCTGTTTATCTGTCTTTACATGCATAAGATCCACTCGTCCTGCAAGAACCATCTTTCTGATGAAATGGTAGTGTACCTCTATGTGTTTCATCCTGGCATGATAGACTGGATTCATAGCCAGGAGTACACTAAGATTATCACATAGTAACTTCACTAGAGCATCTACCTGTATGTCCAAGTCAGGCATAAGCTTGAGCAGCCATGAAATCTCGCATGCTGCCAATGCAGCACCCCTGTACTTTGCCTCAGTACTCGACAAAGCAATCGTAGGCTGCTTCTTGCTGCTCCACCTAATCATACCGCTACCAAATCCAAATGCATATCCACTCGTAGATCTACGATCATATGAGCAACCTGCCCAATCTGCATCTGTGTATCCAGTCAATGTCAAGGGCTTATCTCTGACATAGAACAACCCATACTCTACGGTGGACTTAACATATCTCATAATGTGTCTAACTGCATCCAAGTGCGGCTTTCTAGGCTTCTGCATAAACTGGCTTATGAGCCCTACAGCATAGCTCAAGTCAGGCCTAGTGATGGTCAAGTAAATCAAGCTGCCAATCATTTGCCTGTACATAGTCACATCCTCTACTTCAGCCCCAGTGTTCATGTCTAACTTGACATTCTGATCAAGAGGTGTATCCAATGGTTTGCATTCAACCATGCCATACTTCTTCAGTATCTCCATGGCATAGTGCTTCTACATCAGCCATAAACCATTTTCAGCTGGAACTACCTTAATGCCCAAGAAATACTTCAATTCTCCTAGGTCTTTCATGTCAAATTCAGATTTCAACATCTTCATTACATGCTGTATGCCCAAGTCATCATCACCAGTGATTATCAAATCATCAACGTATATGACCAGCACTACCAAGCCACTGTCAGTCTTCTTTGTAAATAGGCTATGATCAGCCCTGCCAATAGTAAAACCCAATCTCTGCAAGTTGTTACTGATCCTAGCATGCCAAGCTCTCGGAGCCTGCTTCAGCCCGTATAATGCCTTTTTCAGCCTGCATACATAATGCTGAAAATCAGGGTGAACATACCCTTCCGGCTGAACCATATAGACATCCTCTGCTAGGTCACCATTAAGAAATGCATTCTTAACGTCCATCTGCTGCAATTTCCAGCCTTTCGCAGTAGCCAAGGCAATCACAGTGCGTATGGTTGCCATCTTGGCAACAGGGCTGAATGTTTCTTCATAATCAAGTCCATACTGTTGGGCATACCCCTTTGCGACCAGCTTGGCTTTGTATCTCTCCACACTGCCATCTGACTTGCATTTGATTTTGTAGACCCATTTGCAGCCAATGGTCTTTTTTCCTTCAGGCAGTGGCACTAAATCCCATGTCTTATTTTCAGCCAAGGCATTCATTTCTTTGTCCATGGCTACACACCAGTTCTTATCTTTCACTACTTCAACATATGTACCTGGTTCTTTGACCTCCATCACTTTTGTCATGTGAGCATAATGCTTTGCGGAGTAGCCACTGTATGTCAACTTGTCAACAGGGTATCTGACCCTCTGCGAGCGTCTAAGCTGTGGTGACTACTCGATTCTCCTCTCTCATGAGGCGGAATATACCTGCTCTGCCTCGTGCTAGGCGTATAGACAGTCGGAATACCAAGTTCGCTATCTAAAGTATCAGCAGACTCATAGCAAGAAGTCATTCTGCCAGGTGTCATCATACCAGATGCATCCTCAATAGCTTTCTCTTTTCCTTTGCTGTCCAAGACATCATGTCTCCCCCTCACTGACATACTGGTGTCAGTGGATGGTGAGCTCCTCAATCTCCCTGTCCATGGGGATACTGTCTGACTACTAGGTCTGGTCATAGCACTGCTCTGCTACAAATCAACTGTAGATACATGAGTGGAAGGCATATCGGATGGCACTGCAACTGGTGATACATACCAAGAGCCCATCTCATCAAAGATGACATCCCTGCTCACCAAAGTCTCCCTGGTAGAGGGATCATAGCATTTGTATGCCTTTTTCTCCTACGAATATCCAATGAAAACACACTTATACACTTTGGGATCCAACTTCTTCCTTTTCTCATCTGGAATATGCACATAAGCAAGATAGCCAAAGACTTTCATGTGACTTACATTCGGCTTATAGCCATACAGCTTCTCAAACGGTGTTATCTCATGAATACCTGCAGTGGGAGTCCTGTTCAGAATGTATACGGCTGTCATAACAGCCTCTGCCCAATAGTAAAGCGGCATATGCTTTTCATTAATCATGGCCCTAGCAGCTTCCATCAGAACCCTGTTGTTTCTTTCAGCTACTCCGTTTTGCTGCGGAGTGTAGCCACAGGTTAGCTGCCTACGAATGCCATTTTCAGCCAAGAAATCATCAAATTCATTTGATACATACTCCCCACCATTGTCAGATCTCAAGCAAGAGATGTAGCATTGAAACTCCTTCTCAACCTGTGCTTTAAATTGCTGAAAAATAGCAAAGACCTCATCTTTTGTTTTCAATATGCAAAGCCAGGTATAGCGACTGTAGTCATCAATGAAAGATACATAATATCTGGAACCTCCCATAGATGCATTATGAGCTGGCCCCCAAACATCAGAGTGCACTAACTGCAATGGACGTGTACTTTGCCTTACATGCCTGACAAACGAGAGTCTAGACTGCTTACCGAACTGGCAAGCATCGCATACATGACCAATATCCGAATATTGGAACTTGGGTAAACCTTTAACCACAACTGTTTCTTCTGCATAATTTTCAGCCTTTGCAAATTGACATGCCCCACTCTCTTGTGCCATATTTTCAAATCCCTAACAGTGCCAGAACCATGGGCAAACATAGCTAAATTCAGCTCTGGCAAAGAAGCATCAAGAGTAAACATTCGGCCATTCCTGTGACCACGAGCTATCAACTTGCATCCATTGCCAAACTCTTCAATAAAGTAGCCATGTTTATTGAATCTAACCTGCAAGTTCTGCTCCGTCATCTGACCAACAGACAATAGGTTCTTCGTAATTGATGGGACATGCAATACATCATGCAAATTTTTCTTTCTGCCATCATGAACCACAAGAGGCACTTTGCCTTTATGCTCAATGCTATGCTGCGTGTCATCACCTGTGCATACATAGCCATGCTTTTCAGCCACCATATCTGTGAACCAATCACCGTGAGGGGTCATGTGATTCGATGCCCTTGAGTCAATGTACCACACTGCATCATCAGATGATTTTTCAGTAGCCTTATCTTTGACATATTGCATGGCAAATAGTCTATCACCAGAGTCATCTGCCTGACTGGACGTAGCATAGTGTCCATGCTATTTTCCCTTCTGGTTTCCCTGCTTCTTCCAACAGTCCTTTGCAATATGCCCATACTTTCCACAGTAATGACAATCCTTATCCTTGTTTGGATTGTCAGACGAATGCTGCTGCTGCCATGAGCCTCTGCCACGGGAGTTAGATCTCCCCTTGCCTCGAAAATTTCCACCACCTCTTGCATTTGATGATGGCTAATTGCTATTACCATAGGATACATTCTGTTGGCCTCCTTTGCCAGATCCATAGCCCCTACCATGGCTGCCACGGCCATGCTGATTCGAGTAAAAAACTGCATCCTTATTCTTTGAACTGCTTGACCCTATAGCTAAGCCAAGCTTCACCTCTTCATGAATCAATAATGCAACCAGCTCATTAAAGTTAGGCATTTCAGCCCGCACAGACACTGAAATGTCAAAAGACTTGTATTTAGGACCCAAGCCATTCAAAGTCACTGCAACCATATCTTCATCTTCAACCTGTGAACCAACAGATGCCAGTTGATTTGCTATGGTCTTAACCTCTGTGACATAATCCTGTATGGATCTGCTCTTCCTCTCCATGTTATTGAATTTTTGCTTCAATTGTATCTTCCTAGCACTTGTGGTTGTGCCATAGTATTTAACCAATATATTCCATGTATTTGCTGGGGACTTACAGTTCATGGTCTGCATCACCATAGCATCCGAGATACATGACAGCCAATGTAAAACCCTGCGAGCTCTTTCCGTCCAAGCTCGATGCGCTCGTCTTTGATGAGCTGTAGGATTCCTTTCTGGAACTTCAGGTTTAGCCTCAACACTTGTCACTAAGTCCCAATATCCTTTGCCTATTAGAAAGTTCTCCATGCGGAGCTTCCATATTGCATAATTGTTGCTATCAAGCTTTTCTCCCACAATTTGGGTTATGTTATCAGTTCTATCAGCATTTGCCATGTTGTAGACCTTGCTTGACTACCTGCAAACCAAGATGTTCTTAACAGTTCAACTTCAGCCTGGAACTGTTTATGACAGTTTTTTGCAATTAATTGTAGTAAAAAACCAGGGTATTTTAGCCCACTTACAACCCAAAACAGCCCACAAACAAGTGGCTTAACCTGAAGGTAAAACAGTCAGTACAAGTGCTATGTATTTACTTCGGTTTGAACTCCTGCAACCTCACTGCCAGGGTACATACATGCAATCTGGAAACTGTAATTCTGTGAGTGACCAGCAATGGTTTCAAGTCCAAAACTGAGTGGTATACATGTCATACATTTCCCAAACTTTTGTAGATAGCTGCTAGTACATGTGTCAAGCCGTACATAGGCATAGAAGCACAAAACAATATATAACCAACATATATGAATGTCGTAAATACATTCCCAGATTTCAAACAGCCAATGCACTGGCAATAGGGATTGATTTTAGTCCCAAAAAACCATAAAACATTTGCGTCACTTCTGTTTCCAATGCTCAAGAATTTAACAGTCATAGACCAAGTCTTCAAGTACTTGTGGGGCTAACCAAATCAACTAGTTCTTCCAAGGATAGGAGTAACCAATTAGTGCTTTATGTCTGCAATTTTTTTCTAGTTTTCAGCGTGTCACAAGCTCTCAGATTAGGCCATTCCAAGCTCCAAATTTATGTCAAAATACCCAAGTATTATGACATGTCTTCTACCAAGCATCATGTGCTACATTCAAGCTCAATGTACATGCCAAAGAGCATCCAAAATGCAGACACCACAAGTGTATAATGTCCTTGTAACTCCAATAACAGTTCAGCCCTGTGTATTCAGATCTGTACAACTCTATTACATCTCACACATGAGCTCCCACAGGGGCAATAGCAAAGTATACCCTTCAAGAACCTTCCTTGGTATGCATCCATGCTCTATGCCACTTGAAAAGTGCTTTTCACCTTAAATCTCTACCAATGAGAGCAGCCTGTTCACAGGCACAGTCCACACAGACAGTCAAATTTGATGGTAATGATGATGAATGCCCACTTGTTGATGCTCAATGGAGCCTTGGTAAGCCTCCAAACAAGCCACACCACTTGTTAATGCTCAATGGAGCCTTGGTGAACAGTCCATATAATAGATCCTGGCCATGGAGTTCAGCCTGAAAAACAGGCGCAATCACACTGCCTGGACTGACGTCTGCTACTGCATGATTTGATGATTATTTTAATGATGAAGCACTCACTAGTGTCAATTAATCCTTGGGAGACTCCTCAGCAAGCCACAGCTCCTTCAAGCAATGAGAATCCAATGCTCAACAATGCATACCTCTGTGTGACCATTGATGGAAATGACAGTTAGTCCTCTTCTTTTTTCAGCCCTTCAGGTCAGTCTTCAAGTCTTCTTCTTTAGTGCATTCCACCAGTGAGCCCATTCATGGCTCTAATACCATGTTAGATTTCATGGATGCAGATAGAGAGCAACACACAGAGTGAAGCAACATGCTTCCTCTCTCCTTCTTTTCTTTACTGAAAGAACATAAGTCAAGTATTTACAAGTCCAGAAGGACCATTCACACCAACCATAAAGACTAGAGTACCGACTTATTTAATATACCTGACTAATATAGCTAGACTAGTTGTGTCCAGCTCATGTCGGTCAAACACACATGAAAGAGCTTGATATTCTAACAATGGTGGTCTCGAAGAGACCCAACCTATGTGGCACCAACTTCCCTTCGAGTGCTGACTGCCATTCAGGGTACGGACTTAGCTGAACCTAGCCAAGAGAACTCTCTGTTTGATAAGGTTCTCACTGAGGAGGAGTTACATGTTGCTAGTAGACTCGGACAAGGTTCCATGCTACTCGATGTTGCAAAATATCTATCGGTATTGAGTAAGCTGCCACGAGTGCTGGACGCGTGTGCCACACTCTAGTACAATCCAGAGTTCTACAATTGGCTTTTATCCTCATGAAGTGACATGGATTCATGGATATGTATGTAAATAAACAATGACTTTTGTGACCCTGTATAGACACTATCAACACACACAAGCAATAATAGTCAAGCGTAGGGAGAAGAGTTGGGGTCAATAGGCTAAGCTCGTCTGGTCCTCCTCTCACCACATATTTAGAAGTTGTGTGACCATTTCCACCTCTGGGCGGAGGGCATGCACCTCTCATTACCACCATGGGAAGCCCTGACCAACATCTCTGATGGTGTAGGCAAGGTGCAGTCCCTTTCTATACACCTTTCCATTTTCGGTCTATCCTTTTGAGGATGAGCCCTGCCCCAATCCATGACCACCAGTCCATGTAACTCAGCGTGAGCCAAGATCTGCTAATGGCTAGAGGCTAAATGAACATCATCACGGGGACCATCCCTCTACAACAAGCACTGCACGTCTCACCTCTCCCCTTCTCGTCATATATGCTTGATAAGCCATACTATAATCCCTTACATGCAAATGGTTTTATCCTGTATCAAGGACTAATCCTTGGTTCACATCTTGCAGGTCCCTCTACGAGGAAGACATGGAGCACCTAGGGTAGTTGGCTTGCAAAGATGCTCTCCGCTGTCGACGGGAACATACAGCACATGCCCCTCCACTAGTGCGCTATGTGCCTACCCTCAAAAGGTATGCAAAGAAACGAGGACCCAAGCGACACCGCCCCAGACGTAGGCCAAAGAATCCCTAGATCAAAGGAGTAGAAGCTCAAAGAAGCGCACAAGGTGTGGCAATAGCGGTCGTACCAGCCCCCAACAGGAGCTCGGGCACCGGGTGCTCAAAGGCTGAAAGGGCTGCTCAAGACAAGGAAGAATTTGATGCCTTGTTCAAAAGCATCTTGGAAACGGTCGCAGCTAGAGACTACACCATTCACGTCCCGGTCGACATCTTCCCTACCCAACCACACAGGAGCCCCTCACCAGCAGAGCCTCAATTGCCTAACCACCCGGACTCACCCCGCCTTGTGCAAATCGAGTAGCCCCTATGATACGCAAGCAGCTTAACAAGCCATCCTGCCATAACTTTTTGTCTTTTGATGATTAAAGTGGCAGGCTCCCCACTTGTACCCACTTCCTTTGCCTATCGTTAATATATGCCACCTCTTCAACCAACACTGAAATAGGCATTGCAATCAGCATCGTAGCATTTTGAAAAGTTATATCTTGACATGATTGCATTTGTTCGTTGTACTTGATGCATGCGACTTCCATATACTCTCATGAAGTGACAAGTGGATACAGGATGGCACATGTCTTCGTGCAAACGTGTTTGATGCCCAAGTCACCGCAAGACCACCAACCGCACAAAGAATCGCAACAAAGCCACACTGTCGAACGCGAAAAATCACCCTTGCGAGTGCCCATATCGCATGAACCAAAGCATGGTCATGGGCTAGGCTCTCTTCTTGGGTCAAACTCTACAGTGAGCTCACGACGATTGTTACCTCAATCATACCAACATTACGACAACGGCTTCTCTAACAACGAGGCTAGGGTATAATCATCATTGTCATATCCATGTCCTGAGCCTTTAAAGCTTGACATTTTCCAACCCATCCAAAGGCTGATAGCCTCAACATATTGCAATGGTTGTACTCAAGCAAGTCAAAAAAAAAAAAAGAACAAAAAGATAGGAAGCACCCACGATCACAACACCGCACCTAGGGGTCCTCAAATTAGGTGCGTCCAGTGACCTTGGTCGGCTGGCTTCATCCCTAGTCCCCTAGCCCCCTAGCATCATCCACAATAGTTCAGGGCACATTAAGGGCAGGCCGCCAGACCTAAGAGCTTGTCTCGCCTATGGTTAGACCTGTCACCCTGACCCATTCACACATTTCCCTCTTGCACTCTGCCTTAATACCATTGCAATCAATTGTGGTAAGCATTGCACGAATGGCCATGATGCCAGGAGGCATATTTCACAGTGGATTCCGTGCCACGGTGGATTCCATGAGGTTTTACGGTGGATTCCGTAAACTTTGTTGACCGGGGCTCATACACAAAGTGGATTCTTTGTGCGAGAAGTTGATGGGGATGCCTATCCTTTTCGGGCGTTTCATTAATTTAGTGTGTACATGGGTGATTCCGTAAAATACATATTAAATTAATAAACGTTTATGAGTTTAGAGTGCGCACTCGTAATAAATTAAGGTTAGGATTGATTTCTAACCAGTTGATTTATTTATGTAGCTGAAGACTGCTAGGTATTCACTTTTGTCGGTTTAATTGTATCATTTTACTAACGATTGTGAATGCTTCAGTTGATGTGTAGAGATAGCAGCAGTGGCAGAGGAAAGCATTGGAGGATAGCGTGTATTCGAGTTATCACTTATATTTTGATGGGCGCATACCTTAGGCATGGCGCCTATATTTTGTCGCACCTATTTATTGAGGCATTGGATATTTGTTTATTATTTTGTATGCGCATGGGCGCACGATTATGATATTTGTATTTGGACATTGTATTGGGTACGCCTGACTCCTTGGGCGCTCGCCCATTAGCTTTATTTCTATTTTGTGCTAAAGCAAACTCAAAAGCCAAAAGTACGCTATTTTGTAATTTGGGCTATTATTTGAGCTTGAAGATGATTAATACATAAAATACATGCTTTGTGGAGCGCTCACACAAGGCATGGGGGAGATTGCACCCAATTGGTCTCTTGTTCATGTCGTGCATGCTTTTTACCTTAGTTTTGTGCAAAAAGTAGAGTTCTTTTGTTCTTGGGGACCTTTCGGCATTCACTACGCGAGCATACAACATCCGATCTGTGCACCAGTGGTATTAGAGCAAAGCTGAGATCGAGAGCTTCCAATCGCCACCCATCTTGTGTGAAGGCGGAGCTCTTGGAATGATCGAGCTCTATGGTCAATCTCATCGCAAACGGTCGATATGGGTGGATTCCTGGCGGTCAAGAACCTCTGTTTCCAGCCTCTGATTGCGAAGGACCGGCCTGCAACGGTGGAGGACCACTCCTACATCCTCTTCTCCAAGTCGTCAATACACAAAGATAAGCCATATCTTTCAAATAGTTTAAGCTTGAGTTTTAATCTTTAAAAAGCTTAATTAGAAGCTTACTAAGCTTCAAATAAACAAAATGGCGGCAGGGCGGCATCATCTGAAATTTTCGGCGTGAAAAACGGCCCCCCCCTAAAATTCGACGTGGTGGCTTGTTTGAGCTTCAAGCTTAATACTATAAGTCAAAGTCACACAAAATCTACAAAGTCTACAAGTTCAGATTCTGAAGTCAAAATTTACTTACTCTGCAAGTCCGGCAAGTAACTTGAAGTCACGAACTGACTTGTGTTTAAAACTCCTATAAGGACTGTTCTTGCGCAGAAGTACCGAACTACAAAGTTGTTCCCTCGAAGGTACTGTTCGCATACGCAGACTTGCTGAACCATTTTTAGCACAGGCATAAGGTCAAAATGCAGATTTTTCAAAGATTTCAAATCTCGCAATTGCCAAAGACGAAGACTGTGAAAGCCACACACAAAAATATATAGGCCTTGTACACCCGATCTTGAGCTACGCTCATCCCACTAATTGGATTTTGAGAGTGTGAGGTCTTTTGAAGTTTTGCAGGATGACAGAACAAAATATGGATGATTTGATGGCTGAAGGCGATCTTCCTGAACCTACGATGGAGCAAAAGTTGGATTTAATTATGATGCAATTGGACGAAGAACGATGAGCCCGGCAAGCATGGCAAGTTCAATTGGCCAATTTACAAAGATCGACTATCGACAAAGAGGAACCACAATCTGAAGATCTTATCCGACGTACCATAGATGCGACTCTTGAAGCTCAATCCATCCGCAAAGAAACAAAGATAAGTAAAAGAAATTTCAAATTCCGTACTTTCAATGGCACTCGAGATGGAAAAACTGTTATTGCATTCATCAATCAGTTTGATGATTATTTTCATGAGGAAACATACGCTGAAAAAGATAAAATCAAGTGTGTCACTAATCATTTAGTGGATAGAGCATCTCTTTGGTGGACCGTGGTTCGTAAGAGCATAGATTGTCCCACTACTTGGGAGAGTTTCAAGAAGAAGTTTATGCAGAATTTCCTTCCTCCACAATTCCATGAAAAAGCCATAAAGCAATGGGACCTTCTTCAGCAAAGAGATCGTAAGCCTATTCCTCAGTACACTGAACGCTTTTGGAATGCATTACTCCAGTTACGCATGCTTGAAGACGTACCTGAAGCGACTCACAAGCGCAAGTATATGTCTGGATTACTTGGGCATTACTACATTGAAGTCAATATGTTCAAGCCTGCAACTCTTGAAGATGCAATTTCTTTAGCTCATGACACTGAAGACAAGCTTCGAGGAAGAAGCGTCCACAACAATTTCAAGCCAATGGTAACTATGGATCTAAGCAATTCAATTCAAATTTTAGAAGATTCAATCAAGGTCGATTTCTTTCATCATCTTTCCGTAAGTCTTGGGCAAAACCACTTGCTTTGCCATCGAATACCAATCAAAACCCTAAGCCAACTTCACAGCCAAATCCTAATATTCCTAGACTTCCTGCCATTGCAAACAATGTATCTAAAGCCAAACCTATATTGTGCTACAAATGCCACCAACCTGGACATCTAGCAGCCAATTGCCAATCGAAGAAGCCACCTGTCCATATCAACTATCTTGGAGCAATGGAAGATGAAGAACATGAAGAAATGCCTGACTTTATGGAAGATGAATATGACATTACTACTCCTTCGGATACTTTACCAGGTATGCCAACTCCACATTCTTTGTTGACAATGAAATGTTTAGTACATGGAAAAGAAAAGATCATTTTGCATGATGATGGTAGTACACATGATTTTATATCTGCAAAATTAGTGAAATAATTGAAATTACAAACTGTTCCTACGCATTATTGCATTAAAGCAACATTCTTAGGCACAAGGTATAATGGAACACAAGAGGTGCATGACTTAGAAATTCAAATTGGTGAATACATTGAAAGAAGGAATTTTTTAGTTGTACCATTACAGTCCAGTGATATTATTTTAGGTATGCCTTGGTGTCATCAGCATAACCTTGATATAGATTATTCCACGCATTCAATTAATATTCATTTTTAAGGAAAACATATTACATTGTATGGTATGCATGCATCTAATGTTTTTCCACTGCTTTCTCATACTCAAGCTAAACGTGCATTACGCAAAAGTAGTAAATCTTATCTAATTTGGGTGAATGAACTGCAAGCTAAAGAAAAACATATGCACCCTAGGCATAAAGAATTTCTTGCACAATTTAAAGACTGTTTTGTAGAAGATCTACCACCTGGATTACCTCCTTCACGTCCTGAAGACCACAAAATAGATTTAATTCCTGGTACACAACCACCTTGTAAAGCACCATATAGGCATAACCAGATAGAGCAAAAAGAAATTCAAAATCAAGTTGAGGAATTACTAAATAGAGGATTGATTAGACCTAGTAGTTCTCCATTTGGTGCACCTGTTTTGTTGGTAAAGAAGAAGAATAATACTTATCGTATGTGCATTGACTATCGTGCTTTAAATAAGATTACAGTAAAGAATCGATATCAAATTCCTAGAGTCAATGATCTTATGGATAAACTGCAAGGTTCTGCCATATTTAGTAAAATAGATCTTAAATCTGGTTATCATCAGGTGAGATTAGATAAGTCTGACATATTCAAGACTGCATTTAGAACACAATTTGGTCATGATGAATTTTTAGTGATGCCTTTTGGATTGACTAATGCACCTGCTACATTTAGTAGAATGATGAATCGTATATTTTTGAAATATCAGCATTGTGTTATTGTATTCTTTGACGATATCTTGGTCTTTAGTAAAAATGAGAAAGAACATTATGAACATCTGTCCTTGGTTTTCAAATTGTTGAAAGATAATCAATTGTATGCTAATCCAGAAAAGAGTGAGTTCTTTCAAATAGAAATTGAATATTTAGGTCATATTGTGTCATCAGATGGTATTAAGGTTGACCCTAAGAAGATAGAAGCAATATTCAACTGGCCTATACCTAAAAATGTGCACGAGTTACGTTCTTTTCTAGGTCTTGCTAGTTTTAACAGGAAATTTGTGCGAAATTTTTCATTACTTGCTTTGCCTTTGACTAAACTTTTAAAGAAAGGTATTGTTTATCATTGGTCTGATAATCAACAGAAATCTTTTGATTTATTGAAACATGCATTAATCCATGCTCCTGTATTACAACTACCTGATTTTAATAGACCATTCTTTTTAGTAGTTACTGATGGTAGCGGATCTAGAATATGAGCCGTAATTATGCAAGATAATCATCCCATAGCCTATTCTAGTTGTAAACCGAAATCCTCTGAACTTAAATATTCCACATATGATAAAGAATTATTAGCTGTGGTACAAGCTTTAAGACAATGGAAACATTACTTAATGGGTTCTGAGTTTATGATTAATACTGATCGACAAAGTATTAGACATTTACTTAGTCAACCTCAAATATCTAACCGACATATCAAATGGGCAGCTTTTATTCAGAGTTTTTATCCCATTATTCAATATCAACCAGGTAAAGAAAATGTAGTGGCCGATGCATTAAGTAGAAGACCCACCATTCATAATATCTCTGTTATATCATTTGATTCTCTAACTCCTATGAAAGATACTTATCATCAGGACATTACTTTTCATGCTGATTGGAATAAATTAATTGGAAATAACTAGATTCCTATTGATTCACTGTCTTATAATGATGGATTCATGTTTTATGAAAAGAGATTATGTGTTATAGTTCCATTTAGATCTTTTATTTTGAATGAGATTCATTGTCCTCCATATCAAGGTCATAGAGGTATCATATCTACTTTGCGTACATTAACTGAAGATTTTTATTGGCCACATATGGACACTGATGTATCTAACTTTGTTTCTGAATGTCTGATTTGTCAAAGAGTTAAGAGACATCATGGTAAAGAGTATGGATTACTTATGCCTTTATCTATTCCATCAAGACCATGGGAACAGATTTCTATGGATTTTATTACTGGTTTACCTAATACTAAAGCTAACCATGACATGATTTGGACTGTAGTAGATAGGTTTAGTAAACAAGCATATTTCATTCCATGTAAGAAAACTTTAACAACATCTCAGGCAGTACAATTATTTTTGAAAACTGTTTTCACTAATCATGGATTACCAAAAGTTATTATTTCTGATCGTGATTCTAGATTTTGTAACAACTTTTGGATTACTTTGTTTGCTAACCTAGGAACAAAGATTGATTTCTCATCTGCATTTCATCCTGAAACTAATGGACAAACAAAAGCCACTAACAGTACTATTTTAGATGTTTTACGTGCTTACACTATTTCTAAACCACAGACATGGGACACACATTTGCATTTACTACAGTTTGCATATAACAATACACCACACACATCTACAAAGAAAGCACCGTTTGAAGTGATTTATGGTTATAGATTGTCTACACCTGTTGCATCTTTATCACATAAAATTCAGAGTGCTGATGATATTACTACTATGCACGCTACTATTTTTGATGAGGTTAAAGACATGATTGCCAAAGCCCAACAATCATATACCAAACAAGCCAATAAGAAAAGACAAGCAATGAATTTCAAAGTTGATGACTATGTTTGGTTGAGAATAGAAAAACGTAGATTACAAAGTGTAGATAAATACCCACTTGTGAAATTAGCACCTAGATTCTATGGACCATTTAAGATCATTCACAAAATCAATGACAATGCATTCAAGTTAGAATTACCACCTCATTGGAAAATTCACAACACATTTCACATTAGTTTATTACGACCCTTTAGAGGCCAATTACCTGTACACCCTGTTTATGAAAACCCACCTTTGTTAGATGAAGAGACTGAAATACTTGAACCTGAAGCTATTCTAGATACAGACTTTATGACCACTAGAACTGGCCGAAGATATTCTAGATATTTAGTCAAGTTTAAAAACCATCATGTAGAGGAAGCCCAATGGATGCACGCTAGAGACTTAAATGCTTTCCCCACTCTGTTAGCTCCACATTGAGCTAATAGCAATTGAGGACAATTGCTATCCCACCCCGGGGGTATGATGCTAGGAGGCATATTTCACAGTAGATTCCGTGCCACGGTGGATTCCATGAGGTTTTACGGTGGATTCCGTAAACTTTGTTGACCGGGGCTCATACACAAAGTGGATTCTTTGTGCGAGAAGTTGATGGGGACGCCTATCCTTTTCGAGCGTTTCATTAATTTAGTGTGTACATGGGTGATTCCATAGCGGGTGATTCTGTAAAATACATATTAAATTAATAAACGTTTATGAGTTTAGAGTGCGCACTCATAATAAATTAAGGTTAGGATTGATTTCTAACCAGTTGATTTATTTATGTAGCTGAAGACTGCTAGGTATTCACTTTTTTCGGTTTAATTGTATTATTGTACTAAGATTGTGGGTATGATGCCAAGAGACATATTTCATGGTGGATTCCGTGCCACGGTGGATTCCATGAGGTTTTACGGTGGATTCCGTAAACTTTGTTGACCGGGGCTCATACACAAAGTGGATTCTTTGTGCGAGAAGTTGATGGGGATGCTTATCCTTTTCGGGCGTTTCATTAATTTAGTGTGTACATGGGTGATTCCATAGCGGGTGATTCCGTAAAATACATATTAAATTAATAAATATTTATGAGTTTAGAGTGCACACTCATAATAAATTAAGGTTAGGATTGATTTCTAACCAGTTGATTTATTTATGTAGCTGAAGACTGCTAGGTATTCACTTTTGTCGGTTTAATTGTATTATTTTACTAACGATTGTGAATGCTTCAGTTGATGTGTAGAGATAGTAGCAGTGGCGGAGGAAAGCATTAGAGGATAGCGTGTATTCGAGTTATCACTTATATTTTGATGGGCGCATACTTTAGGCATGGCGCCTATATTTTATTGCGCCTATTTATTGAGGCGTTGGATATTTGTTTATTATTTTGTATGCGCATGGGTGCACGATTATGATATTTGTATTTGGACATTGTATTGGGTACACCTGACTCCTTGGGCGCCCGCCCATTAGCTTTATTTCTATTTTTTGCTAAAGCAAACTCAAAAGCCAAAAGCACGCTATTTTATAATTTGGGCTATTATTTGAGCTTGAAGATGATTAATACATAAAATACATGCTTTGTGGAGCGCTCACACAAGGCATGGGGGGAGATTGCACCCAATTGGTCTCTTGTTCATGTCATGCATGCTTTTTACCTTGAGTTTTGTGCAAAAAGTAGAATTCTTTTGTTCTTGGGGACCTTCCGGCATTCACTACGCGAGCATACAACATCCGATTTGCGCACCAGGCCATGAACAATACTTAAAACCCAAGCGCAACATTTTACAAAAGAGTTTGCGAAAGAGAGAGTGAAAGATTAGAGAGAAAAAGAGGGTGGTAGAGGGAGAGAAAGAGAGAAAGAGATAGAGGGAGAGCTTCTCCCCGCTGCCACCACTGCTGCTCCCGTGCCACCGTTCACCAAGAAGAGGAGGAAGTGTACAAAGGGCGAAGAGGAGCCATCATGAACAAGAGACAAAGAATCCATCTTCGAGCCTTTGTGATGAGTACATTGCTCCCTCTTTCTTTGTTCTTGTTCTTTTAAGCTCACCTGGAACCATTTGGTGAGAACAACTTAAGTGGAGGTAGCACTAATAGTGATAGTCAAGCCCTTGGAACTCACGTAGCTAGGTTATCAAAAGTGACTACATCTAAGAGATGACAACCCTAAGAAGACTAGGATCTCACATTGATTAGCCTACAAAATCACTCACAAGTGGTTGGATCATCAAAAAAGGGAGTTCACACATTGTGTAGTGTTTCAAAAATTGTGGTTAAATGCTTGTTTGCATATGTCATAATTGAATTGGAAGTTTGAGCACCATCATCATGAAGATACTTGCATTCATATTGAATCACATTGATTGTCGAAAACAAAAGCCTAGTTGTGCATGGTGCACCTACATACACTTTCAAGTTAGTAAAATTGAAAATTTCTAACAAAGGAATACAAGATACATAAAAAAATAAATCAAAAAAAGAAATCACAAACTACATAAAGAAATTTGAGAACTAGAGAAACCAAATATTGACTGACACTAGAAACCCCTACAATGATAGCTTAGACAAAGAAAAGAGATTATGAAAAATTGACCTTATCGTTAAAAATATTCTTATGCTTATCTAGCATATGACACATTGAAAATATGACAAATTTGGAGAGCGAGATGTGTCTTCCTCAGAAGCCACCACTTCCTTGACTAAACTTAGACAAATTGTTTGTCGTAATGTAGAAAAATGGAAAACGATGAAGGTCATGATGTTGAAGATCGCGAGGCGTATCTTAATCAGTGTGTCCTATGTCCTTGCTCTCAATGCAAGCTGGCAATCAGACGAAGCGTCACCTGTCTATAGTGTAAAAAATTACACGGCACAACGAACAGAATCTGAGAAAGAGATAAAGAGTACACAATAGATAAGAGGAGAATCAGTAAATTATTTAGCTCCAAACAACTGATACAAAGATGGCTCTGTCCACCCGTGCGCTTCCACTGTGTAAAGCTTAGATGGTGATCTAGA